>NC_042615.1:780986855-781286855 GCF_901001135.1 Rhinatrema bivittatum
CCAAGGTTCAGGGGTGCCAAGAATGATCCATGCAACTGTTGGCTCTGTTCTGTTTCATCAGGGGAGTCAAAACTAATGCATTGCCAGCTCTGCACTGCTTTCTCTGGTTCCAGAAAAAAGACAGAATGCCATTTTGATTACTGGCAGCCGACGGCCCTTTGCCCTTACTATGTCACAGGGGCTACTGCCGCCATTGGTCGACCCCAGTGACATAGTGAGGGCAAAGGGCCGTCGGCGCCATTTTGACTACTGGCAGCCGACAGCCCAAGCCCAGGAGATCGCTCCTGGACCCCCGCTGGACCACCAGGGACTTTTGGCAGGTCTTGGCGGGGGGGGGGGGGGGTCAGGGGGGTGGGGGATTGTAGTAAATTAATTTGGCAGGTCTTGGGGGGTGTCAAGAGGGTGAGGGTTTTTGTTAGATTTTTACTTTTTTATTAAAGATTTGTCTGCGAGCCAGATGCAGCCATCAAAAGAGCCACATCTAGCTCGCAAGCCATAGGTTCCCGTCCCCTGGCTTAAGCCCTCCCCCCACAGCCGGAGACCATCTCTGTACTCGGCCAGTAAGTAGTGAAGAAATTCTCCTATCCAGAAACGTGGAAGGGCTTCAATAAGTCTTTCCTCTGGTCTCCTTGCTCAGTGCGCTGTACCGACGTCCTTTCTGATCCCGTTAGGGCAAGGGAAGGGGGTTTTCCGAGCGGGTTGGGTGGCCCCTTGTTAGGCTAGGCCCCACTTCAGGCTAGGAGGTCACTCTACATGGCTGGCCATGGTGGCGCCATTCGTGCCCTGCCATTTTCCCCCGTCATTGTCGGTACGTGCAGTGCGGGCCGGCCTTTGGGGCACTTAACGCACGCACCTGCACACATAACTGCACATAACCATGCACATAACCACACGTATAACCACACACATATAACTACACGATCAACCAGCTATTAGATTTATGTGCGCTGGGACGTGTTCGAGAGGCACTAGCCGGCTGATTGCGCAAAATAGAGTTTTATGGCTCGGTAGCAAAGAAGCTCAAGCGACACTCCCTTTGTGCTGCCTGCCATATTAGGACTGCACAGTCTGACCTGGAATCCTTCCTGTGTCAGCACGGTGAGGAGGCCCAGGAGGTGCTGGACTCTCAGAGCTTTTCCCAAGTCCGGCTCCTAGTCGGAGGACGGGTCCGCCCCGACCTTATCTGGCAGCACCCCGGACATGAGCAATTCCGAGGCTGCGTCCTCCCCATGAGAGGGGGGTCTGGGAGCCCCCCTACCCAGATTCCTCCCAGGCTAAATAAGGACCTGACGCGGCCTTTTCTTGGTTGGAATTCTTTCAAGGCCTGCAAGCCTTTTTCAGGTGCAGTCAGCTACTGCCCCTGCCCGGGCCGAGCCCCAGCTGGGAAGGCCTCTCCCTCCCCCCTCTCGGCATGCTTCAGGACATGCCACGCCTCTCCAAGGGTATCCCTGACAGGGACCCAGACACCATGGACTACGAAGGGGGATGCGGATTCATTGGAGGACGGGGAAATTCCTCCAGGCCTGGAGCCATACTGGACCATGCTTCAATTTTTCCACAGAGATGAATTACTGGCACTAGTCTCCCAAACCCTGAAGACTCTGAGAGTCCCAGGCACAGACCCTATGTCGGAACCAAAGAGGAATCCCGTCCTGGTGTCTCTACGGAAGGCCTCTTGCTATTTCCTGATGCTGGAAGCCATTCAGGAGTTGATTCACCTGGAATGGGCCACCCCGGAAACAAGTTTTAAAGAGGCCTTGTACCCTCGGGACCCGGCAGTCGAGGAACGCCTGTGTTTCCTGAGAGTGGAGCCGTCTCGAAGCGAATAACTATCCCAGTAGAGGGAGGAGTGGCCTTGAAGGAGATACCCACGATAGGTGATTGGAATCCATCCTTAAACAGGCCTTTGGCGCGACAGCAGTGACTCTGCGGATCGCCTCCTGTTGTGCCCTGGTGGCTCGTTTGTGTCTGCTGCTCTCTTGAGTGAGGCAGTTAGCTCAGGGGCGCATACCAGAGAGGCGATCGAGCCAGCCGCGGCCTTCCTAGCGGATGCAAGCTCTGACTTAAGGTGTGCCTCGGCCAGAGGGAGTAGTCTCAGCTGCTAAAAGGCAGCTATGGTTGCGAAACTGGTTAGCAAATGCAACCTCTAAGGCGAACCTCACGAAAATGCCCTTTAAGTGATCCCTCCTATTCGGAAGCGGATTGGAGAAGCTAGCCAGTAAATGGGGGGTAAATCTCCAGTGCCCCGGCAACCGGAAGATAAGGCAAAGAGGTCACAGCACCCCCTCACCCATGAGGGGGTCGGTCAAGGGCTCCCATGATTGTAATTCAATTTACTCATGGCTTTCTGAGGGTCAAGCCTACACCTTGCATAAATTGCCATAGGCCTAATACCATATGGATTCTCAGTGCCTTTTTTTTTTTTTTTTTTTTGCGGGGTTTTCTGCATGTAAATATAATATACATCATGTTGTAAGTGATATTTATTTCTCAGAATGTCCTTTTTCATGTAAAATCTGGTATTATAAATGCTTGGTTTTTAATTGTGAGTGGGGAGGGTGTGACCGGTAAGGAGCTGACACCTAGTGGTTGGATTGGGGATCCCATGATTGCAGGGCTCTGAAGGGAGCCCCCGGTGCATGGCCTCCAGACCAGTAATGACAATGCAATGACCTGGAGTAAAAAAAGTTGGGAGGGGATCCTCAGTAGTTGTGAATGAAGGCTCATGGTGCCAGGATCTCTGTACTGGTTCCAGTTGAGCTGGAAGCCCAGAGGTGCAGGAGAAAACTGATGGATTAAAATAAAAAATCAAAGCCCCCCCCCACGTTTAGCAGAGACTCACAGCTCATGGTGTTGTATGTTGTGCTCAGGGTGAAGGGTTTTTTTTTTTACTTGGCCATAGGTGCCAGATGGCCTGGCTACGGCTCTGGTCGGTGGAGATTGCCATTGTTCCTCACTCCATGCCCACCCCTGAACCCACTCAAGAGAAAAATGTTGCCCCTGTCATTAGCCTGCCTCCTCCTCACCAGTTATCATCCACCTTTGGCTCGGGTCCCAAACACAAATGTTGCCAGTGACCTTGATGTTTGGAGGGAGGGGCTGTTTGAAGGGGAGAATCAAATGCAGGAGAGGTTTGAGTTGGATTAGGTGGAGAGTGAGAGAGGGGGAACGGCAGAAGATCAACTGGAAAATGTAAATAGAAGAAGCTGGGGATGTGAGAGAAGGGATGGAAAAGAAACAGTCAGGCCGATACAGTACAGTGCGCTCCAGAGCGCACTGTTAACCTGTCATTGGATGCGCGTTTTCCCTTGCCCCTTATTCAGTAAGGGGCGGAAAACCCACCGAACCTAGTAGGGCCCTCAACATGCAATGCATGTTGAGGGCCCTACTAGGTATTCCCGCGCGATTCAGTAAGTAAAATGTGCAGCCAAGCCGCACATTTTACTTTCAGAAATTAGCGCCTACCCAAAGGTATGCGCTAATTTCTCCGAGCACAGGGAAAGTGCACAGAAAAGCAGTAAAAAGTGCTTTTCTGTGCATCCTCAGACTTAAGTCGGAGGTCCCGAAGGGTAAAAAAAGTGAGAAGAAAAAATTTTAAAAAATTGAAGTCGGCCGGCGGCGGGTCGAAAACCGGACGCTCAATTTTGCCGGTGTCCGGTTTCCGAGCCCGTGGCTGTAGACGGGCTCGAGAACAGACGCCGGCAAAATTGAGCGTCGGCTGTCAAACCCGCTGACTGCCGCCGCTCCGGGCCAAAAGGAGGCGCTAGGACGCGCTAGTGTCCCTAGCGCCTCCTTTTGCCCGTTTCTACCGCCGGGCCTCATTTAAATACTGTATCGCGTGCACAGGCCACTTCGCCCGCTCTCCCGCGGACTTTACTGAATCGACCCGAGTGAGACTGGGCATTAATGAGGGGATGGGGTGAGAGTGGGGAGGGAGCGGGAGGTGATACAGGATCAGTTAGGGGTTATAAGAAAGGCTTGGGCTGAGAGAGGATCAGCTGGGTGAATGCAGAAAGGGCCGGAGGGCGTAAGAGGGGGAATGTACAGTGTAAAATGGCATCAGCTGGAGGGACAGAGGATGAAAAGAAAGTTCTTTATGGGGTGGAAGTTGAGAGGGTGGAGGTTGAGAGAGGAAATCAGCTGCAGTGCAGTGAAGGTGAGAGTGGAATGATTGTTGGAGGGGGTCTGTACCCCTGTTAATTTGTTGTGGTCATATGAATTTTCAAGTGCTGAAATGGGGTCACATTGGCTAAATGTTTTTGGGAAGCCCTGAATAAGACAAAAGAACTTGAGAGGGAGAGAGAAGTGGGGCTAATAGGTGAAGTGAACAGAGAGGGGGATCATGGTGGGGGGAAGAGACATGGAGATGTTAGGAGGGAAGGAGACTAGGAGAAGATGAGCTGTGGAGAGACAGCTGGCAGACAAACACCCATGGAGGAAAAATAAGAAATGAGAGGAAGACCATAAGGTGATTTTTTTTTTTTTTTTTTTTTAAATAAAATTACCAGGAGGCAGAGAAGAAACTAAGAGCAAGCAGAGAGGATAGATTCAAACTACCAATACAAAGAAAGGAAAGTTTTTTTTAAGTGTTTGATAAAAAGATTTTTGTGCTAGCTGGGATAGGGCGAGGTGGTATCTACCCTTTTTCTTCTAACCCTGCAGTCATCTGGGTAAATAAGGTATTTTTACTGGAAGGATGGGGAAGTGAGAGGAGGTTGTGGTGCCATGCGATGCTATGGGCTGAAATCTCTCTTAAAATTGCTCTCTCGACAGCTTAAATACTGAAAGGGGCCGCAGTCAGGGCTTGAACTGAGGGGGAATGAAGGGGAACACTTACATCCTATAGGAGGCAGGAGGCAGCTGTGGCCCTAGAGCTGGGGTTTAGGGCATGTAGGTAGTGGAGTGTCTTTTGTGTGGACTGCAGGCCCAGAATCTGTGAATGCCGGGAGGAGCACTGCGGGGGGATGGAGAGGCAGGAGAAGAGTCCAGAAGAGAGAGTCAGGAGAGCAGAGATAGGGCGGTGATCTGAGCTGTGTCTGCCAGTGAAGGGAAGCCTCAAGTGCTGAGGGAGGGGTGAGGGTTGGGGGACCAGTGAAGGAATGGGTTAACCAAGCTTGCAGAAGAGGGGAAATGGCTAAGGAGGAGTGAGCAGAAACTGGGAGGTGAACAGAGCAAGCTAAGGGGGATGTAGGCAATGGAGCAGGCAGAGGGGTATTAAATCCACTGTTCCCCCACCCATGGGAAAATGTTTTAAAACAAATGCAGAGGGATTAAGGAGAGGAGGGAGAAAGAGATTAAGGGGGGGTTGAGAGGATGTGGTGTGCAGGAGTGGGGTGTGAGCTAGGGCTGGGGGAATGAATGGATGGAACTTTTGAGTGCTTCCCTAGCGTTTGTTTTGGCCACAAGTCTTCACCCATGTCCACGTTACCTTTTCCTTTCAGGGCAGTTAAATATTCTGGTCAGTCACACCCACAACCCACTGTGTTTTGGTTCTTTTTTGCTGGGGGCGCTTTAATTTGTGTTTTGAGTTTGGTATCCAGAATCCATTTTCAAAAGTTGGCTCCCATGCCTGTACCTGAGCGGAAGATATGATGCAGTACAGCAAAAATTAAACATTGAGCAGTACTTGAAAAACACTTGTGAAAACACTTTTTTTTTTTTTTTTTTTTTTAAAGGTCCAGTGTCTGCTATTAATGGAGCCCTTAAGAAAGCAGGACTCTCACTTAAAGACATGGACTTGGTAGAGGTAAGGAACAGACTCAGATTAAATCTGTGTTTCTGTGGACAAGCAGGACAGTCATTTGGTTTCTGTAACGTCAACACTTAACCGTACCAACAGCAGATGCAGTTGAAAATATTCCCATCCCTTCTCATTCAGTAAAGTGGGAATCTTCTCCATCCCAGCTTTGTCTTTTGGCTTTGACTGCCTGTATTTGAATGTTAGTTTGTCTCTTCTATGTAGTTGCCTATGAGTAAAGAGGTTCTGGCATCAAGAAAAATACTCCACCGGAAGATCTCATAACTTTAAATTTTCTATCTGGTGTGCATGGGTCAGTCCAGATATCTTTCTCACCAAAGGGTAAAAAATCATACATGTGACACTTGATGCAAAGACAGGAAAGCCCCCTCTTGCTGTTGGACTGTTGCCTTTATCTTAATTTTGTTGAGTTCTTAGTTAAGGTTGCTAAAGAAGTAGGAAAGTCAGCATGGCTTTACCCAAGGCAAGTCTTGCCCCACAAATCTGCTTCACTTTTTTGAAGGAGTTAATAAACGTGGATAAAGGTGAACCGGTAGATGTAGTATACTTGGATTTTCAGAAGGCGTTTGACAAAGTTCCTGAGAGGCTTCTAGGAAAAGTAAAAAGTCATGGGATAGGTGGCGATGTCCTTTCGTGGATTGCAAACTGGCTAAAAGACAGGAAACAGAGAGTAGGATTAAAAGGACAATTTTCTCAGTGGAAGGGAGTGGGCAGTGGAGTGCCTCAGGGATCTGTATTGGGACCCTTACTTTTCAATATATTTATAAATGATCTGGAAAGAAATACGAGTGAGATAATCAAATTTGCAGATGATACAAAATTGTTCAGAGTAGTTGTCACAAGCAGATTGTGATAAATTGCAGGAAGACCTTGTGAGACTGGACAATTGGGCATCAAAATGGCAGATGAAATTTAATGTGAATAAGTGCAAGGTGATGCATATAGGGAAAAATAACCCATGCTATAGTTACACAATGTTAGGTTCCATATTAGGTGCTACAACCCAAGAAAGAGATCTAGGCGTCATAGTGGATAACAAATTGAAATCGTCGGTTCAGTGTGCTGCGGCAGTCAAAAAAGCAAACAGAATGTTGGGAATTATTAGAAAGGGATGGTGAATAAAACGGAAAATGTCATAATGCCTCTGTATCGCTCCATGGTGAGACCGCACCTTGAATACTGTGTACAATTCTGGTCGCCGCACCTCAAAAAAGATATAATTGCGATGGAGAAGGTACAGAGAAGGGCTACCAAAATGATAAGGGAATGGAACAGCTCCCCTATGTCGAAAGACTAAAGAGGTTAGGACTTTTCAGCTTGGAGAAGAGATGGCTGAGGGGGGATATGATAGAGGTGTTTAAAATCATGAGAGGTCTAGAACGGGTAGATGTGAATCGGTTATTTACTCTTTCGGATAATAGACTAGGGGGCACTCCATGAAGTTAGCATGTGGCACATTTAAAACTAATTGGAGAATGTTCTTTTTTACTCAACGCACAATTAAACTCTGGAATTTGTTGCCAGAGGATGTGGTTAGTGCAGTTAGTATAGCTGTGTTTAAAAAAGGATTGGATAAGTTCTTGGAGGAGAAGTCCATTACCTGCTATTAATTGACTTAGAAAATAGCCACTGCTATTACTAGCAACGCTAACATGGAATAGACTTAGTTTTTGGGTACTTGCCAGGTTCTTATGGCCTGGATTGGCCACTGTTGGAAACAGGATGCTGGGCTTGAAGGACCCAGTATGGCATGTTCTTAAGTTAGTCCTTTAAATTTATTGGTATATTCCGTATTAATTGTAGTGACTTGCAATGGAATAATAACTCTTGATAAGGGCTGGGGCAATCCTGCGTTTTAGATTAAAGCCTAATTTTTTTTTTAAATATGCCTATAAATCAAAGGATGAACTAGGGGTGGGAGGGGGAGGGAAAGACAAGACACTAGAATTATCTACCTTAGGCTTGGTTTTTATTATAGGCGCATACACCTAACCTCACTATTTCACCTCTCCCTCAAACTTTTGAAGTCCTTAAATTTCCCAAAGCAATTCTTGGCAGTCCTCTTTAGCCACCAAAGCAAGACGATCATCTTTTCAATGCTACTACAGAAAATGCTAGAAAAAAACTTAGCTCCCTGGTCGTCTGTTTTTAAATTAAAAGGCGTGCACACATACGCTAGAAAAGAATTTACCCAGCTCCCTGTTTTTTTTTTTTTTTAAATTAGGCATACACACACACTCTAAAAGAAATTACTTTCCCTGACTTTTAGTTAAGGCACACATACTTCAACACAATTTCACCTCTCCCTAAACATAAGTCCCAATTTTCCCCAGCTAGCAATATTAGAACATAAGAACATGCCATACTGGGTCAGACCGAGGGTCCATCAAGCCCAGCATCCTGTTTCCAACAGTGGCCAATCCAGGTCATAAGAACCTGGCAAGTACCCAAAAACTCTTACCGTTGCTAATGGCAGTGGCTATTCTCTAAGTGAACTTAATAGCAGGTAATGGACTATTATCCGAAAGAGTAAATAACCGATTCACATCTACCCATTCTAGACCTCTCATGATTTTAAAACCTCTATCTATCCCCCCTTGTCCGTCTCTTCTCCAAGCTGAAAAGTCCTAACCTCTTTAGTCTTTCCTCATAGGGGAGCTGTTCCATTCACCTTATCATTTTGGTAGCCCTTCTCTGTACCTTCTCCATCGCAATTATATCTTTTTTGAGATGCGGCGACCAGAATTGTACACAGTATTCAAGGTGCGATACAGAGGCATTATGATATTTTCCGTTTTATTCACCATTCCCTTTCTAATAATTCCCAATATTCTGTTTGCTTTTTTGACTGCCGCAGCACACTGAACCGACGATTTCAATGTGTTATCCACTATGACGCCTAGATGTCTTTCTTGGGTTGTAGCACCTAATATGGAACCCAACATTGTGTAACTATAGCATGGGTTATTTTTCCCTATATGCATCACCTTGCACTTATCCACATTAAATTTCATCTGCCATTTGGATGCCCAATTTTCCAGCCTCACAAGGTCTTCCTGCAATTTATCACAATGCTTGTGATTTAACTACTCTGAACAATTTTGTATCATCTGCAAATTTGATTATCTCACTCGTATTTCTTTCCAGATCATTTATAAATATATTGAAAATTAAGGGTCCCAATACAGATCCCTGAGGCACTCCACTGCCCACTCCCTTCCACTGAGAAAATTGTCCATTTAATCCTACTCTGTTTCCTGTCTTTTAGCCAGATTGCAATCCATGAAAGGACATCGCCAGCTATCCCATGACCTTTTTTTACTTTTCCTAGAAGCCTCTCATGAGGAACTTTGTCAAACGCCTTCTGAAAATCCAAGTATACTACATCTACTGGTTCACCTTTATCCACATGTTTATTAACTTCTTCAAAAAAGTGAAGCAGATTTGTGAGGCAAGACTTGCCTTGGGTAAAGCCATGCTGACTTTGTTCCATTAAACCATGTCTTTCTATATGTTCTGTGATTTTGATGTTTAGAACACTTTCCACTATTTTTCCTGGCACTGAAGTCAGGCTAACCGGTCTGTAGTTTCCCGGATCGCCCCTGGAGCCCTTTTTAAATATTTGGGTTACATTTGCTATCCTCCAGTCTTCAGGTACAATGGATGATTTTAATGATAGGTTACATATTTTTACTAATAGGTCTGAAATTTTTTTAGTTCCTTCAGAACTCTGGGGTGTATACCATCCGGTCCAGGTGATTTACTACTCTTCAGTTTGTTAATCAGGTCTACCACATCTTCTAGGTTCACCGTGATTTGATTCCATCCATCTGAATCATTACCCATGAAAACCTTCTCCAGTACGGGTACCTCCCCCAATATTTTCCAATCCTCTTCAGCCGCCAGCAAAATCTTCCTCTCCTCTCAGTTCTCCCTTGGGAATTGATATCCTCCTTTCAGTGATTGTCAGATTTGATTGCATTATGAACACTATTGCCAAGTGGCGCTATCACAGTTACCCCTTATACCAGGTCCTGTGTTCTGCGGAGAACTGGATTTAAAGTAGTTGCGCCTCCTGTCAGGTCCATGACCAGCTGCTCCATGGAGCAGTCATTTATGGCATCTAGGAACTTTGCATCCCTAGCATATCTCGATGAAACATTTACCCAATCAGTTTTGGAGTAACTGACATCTCCCATCATTTTTTTTTTTTTAACATGTGAATTTGCAAGTGAGCAGCAATACAGGATCTATACACAAGATAGTGTTCATAACATAATTCATGAAGCAACATAACAGAGAACAGGCATGACATGACAAAAAGCTGAATAACACTTGCGCTTTTTACATTTTACCCTCACCCCCAAAAACCTGTGCTTGATTAGTCCCACTGCACTGAATAACTCAAGAGACCGAACATTACACGTTTCATCCCTTTGCATGTATGATTTTTCATCTACCCTCTTTTTTTTTTTTTTTTTTTTTTTTTTTTACAATAAAGCATCAAGCTTTTCCATTTTCATCAAATCCACCATTTTATCTTGCCATAGTCCCAAAGAAGGTAGGCTGGCATCAATCCAAAGCTGTAATATACCTTCATGTGCAGTCAGTAAGGCCAGTGTAACGAACTGCTAAACATTTAGAGTGCACCGTATCTGAAGTTAGTTTATTTAATAAGATATCAATCCCTATCATCGCTGAAAAATAGAGATTATATCAGACCCAAAAGAAAACCTCTTGTGACCTAAAAGAAAATGATGGACTAATGTACCCCTTGAAATTTCACACTTTGTGCAAATATCCAAACTCTCAAGCTCCATCCTATGCGTTTAACATTATGTACGAAAGAATGATGTGTGTTCCAATTGTATTTCTCTCAGGCTGACCTCAGTGGGGATGATACGAGCTTGTATAAACATTTTTTAATGTGTACCACAGTAACTTCTTGTCCTAATTCTTATTGTAATAAGAAGCAAGTCATGTAATGTCCTCTTGGACAAGATTTAGGCTTGTTTATAATGTATCTTCTTGAAAAAATCTTTTCCCGTTCCTGCCTGTTCCCATTGACATTGCAAATTCTCTTTCTTATCTCATGTTCCGTGGGAGTAATTTTAAACCCTGTACAGAATGCCTGACTTGCAAAAATGTGAAGAATTGTTGCAGTGGAACATGAAAAAACACTTTGTAATGTTTGAAAATCACTGAATATGCCAGACTCTTCTACAAAAAAAACCCCCAAAAAAAACTTTAAACAAATCTCGGTCCCTTACGGCATCACGCAGCTAGGCAGAAAAACTGCACTCCTATAGATTCTCAAAATAGAGACTTAGTCCCCATACTTTGCTTAGCGCTTTGCAGGCCACTGCAGCAGACTTGAGAAAATTATTTGTTTTTCCCTAAAAGTGCCAGTCTGTGAAAACATATACTAAACCCAGAGGAGAGTAAGAAACAACATTGCCTTCACTAATTTTAGAATTATTGTATTTATACTCTCAGTCCATTCCCAGAGAATCCACATTTGACATGTTACATTATATGCTCTAAGATCTAGGAAGTCAAGTTACCCCCATTGTATCCTTAGGACGCATCAGATTATCTAAACTAATTCTAGCCTTTTTGCCATGCCAAATAATTAAATAATCAAAGACCTTAAAGTATCTATTTCTGTCCTTGAAAGCCAACAGGGCAACATATGCAGATGATATAACAACTTAAGCAAAATCACCATTTTAAATCATGTTAGGTTTAAAAAAGGTTTGGATAAGTTCCTGGAGGAGAACTCCACAAACTGCTATTAATCAAGTGAACTTAGGAAATGGCCTCTGCTATTACTGGCTTTAGCATGGGATCTATTTAATGTTTAGGTACTTGTAGCCTGGATTGTCCACTCTTGGAAACAGGATGCTGGGCTTGATGGACCCTCATTGTGACCCAGTATGGCAACTTCTTGTATTCTTAAGACAAGTGGCAGTTCTTGCCAAAGAGTAAGCTGCCGTGGATAGATTCAATAATTTTCTTAAAAGTATCCCTGTAAAGTCTAGACAAATCCTAAATGCTTCAATTTATCCAAAGTCCATCGAAATTGCCCTCCATTTAGCCACCAGATGAGGATAGATAGGCATCGCTTCCGACTTATCAAAATTGATTCTCAATCCAGCAAAAGATTCATTGTCACTTTGTTGTGGGTTGTAAATAAACACTTAACACCAGCAGCTAAAACACCCTTACAGCCTAATACATTTTCCACACTTCCTACAAACAGTAAAATGTCATCTGTAAATATAACTTCAGCTCTCCTTTCCCCAGATTCTGAATACCATGTGCAGTTCTCAGTTTTATGGCCAGGAGCCCCAATGTTAAAACAAACAAGGGCAGGGGCTCTGTCTTGTCCCTCCCAGTAGTGGAAGTGCCTCAGAAACCATACTGTTAATCGGTAGTCTCGTCTGAGGTACTTACACAGAAGATTGAGCCGTTTAACAGGATCTCCATAACTCCTAACAACCAAAATGTTTTGCCACACCATCTTATCAAAGGCCTTCTCCGTGTCTAGAGTAAGAATAGCACTCGTCTCGTCATTGAAGTTCTTGTCACTTAGTACCACTAGAGCCTATGGATATTGTTGATAGCATAGCTTCTCTTTATGAAACTAGGCTGATCTGAAAACACTAAATGGGGAACCACTGTGCCACTAAAACTGCAGCCAACATCTTTAAATTCAATAAATGTAGGGTCATATAGGCCTATATATCAGTCAGGTCGCTACCTATTTTGGCAATATTACAATCAAAAGCATAGTTAACTCTAGAAGGAAAGAACTCGTTGTAATGTTAAAATTTTATAAAATTTAGCTCCCTGTCAGACCAAACTAGGAGCTTTACCAAGAGAGATTTTACTTTGCTGAAGATTCCTCCCTCTGTAATAGGATTATTTAACACTGCCAGTTGCTCAGTCAATATTTTAAGGACTCGTTTTTGAAAAAAGAATCCCTTGTAGTCATGTCCATTTCTTTTTTTGTCATAATAAAGTAGAAGTATAATCCAAAAAAATGTTTGAACTATCCCCAGTACTAATACAAATGTTACCATCTTTACTACAGACCCCCCCATTAAGATACTTTAGGTTTCAACCGTACAAATATGGCAATACTGATTTTTTTTTTTACTGGTTTATTGCCATATTTGTGTGGTTGAAACTTAAAATATCTTAATGATTTCATGGCCTTCCAGGGTAATAAGTGGTTTAAAGAATCTTTAGCCCAAGTTGCCACCTCTAGTTCTTGTATCATACCTGCCACGTGTTTCTGCTTTTCTTGCAGCAAAACATCAGTAAGCTTTAGAATTTCTGCATCCCTCAATTTATTCAGCTTAGCCACATACACTGTTCTCTCACCGCACCTTACTGTCTTTCCAGTGTCCCACAGTAAAGTGGGAGAAATCTCTGGCTGACTGACTTCCATAAAACAATTCCATTTATCCTGCAAATATTTACAAAATGTCTCATTTCCCCCCCCCCCCCCCCATTAACCTCAAATCCATCCTCAAGGCAAAGGCGCTATTGCGCATTCCACCAAGATTAAGGCCGATAAAAGCCAGAGCTGTGGTCAGAAATCGCACCAGCCACCTGGACTAGAGAAGAGATCCTCTGAAACCAATAAGTAGTCTCATTGTTGAGTAATTCTCACAGTTTCCTTAAAAAAAAAAAAAATGTTGGCTCAAAGAACCCCTACATATTGTGGATTATTTGGCTCAGAGAGCCAAAATTGGGGATTTTTTAAAAATGGAAACTGAGCTTACAGTTTGCATGATATATTTTTGAAACCTAGCAGTGGAACTGACTTTGTCTAGTGACATGAACATTGTGACTGTAAGAGATCCTAATGAAGAACACATGCTCAGCTAAATTCTTTGTTGCATCTGTTTTGTTTGATTGTTTTTCATATCATGTGGGCACATGGCGTGGGATGGACTTTTACATTGAGGATACAATAAGTGTGTGTGTTTTTTTGCTCCCTTCTTTTAAAGACATACTTGGATTGTGAGTGATCCCCTTTTATTGATTGAACTGCTTTATTTGGCTTTTCTTATCAACATGAAGTTTTTTTGGGGGGGTTTTGCCAATCATAATTAACTATTCAAAAATAACATGCACTATGCAGGATCATTGCAAAGACATGTCTATGAACTGGCTTTTTCACCCTTTCACTTTAATTTATGTGGGATTGTGATACTTTAGCGGATTGTATGATACCCTTAAGATGATTTGAAGAACATTTATGTGAGATTTTGATTTTTCACACACAGTTTCAACAGTAATACGCAGGTAAATGTAGGACCAACTTAAAGCTATCAATAATAGAGACCTATATTAATATTGAACCATCAAATTGGCTAGTCCTAGGCCCTTCCATTGTAGTCAGACCTTCATTTGCCTTATCAGTAATCAGCCAGTCAAATATTTTGTGTACATATTTTTATATTGCAGATAATGTACTTATCTTGACAACACATCCCTTTCTTTTTTTTTTTTTACACAGACCAAAATATTTAAACTCTGCCAAGCATTGTCATTTCAGTTTGTTTATTTGCTTTGTGGATGATCAGCAGATTAAGAGTGATTGTTTCTGATATGCTTTCTGTTTGGTTTGGGGTTTTTTGTTTAAGGTGAATGAAGCTTTTGCTCCCCAGTACCTGGCAGTTGAGAAGTCTTTGGGTCTGGATCCTGAAAAGACCAATGTTGATGGAGGAGCCATTGCCCTCGGTCATCCCCTGGGAGCTTCTGGATCAAGAATCACTGCTCATCTTGTTCATGAACTTAGGTGTGTGCCTGTATTTATTTATTATTTATTTAAAAGTATTTATATACCGTTTTTCAAAACAAGGTTTTTTTGTCAAAACGGTTTACATAGTAAAATGAAAGTAAAATAGATAGAGCAGGGTACTTATGTACCCTGCTCTATCTACCTCAGGATTTTCTTGTGGGCTAGTTTTATTAACTTATATTTCTAGCTTGGGGTGATCTTTAAAGAGAGGAATAAAACGTATAAATAGTTTTTAAAAAAATATATTTTCAAGTATAAATCTTGAGACGAAACAGTACAAGAAAAAAGAATAGCAATAGTCTAAGGAAAACGACACTGAACAGTAAAAGTTTTTAGCCCTCAAGATACAGCAGAATCTAAATTAAAAAAAAAATTAAGAAATATCACAAATGGGCAATAGATCTTAATGTTAGCATAATGATTTACAGAACTGAGTATCTGCTAGCCAAGAGAGAAGGCCCAACCTGCTTAAAAGAAAAAAAGTGAATATAAATATTTGAGGCAACATCATTAAGGGATTTGTACCTCAAAAAGGATTTCAATTGTACGAGTTCAAAGAACAAAATTTGAGTTCCCTGATAGTGGAGCATTTGTATGGAAGCTGAAGCCTATTCCTCTTTTTTAAACTTCAGGATTTGGTTTAATCAGGGTAGTTGTATCTGAAGTAGTTTTTTCCTTGTTGAAATAAAATACAAATGCCCAGTATTGAAGCCTGTTAACCCTCTTTGAAATCATTCTCCATGACAGCAGTACACTTGTACAATGACATAAATCGTGATGATATATCCACTGAAACCCTTGAACAGTAATCAGATTTGCTTTTGCTGAAAGCTCATCAAAGATATTATTACAGGAAATGCTTTGCTCAGAATACGGCCGCTGTGGTGGCAGCTAGGAGGCTACTTTTGGTTGAGGGAACTGGCTTACGGATTTGGCTTTTAAGACTAGGTTGGCAAAGCTCTCCTTTAAGAATAAACTCTTCTTTGAAGAGTAGCTGGAGGAATTAGTTAAGAAATTGAAGGAGTCCAAGGCTTCCCAGACAGCCCAAGGATAAGCTGAGAGGGATTTCTTGGGGTTTTGCCAGTTTTGAGATGCTAGACACTATTGGTCAGGGTGAAGTGCTTCATCCCAGAGAGGGCGGAGTTTTAACAGATTCTCCCAGGACAAGCAGGATGCTAGTCCTTACATACGGGTGACGTCACTGGATGGAGCCCTATCACGGAAAACCTTCTGTCAAGGTTTCTAGAAAGCTTTGACTGGCACACTGAGTGCATTGAGCATGCCCAGCATGCCATTATCCTGTGTCCACAGTCCTTCAGTCTTCTTTTTTCTGTGCTGCAGTTAGCATCGCTTTTAGGACCTCTGTGAGAAATTTCTCGCAACTTTTCCTCACGGAAACACTTGAAGTTTTACTTCACAAATAATTTTTCTCTTCATGGGTCTCCCTTGGCGTACATTTAATCGATGCTCGGTGAGTACTATGCCCTGATTTTTGGTCTGTTCCTGTCACCTCACTGTTTCCCCGGCTTACCAACCGAATTGCGGCCTCCCTTCTCCCTATGTTTTCATCCTCAGGCCCACAAAGCCTTCGAGTGTTCTCTTGCGATCCTCCACCGGGTTATTGGGACTAGAGGGATAGGGATGTCCACGATTACTGTTGCCGCCAGGGCCGCTGTCGAGGCCTTCATGCTCTCATCCCATCCATGCCTCCGATTCCCTCAGTGCTTTTGTTGCGAGCCATGCCCCCGTCGGCGCCCAGCCCCCAAACTCAATGCCCTCGACTAAACAAAACGCTCCATACTTCAGATCGAACAGTTACTCTCAGGTCACTTTTACACAAACTGCTACACACATGAGTCCATAGCCAGAGATACGATTATTCTGGTGGCAGTGATCCATTAGTTCCTCTAACCCACCTTCATGTGCAATATCTTCAGTGGGATATTTGGTCACAATGGGACTATCTAACTCAACCTTTGACTACGAAAGTACAGGTTTAGAAAGCCATGAAACGGGATTTATGCCAATGGCTGCACTCTCCCGTTCTTCAAGAGGGCGCCCTATTGCATTTCAACCCTCTCCAAGTAATGATGGCAATGGATGCTCCACAAGAGGTTGGGGAGCCCCCAAAGACCCCTTTCGGATTCAAGGAACTTGGTTCCAAGAAAAACAGTTTCAAATTTCCTGGAACTGAGAGTGATCAAGTACTCTTAACAAACTTTACTTGACTGCTTTAGGGGAAAGCATCTTTATTCACTGAACAACCAAGTCTTCATGTTCTATATAAACAAGCTAGGAGGCACAGGGTCATGGACTATTTGCTTAGCGATAAAGGTATGAGAATAGGCAGCCAAACATCAAGCCATGCTGCAAGCTAGCTATCTTCCACGGGCTTTCAATACGTTGCAGATTGCTTCAGTAGAGTCTTTTGACCACAAATGGTCTCTGCAGCATCAACAGCCAACAAAGCTGTTCAGTCTATGGGATCTTCCAGTGATCAACCTGTTTGGAGCAAAAGTCTTCTAGTTTTCTGTGTTCTGATGCATTTTTCCCAGCAAACGCAGGATGTTTTTTTGCTTGATTGGAATACAGATCTCATGTACTGTATGCTTTTCTACCAATTCTACTGATATCTAAAACTGTGCAAAAGTGCCATGCATCCACTACCCTTCATGGAAAGGGTAGTGGATGCATGGCACAGCCTTTCAGAAGGGAATTCAAGAAAACATGAGAAAAGCAAGGCTCGAGAATCCTGCTCACAACTGTGCTAAAGATGGAGCAGCCTTAGCCATTTTGGGTGTGGGACTCTGACAGACAGAAGCCACAGGGCTACTAAGAACAACTATCACTGCAGCAGCCCAGGATGCAAACACCTGCTGATGGGGCCACAGAGGGAAGAGCCTACCGCTGCTGCCACCAGGCCACAGAGACCACAGAAAGAGTGTGGCTTCCTGCCACGGAGTCACATCTAGCAAAGTACCATTGGGAATGGGGGAAGAGGAGGCCGGAGGAATAAGGAAAGCAAAGAACACAAACTAAAAACAATAAAGAGAATGAGATGACTAGTCTGTTCTTTGGCTGGCCTTTCATGCTAGTTAAACAAGAGCCATCGCTAGCAGGTTTTGAGGGGAATCTTGAGGGTTGGGATAAGGTCAAAGGATCTGTAGTTGTAATGCAGTGGAATGTCAGGTCAGCTGGTGTCTATGGCATTGCATCTGGAATGAAATTGGGCAGCGTAGATGAACCTTGTGGTCCTTATCTGCCATTGCATCAAATGTTTCGGTGCTGTCGACCTTTTTTTTTCTTTTTTTAAAAATTATACAAAGCAAAACTATTCTGGTAATTATAATTTGGGGTTTATGTAGTACTGTCACCCCCAACCATGTTGTACAGTTCAGTCCTTTAAAAAACCTGTGTGCTGTTGCCTTCACTTGGGATGAAGGAAATTATTAATTTTTTTTTAATCTTTTCTTTTCTTTGTAGGCGGCGTGGTGGAAAATACGCTGTGGGTTCAGCTTGCATTGGTGGTGGGCAAGGCATCGCACTCATCATTGAGAATACAGCCTGAGGAACGGAGGGGAAAAAACCACTAGAATTTCCATCCTCAAGCTATTAATCCTAGGAATCAGCCCCATCATCCGTCACAAATGCACAGAAAAATGTTACTTTTTATTTTAATAGTATTACCATGTTCTTTCTGGTGAGAAGTCAGAACATAACACATCCAGTGAACAAAAAGCCTTTTCATTTTTTGTTTTCTTCCTAAAAGAAAGGTAAAACTAGTATATTTATCTTTTTAATACTGTTTTCTGTATTCCCTTCTCCCTAGGTAATAAATCATCTGTGTGAAAAAAGTCAGTTACAGGGTTTCCACGTCTGTGTGTCTCACATGCTGATCACACTTGGCCCTTTTCCATCAGTTGTGATAATTGACAGTCCTGCATATTCCAATACATGCCAAAGCCAACCTTGCTGCAAAACACACAGACTACATAACACAGCCTTAAAAAAACAAACAAAAAAACCCTGTGCTCCTGTGGTGGTGAAATATTTCATAAATACACTCAGCAAGTGTTAATGTTCTCCCCGTATGGATGAAAAATGTTAGTGTTAATTCATGGATGTTTTGGGGTGTGGGGGGGGGGAGGAGGTTTGGGTTGTTTTTAAATTTAATCCTTTAAGCGTCTCCCTTGCAGTTCCTATGCACCCTTTGGAGAAACCATGAATAGAGCAGTGTCACAAACGATCTCTTGGGCAACGTAAAAACATAAGAACATGCCACACTGGGTCAGACCAAGGGTCCATCAAGCCCAGCTTCCTGTTTCCAACAGTGGCCAATCCAGGCCATAAGAACCTGGCAATTACCCAAACACTAAGAAGATGCAATTAATAGCAGTGGCTATTCTCTAAGTGAATTTAATAGCAGGTAATGGACTTCTCCTCCAAGAACTTCTCCAATCCTTTTTTAAACACAGCTATACTAACTGCACTAATCACATCCTCTGGCAACAAATTCCAGAGTTTAATTATGTGAATTGGTTATTTACTCTTTCAGATAATAGGACTAGGGGGCACTCCATGAAGTTAGCATGTGGCACATTTAAAACTAATCGGAGAAAGTTCTTCTTCACTCAACGCACATTAAACTCTGGAATTGTTGCCAGAGGATGTGGTTAGTGCAGTTAGTATAGCTGTGTTTAAAAAAGGATTGGAGAAGTTCTTGGAGAAGTCCATTACCTGCTATTAATTAAGTTGACCAGATCAGTTTTGACTTAACTGCCTTAAAATGGCTCAATACTGTTATATTTATCTTACTGAGCATAGTGCTCTGAACTATGTATAAACCTCAGGGCATCTTGTCTGGCTCTTCCAGCAGTGTAGAATTGTACAGCACAAAATAATGTGAAACTAGACCTAAATTCATAAAAGGTATAATTAGAGCATTTGAATGTGACTCCTCTCTTTTGCTAGAGAGACTCCATGATGGGTAATGGTTGAGCACTACTGCTGTCCGGTCATCTCTCCTGAATGTGCATGTTCACACATGAAAACTTTTTAGCCCGGATTCTTTTGTTACAGATTGGAAATTTAAAATGCCAGTGTTGTGAAATATATGTATCATTATTAAAAGTACTTTTTAAAATGTCTTCAGTATCATTTACATGGTAGTTTTATTATTAGTTTGCATTAGAATTGGAACGCAGCTGCTGCTCATCGGGTCAGTAGAGGTTGGCAGTGCTGTGAAGACTCTGTGGAGGGAGGAGGTGTGAGAGCTTAATGCAACAGTGACACCACTGGGGTACAATTTTGGGGGGGTGTGGTGGAGTCCCAAAGGGAGCCGTGATGTGTGACCCCTACAAGAGACCTGCCCTTGTGCTGACTGGGTTACGAAGGGAAGTGATAGCGGAGGTGGTAAGTTGAATGCATCACAGCCCACCACGGTGACTGTGTCGTGCTTGGTAGGCTATGGCAGAGGTTTGCAGTTGCCTTTGTGCAGCCCTGAACACTGTTTTGCTTTTGAGATCTGACTCAAACAGGCTGTCCCAGGGCAGTGTTGAGAGGGAGGGGAAATTACCTGGAGAGCTGCTAATGAAGGAATGAAAATAACACTGCAAATATATATAGTCTCAAAGCAGAAACTAGTAACATTGCAGATCAACCTTGCAGATCAACCAAAGGTAATACAGGCAAATATGGAACATTGATCGAAATTGTGCAACAAGAACATTAACAAGTAGAATAAGAGAAACTTCTTCTAATATTGTTAGTTTTTTCTTGAGTCCATGCTGGCAATTTGTTTTTACTGAGTGATAAACCCTTGGAAAAGGGAGGGCATCTGGACTGATCCATGGTACTACAGGAACGAAAATTAGCAGGTAAGAACCAATTTTCCTTTCCCTGTACGTACCCGGATCAGTCCAGAGCGCTGGGATGTACCAAAGCTTCCCTACATATGGTGGGTCCCTGAGAGTCCCGCTCGAATAACTCCGCTGCCAAAGTTGTTGACGTCCTGAGTCTGGACGTCCAAATGGTAATGAAAAAAAGTGTGCAAAGTCTTCCAGGTCGCTGCCCTGCAGATTTCTTGCGGGGAAATCAATTGACACTCCGCCCATGAGGTGGCCTGAGAACGTAGCGAATGGGCCTTCAACCCTGCCGGGACCAGCCGACCCCAGCAAATGTATGCAGACGAAATAGCCTCCTTCAACCATTGGGCAATAGTTGCCTTCGATGCGCATTGTCCCTTTTTTGCGCCACTCCACAAGACAAACAAATGATCGGAAACCTGGAAGGAATTTGTGACTTCTAGATAGCGCAAGAGAACTCGTCGAACATCTAAACGTTTCAGTTCTCTAGCATGTGGAGTTTCTGGCTCACGTTAGGAAAAGCCAGAAGCTCAACAGACTGATTTAACATGGAAAGAAGAAACCACCTTTGGCAAAAAAGATGGAACCGTCTGAAGCAAAATCCCATAAGCCGAGATATGCAAAAAAGGCTCCCTGCACGAAAGGGCTTGAAGCTCGGATACCCTGCGAGCTGAGCAAATTGCCACCAGAAATACCACCTTCAGCATGAGGTCTTTTAAGGTAGTTCGCTTTAGGGCTGAAAAGGAGTTTCACATAAGACCCTGAGTATCAGATTAAGGCTCCAAGATGGACAAACCGGGCGGACCGGGGGATTTAAGTGCTTCGCTCCCCTATGGAAGCGGACGACATCCGGATGCGACGCTAGAGGTCGACCATGCACCTTGCCTAGGAGAGCGCCCCAAGGCCGCCACCTGGACCCGGAGGGAATTGAAAGACAAGCCTTTGGATAAGCCCTTCTATAAAACGCCTAAATCTGTGGCACAGACGACTGACGGGGAAGGATGCCCTGCTCCTTACTCCAAGATTCGAACACCTTCCATACCCGAACATAAATCATCAAGGTAGAAGGCCTTCGTGCCTGCAGCAGAGTACAATCACATCCTCCTGATAACCTCTCTTTCTCAACTGCCTCCTTTCAAAAACCAGGCTGCTAGACAAAAGCGGTCCACCTGCTGGAAAATATAGTGTCCTGAGGCAGGAGATTGGGAAGATGACCTAACATTAGAGGACCATCCACTGCGAGATTGACTAGGTCCGCGAACAATGGGAGCCGGGGCCACTCTGGAGCTATCAGGATTACCTCCCCTGGATGGACCTCTAACCATCGGAGAATCTTGCTGACCATTGGCCACGGCGGGGAAGGCTAGAGGAGAACTTAGGTCAGCAACGGAAGCACCAGAGCGTCAATTCCTTCTGCCCTGTGTTCCTGTCTGCGACTGAAAAATCGAGGGGCCTTGGCATTCCTTTGAGTTGCCATCAGATTCAAGCGGATGGCCTCATTTGCGAACCACTAGGTCCATCGCCTCTTCGGCGAGTTCCCACTCCCCGGGATCTATCTTCTGCTGACTCAGATAATCCGCTTGCACATTGGTGCCTGCGATGTGCGATGCCACCAGAAGGGCGAGATTTCTTTCCTCCCAGTCCATGAGCTGCGCTGCCTTGGCCGCCACCGGTTGACTTTTGTTCCGCCTTGCCGGTTGATGTAGGCCACCATTGTTGCATTGTCGGACAGCCCGATTGTGCACCATCGGTAGAAAGCGTTGCAGGGCCAACACACTGCTCTCATTTCCAGGCGATTGATGAGCCAGCTCGCATCCTCCGCGGACCATTGGCCCTGAACAGCTCGTGACTGGCAAACTGCTCCCCATCCGAAGAGGCTGGCATCCATTGTCACTACCCCCCATTGGGGGATCTCGAGGGCCACTCCGCGCTGCAGGTGTTCTGGAATCAGCCACCATCCAAGATTGGACCTGGCGGACTCTGTGAGTGATAATGGGGCCTGAAACTCCTCTGACTTCGGATCCCAACAGGAGAGTAAAGCTCGCTGTAAAGGTCTCATATGAGCAAACTCCCATGGAACTAATTCCAGGGTGGACCCATAGAGCCGAGGACCTGCAAATAATCCCAGGCTTTGGGAAGAGGGAGAGACAAAAGATGCCAGACCTGCTGCATCAGTTTGGAGATCCGTTCCCTTGCAGAAACACCTTCCCTACACGTGTATTGAACCTGGCCCCCAAGAAGTCCAGGATCTGGGACAGGAGTGTTATGGCTGCCGGCCGAGGCAAACCGGGGCCGGTCACTCACCGGCACGGTGGGGCCAACCGCCGACGTTGAGGCCGGCGTTGGCAGGCCTTTTCCGCAGCAGCAGCTGCCACCTCCAACATGGCTGTGGCGTCCTCTCCATGTGGCTAGCCCCGCCCCCTGAAGTTTCCTAGGGCCGCGCGGGCGGCAGTAGCCAGGATTTAAAGGAACCTCTACAGGAAGTAGGTTGGGGTTCCTTCCTGTAGACTCCATCTTCGGGGAACTATTTAAGCAAGGTCTGAGCCTTCAGACCTTGCCTTGGCTTCTTGGCTCTCGTGATTTGTTCCTGAGTTTTGTTCCTGCGTTTGACCCTCCGTGCCTGATTCCCGGACTGGCTGCTTTTCTTCCTCTGGCTCTCGACCCCTGGACTGGCTGTGCAGTATTCTGGCTCTTGACCCCTGGACCGGCTGTGGATATTCCCTTGGCATTGATCTCTGGACTGTGCATAACGATTCTTTGACCTGCTGGAGGCACCAGCTATCTGGCCCACACGACCTGCTGGAGGCGCCAGGTATCTGGACCACATGACCTGCAGGAGGCGCCTGCATCCAGATTTCTATCTACCACCTCTTGTGATCCTCGGGATTGGCCTTGCCTTCAGACGGTGGGATGTACGTTCATCGCCGGACCAAGGGTCCACCTCCCAAGTCATAACCAGGAGAAAGTTGCTCTTGGCCTGATTGACTACCCGACCCAGGGATTCCAGAAGATCTACGACCCTTGTGATCACAGCTTCGCAAAGAGCTTTCAACTTTGCTTGGATTAGCCAATCGTCCAGATACAGGTGAACCAGCACACCCTCCCTCCAAAGAGCTGCTGCCACGACCCCCATTACCTTGGTGAACGTCCGGGGCGCTGTTGCCAGGCCGAATGGCAGGCACAAAATTGAAAGTGCCCGCTGAGGATCTTGAAGCGAAGGAACATCTGGTGATCCCTGCGAATGGCTGTGTGTAAATACGCCTGCGTCAAGTCCAGGAACGCCAAGAACTTGCCCGTGTGTACCGCCGCAATGACAGACCTCAGGGTCTCCATCCGAAAACGTGGAATCTTGAGGACTCTGTTCACCTTCAAGTCTTAAGATCGGCCGGAAGGACCCTTCCTTCTTTGGGACGATGAAATAGATGGTGTATTGGCCGTGTCTCCACTCCTCCTGGTCGACTGGGAAAATAGCCCCCAGACCGAGCAAGCGGTCGAGGGTTTGAATGTTGTACGCTTTGAGGCGTGATCCGCAAGGGCAAACTAGAAAGAGATCTCGGAGAGGCTGAGCAAATTACAACACGTAGCCTTGTCTTAGAACCCATTGGTCAGTAGTTATAACTATCTTGACCCATTCCTCGTAGAACTCGGACAGCTGTCCCCCCACCCAGGGAACCGAGGACTGGGCCGTCCGCATCTCATTGGGTGGACTTGGCGCCGGGTGTCCTGGTGCTGGCTCTGTTGCGGGCAGGTCTGCGGCCACGAAAGGAATGAGATCAGGACTGCCCTTTGCCCGCGGATTGTCTGTGGGTGGTAACCAGGGCTTTGTTCTGCCTAAATCTCCATTGTCCCCGGGAACGGGCTTGCGCGAGAGGCCTTGAAGGCCTAGGTTTATCCTCCGGAAGCCTATGAACCTTGTTCTCCCCCAAGGACTTAGTCAACTGCTCCAGGTCTTCTCCAAAGAGGAATCTGCCCTTAAAAGGTAGAGCACCCAACTGTGCCTTGGAGGAGACATCTCCCGACCCAGTTGCGGAGCCATAGAAGCCTCCTTACAGAAACCACTGATGCCATGGTTCTGAAAGACATAAGGAGGAGGTCCTATAAAGCATCCGCCCCGTATGCTACTGCCACCTCCAAGCGCTCCACCTGAGCAGATTCCTGAGGCGGGAGGTCCTGGGAAGTCAGCAACTGTTGGACCCAGCAGAGGCTCGCATGGAGCATGAAACTACTACAAACAGCCGCTCGGCTGCCTAGTGCTGAAACATCAAAAATTCATTTCAGAGGTCCTTAAGGGCTGCCGCTCCAGCCACTGGAATCGTGGTCCTCTTCGTGACTGCTGACACTGAGGTGTCCACCTTAGGAGACCTAAGGATCTCCAGAACCTCTTCGGGCAAAGGGTACAACTTGTCCATCGCCCTTCTGACCCTGAGGCCTGCCTCCGGGACATCCCACTCCCAGGTCATCAACTGTCAAAGCATTGGATGAAGAGGAAAGGTCTTGGATGGGCCCCGCAACTCCACTAGGACAGGATCTGTTGAATCAGGGATTCTTGAAGTTCTACTCAGAGCTCTGCCAAGACCCATGGTATGAGGGGGTCCAACTCTTCTCGATGAAAGAGGCTGACCACTTTCAGATAGTCTCCCTCCACCGGCATCACCTTACTAAGATCTTCATCAGGGTCAATCCCCCGGAGGGCCTGACAGCGCATCTGGAGGACCGGTGTTCGCCATGGCCGGGCTGGGGGCCCCATCTCCTGGAAGGGAAGAGCCTCAAACCCTTTTAACCTGGAGGGACCCCCTGGGAGTCTTGACTCCTGGGAACCTTCTGCGGAGGCCCATCCAGCCTCCCAGCGGAGCAACCCTGCCTGCGAGCTCTGGGTCGCCAGGAACGCTTTGTGCATTAAAAGCACAAAATCTAAAGAAAAGGCACTGGGAGTACTCCCCTCCCCCATTGAGGGATTAGGTCCGTCATCCAGGGAGGGATCCTGAAGGTCCTCAGAACTTCCAGGGACTGGTGTAAGATCGGGTGGGAGATTCCTCGCCGAGGCTCTTCGCGTGCCGGCAAAGGCGTCCAAATTGGCCACCGTTACCGCGCTCAGTGGGAACGGGTCGCCTTGAGAGCCCTGAATGGCTGCACGCTTACTAGCACCATGCGGTTTTGGCAGCAGTTCTGAGGGGCCTTCCCCTGCCGGGAAGGCATCTAACACAGAGGCTCGATCTGGAAAGCCGTGAAGCGGACTCCCCGCAGGCCACACAATGTGCCGGACGCAGCATGAAGAGGTGGGGGAGGAGGGCAGGCATCGAGAGAACCAGAAGAAAAAACACACACCCAGGCAGACAAGCGCTCCCACAGGTAAATGCTGCTGTAGCCGCCCCAGAAGCTGGCCTGTCTACCCCGAGACCATCCGAAAGGAACTGGCTCCTTTTGCCTTTTTTTTATGTACAAAAAAGAACGTAGCCAGAGGACGCAGCTATCAGAAGACGACTGACAGGCTGCTCTCCGGTGCAGTCTTTTTTTTTTTTTCCTCCTCAATCTGACTGAGCCTTGGGGGAGGAGGGACCAGACTACCGGTAATCCCCCCGCCTTACCGTGAAGGAGCCCCACGGGGACACCAGCCCCAGCTCCTCAAACCCTGTGCCCAGGAGGGATATCCTCACTGGGACCTGCTGACCCCCTGGAGGGTGTTCCTGTTTAGCCTTGTTATCTGCTTTTCTTTTTTTTTTTTTTTAAGAGATCTGTCCACATTTCAGCAAATGGTGAAGAGCCCAGGTTTTGCACCACCTCCATCTGCTGGAGCCAGAAATACTGAGGAGATGCAGGTAGCACACCAGGATAATAAGGGGTGCTCTTCAAGTTTTTCTCTGTCTCCATCTGCTGGAAGGGAGGCAAAACTCAGCGGTGTGGACTGATGTGGGTACGTACAGGGAATAACAATTCAAAATATTATAGCCTACTCTCAAAATATTCAGGTACTAAAGGATAAATGAACCAATGGGAGCCTTAGGTGAGCCTACCTGGTTTTAGGTCTTCTTATGGTTTTACAATTGGAGGAGTCAGTAAGAACGTTTTATAAGACTAGAGGTAGATATTCTAAGCTTTATTGTAATAAATGTTTTTTTGGTGTCTTCTGTCTGTCTTCACTAAGTTATAAGCTCCATTGAGTAGAGACTGTCCAATATGTGCCTCTGTAAAGTGTTTCCTACATTTGCTATGTGTTGAACTGTTAAATATTTGTGATACAATTGAGTTTATTTAAGAGAAACCTTCAAAAGAGGAATGAACATGCCAGGAGATTTCCAGAACCACAGTCCGGTACAGATGTTTAGGCAGTGGCTTATTTACCTGGCATGTTGGCACTTTAAACTGCAGACCTGGGGTGATGCCAGGGGTAAGATTCAGAGTGAGACCCTGTTTGGGCCCAATCAGCTGATGCCCATGAGGAAGAAGAGGATCTTCATCAAAGCCACTGACTGCTTCTCCTGACTGTGTTGGCATATTTAAAACTCAAGCCGACGTTTCCTGCATGCTAGGCTTGTGCATTTTAAGCCTACAGGAAGTGCTGACCCGCAGAAGGGATAGAATGGCAGGATACATGGAACAGGCTCCAGCTATTCCTCCAGTGCTTACCCCTCCCCCGTCTTGCATGGCAAGAGATGAATTCACTCAGGTTTGCACACCTTACAGCCCGGTTTTCATCTTTTGGCCCACACAGGCTCAATGAGGAGGGAAGGAAGGTGAGAGAGAACTGGCTAGGCCAACCTGTGGTTTTTTGTTTTTGTTTTGCAGCTTGCTTGGAAAATGTTGAGGAGGCTGCAGCATTGGCAGGGTCCTTTTTTATTTGGTCATGTGTGGGACATAGAAGATGAGAACGAGAAGGGGCAGCCCGATGGTAGCAGAGCCAACAGGTCTTCTATCTTTCTTTGGTCTGAGGGCTATATGGGGAGGGGAGTGGGATGAAGTAGCATCAGCTGCCTATTCTTTCTTTGTGAGCCGTATCTGGAGGAAGAAAGGGAGAATAGCCTGATGGCTCCAAGCTGCCCCCAAAACGTCAGCGCTCTAGGAAATGAGACTAGTCTACCTAATAGATCAGCTTTTACTTTGGGCTTCTTAGCGCAAGGAGCAAGATGCACTTTTAGTTGGCCATTATAACATTGATCCAGTATGCATCTCATTCGTTTAGTATATACAGTCTTAAATAGAGGTTTACTGCCCATGTATACTGCCCATTATAGCAAGCCAGTGTTTTAGTACATGGACCTTTAGTGCTGCTGTTAAACTGTTCAGCCAGGTGGTGCTGTTTTAACATTTTAGAAGCTTGTCATGGGTACAATATACAGATAACTTTATCATGACAATTTTACGTGTTGCCAAAGTTATACATAAGTAATACATAAAAATGATAATAGGAAAGGAAAAATTACAAAAGAGTAATAACAGTAAGATAAAATTATAGTACACAGAAAGGAAAGTTCCTAGTCCATAGTGTCTCTGTTTCTGTTGGCCTGGTGGCAGGATATTGTATATTTTGCTGCTACAATTGCTGTTTCTCCCCAGGATTATATAGCTTTTCCTGCTCATTCTTTTGTGGGAGGTCTTTTGAGTTTTCTCCCTCAGCTTTGGGAAATGTGCACCTCTGCACCATTGCGAAAGCAAATTGCAGAATCTGACAGCATGCAAAACCCTGAGGCACTGGGCTCATGTACACCACTCTGTGCAGAGTTTGAATCTAGAATTCGCTGTTTCTACAGTGTGTTGGATTGGGTGGGATAGAGGTGATTTTTTAGAATCGTGGAAGCACCAATTGGTTTCAGTTGATAATCTAGTTCAGGATGTGGAAGATGAGACACAGTTACAGCTAAGAAGTCTGCACATCTTTTCGCCTAATGGGAGTCTCCTTTGAGAATCAAGCACAAAAAGTGTGATTTTGGATTACTGTCTTCCATGTAGTTTATGCTAGATTCAAATTATAGATTGATAAGATTGTATTCTGCTTGTTTAAATTGGTTTATGGACTGTTTTGTTTTTGTTTGTATACTGTATTATGAATTAATGTGAGTTGACTCTCCTGAAGTAGTCAGTTATGCGGAAACATGGCTATTTGAGTGGTTTTTAAGCTTGTGGTTTTTGTTGTCTATATACTTTGTTTTCTGTTTTTTGTTGATATAAATTTATTAAATTGATTTCTGATATTTTATTTAAATATTTTTATACCATTACTATTTATTTATCCACCACTGCTTTTTTGTGTCACTTTCATTTGCCTTTTTTGTTATTTTCCCAAACAAAATACCAATCTGTACCTCCCAGTAAGAGGTGTATTGGTATTCTAGGGTGGAGATCGGTGTATATAAAAAGAGACCGTTATTAAAACTTGCCCCTGCTACACAGCAACCTTGGATTGGCTTCCGATTTGTTTTTTTGGTATTCTAGGGTACATTGCAATGTTTTCCTTGTCTTTTTTGTAGGCTGGGTTGTTTGCTGTTTTAAATTCTAGGTGTGTGTTCTGGTTAGATAAGGCAGATTTGCTTCATATGTGTTGTGTGTTGCAAGGTTTGTGTTTTACTGGCACTATGGTAAAGATTATTCTGTTGTGAATTAGATTTAAAAAGAGGTTATGCCAAAATCTTAAAAACATATATATGTCAGTCATATTCTTGATGGACAAGCAGGACAGTAATCAGCCACGCAATGAAAATCTTTTCAGAGCTCAGAAAAGTCAAGGTTCTTTTGAACATGCATGGGGGCTCCTTCAGTCTATTTTTCTTCTATTGATGTGAAAGGATGCATGCTTGCTGTCTCTTCTAGCCACTCATTTAAAGTTTTTTTTTGCTAGTAGAGAATTTACTTGTTTTCTTTAATATTTATAATTAGTACAATCCATTTTTTGACAATCTGAGTGGTGGGGGGATTTTTTTTCCTAATATTTGTGAAAATTGAGTTCTACTTACCTTCACCTGTCTTTGTAATAGCGGAAAACAAAACTGGGCTTCAAAAGATGTTCCTACACGATGGCTTTAGTGGATCTCCACAACCCATGCCTTAGTTGTTTGGGACCATTTTCATGATGTCCCTAACCTTGCTGCCTGTGCCTAAATGTCTCCCCCGTGCCATAAAATTCAGAAGTTTCACGGTTGAATAATCGTTGCATTCTTAAACCTGGTAGAGCAGGGAAATGGAAACCGCCACCAGCTGAGGGCCTCGTGCCTAAAGCACAAAGGCCAGCGTCCTCTCATGCTTAAGCACCAGGACGCTGGGAAGTCTTGGCACAGATATTGTTCTCCCTCTTTTTGAAGATGGAGAGAAACTGCTGTTCAGTACTGCTGCAAGTAGGATCTGAGATAGGCCCTCTTTATGCTGATGACTCTTTGTAACACAGCAAGAGCCATAACGGTGTCTTAATTCTGATTCCATCGACAAGTAAAGGAAACCTATCCTTATCAGTGCCATGAAGTCCCTGGTGCAAAGAGATAAAGATTGCTGCCCATCAATCCAAAAATTTTGTGTTTAAAGAAACTATGCTACTTTAGTGCTGGATTTGACTAGCTCTTTTATGGGAATTTCTCCTAGGCTGGAGCGCTACTCCTTTGTGAGAAAAAATGGGGCTTGACTTTTGTCAAAAATTACTGCACTAGCATTCCTGATGCTCTTCCTCCTCCATCTAAGCTAATGCCCTAGGACTTGTTTTCTGGGGGAAAAATGTGGGTACTGGCATGCAGGGTCCTCCTTGAACATGGAATGGGAGGGGGGCACATCCAAGCCCTCACTGTCTGCAACTGGTTACAATGCCTATGAAATATAGCCTGATAAATATACCTGCCCTAGGACACCAATCCACTTCCTATTGTCAACATGGACATGCCAGACTGCTGCATCCTACTCTACAGCCACTACCCATTAGCAGGTCCCTTTACTGTGATCACACAGCCCAAACACATAGACCCTCATCATATATAAGTAATAATACATTTTAAATAGAAACAGACAAGACAAAACTGAACTGGAAAGCCACAGAAGCTGGACTGCATGCAGTGCAATACTAAAGAAATGCATTTCCTTCTGTACCATGCAAAATGCAAAGATATCGGGGATGCTACGCATTTATGTTCCCAAAGCTGCCATATTGAAATCACTAAAACCCATACGCACCCCTACCCACCCACCAATGTCTGGACATTTTTGGACCCTAACACAACATCCTTCTCCTCACAATAATGAGGGGAGCTAATCAGCTCCAGCAAAAGACCTCCTCCACAAACAAATGGACAATGATGAGGGATTGATTGCCCCAATGTATGATCTCTCCCGCATACAAGAACCCCTTGCCCAAAACAGGTAGAGAGTGGGCTAGAAATATTTTAAAATAATGATTATGGCTCAACAGCCCAACCTCTCACTCTTCAGCCCTTCACATGACCCCCCTCTCCCTCTCCCTCTCCCTCCCCTCCCCTCCCCCTTTGAATCCTCCCATCTCCAAACAGGCAGGATGAATTCCCCCCCCCCCCCCCCCATTCTATCCCCAGGTGCCCAACCCTCAAGCTTCTCTTTCTCACTTCCCTGCCCAGGCAGCAGTCTCTCTTTCCCAAGTCCTTTCTTGCTGCAGAAGAAGGAACACTGGGAGGAGGAACAGAGGTGGCACCATCTGTATGATTTGTTTTTTGGGTGGTGGAGCTTGAGTAGCCCTGTGGTAGGGGCTACTCAAGCTGGTAGAGGAAAAGGTGCCAGAACTCGGTACCAGCATGTACCCCTTGAAGAAAAAAAAAAAGCCATGCAGTTTATTTAGAATCCATGACTCAGAAATCTGAACTTTAATATTGTGTTCCATTGTATCAAGCCAGACAAGATGTGCAGTCTGATCTTCAATTTAAGGCTCAAGGTTCATCTTCGGCCAAGGAAAAGACCGCATCAGAAGAAGCATTTACACTATTGCTGGTCTCTCAGGGGGTGATATAATCATCAGTATGATTCTCTCTCATGCCATTCCAGTCGTGAAGAATCTACCAACCTTCCATCAGACCCTTCTCAGCCTCCACTGGTGCATATCATATCAGGTTTTTCTTAAAGCCGAGGTGGTTCCATTTGCTTTACAATAAGAAACATAGGGAAAATATATTTGGCGTACTAAAATATAATCCAAGCTCCTAAATGTGCAGTGGCAGTTCCAGTAGAGTGCTAGAGGAACTCCATCCATGAATATGGCAAATTCCCGTGTCTAGCCTATTTGTAGCAAGGACATTGCATCCTCCTGGTTATCAAAAGATATCTCTCACATGAGTCAGTTGTAAAACACTTTTTCTAAATGGATTTCAGATTGCGTTTCTTATTGTTCTATTCAATCAGGATAACAACTTCACAGTTAGTTTGGTTAGTTATGTTTTCTTACCCATCCAGCCTCAGAACCCCTAGTCGTGGACTCCTAAGCCCCAGTTACTTTAACCCTCTACTCTTTCAGAAGCACTCGTGCAGGCAAGGCTCTGTGAGTTTTGAGCCATGCAGATGGCCTATAATCTCGTACGACTCAGAGCAAGAATCTGGGCATCTGCACCGCTCAAACGAGCAAGCGCCATGCAATGCCTCTCAAACTAGGATCCAGAAGTGGAGTGGCTAAAAGTGGGCGGGGCAAGGATCTGAGTGGCCTATCCCATTCTGACTTTTGTTTTTTGTCATAACAGAGAAGTAATTTGTGCTCTGATTGGGCAAGCAGCATTCTGTTCTTGGAGATTACTTCATGGGATGAGGTTCCTCCATTTACTATCAGCAGCTCGCATAAGCTCGCTGCTCCAGTCTCATCTGTCTGTCTCTCAGAATTCACAGAAAGAATCACTTTTTAAACCTGACTTCAGTTAAAGTATTCAAAGAAGAATTCTTTACAGCTGTAACCACCCGAGACTCTGTGACTGTCATTCCTATTTTTATTTTATCAGCCAGTAAGTTCTGTCTTTTCCAACAGTTTCTCAATAAATGTTTGGAAGTTAAGAATTGTACCAGTCTTTGTATATGAAGCTGAATGAGTTTAGCTTTCAGTTATACTTTGTGATGTGCGGTGAGGACAGAATAACGTCTTTCTCTTGTGACCGTGCAGTGCAACTCGGTGACCAGCGTTGTACGCTTTTGTTGAGGTCCCCGGCTAGTTGTGAATGAAGGCTCATGGTGCCAGTGCCAGCCCTGGTTCTGACTGAGCTATAAGTAGAAAGGTGCAGGAGGAAACTTCCCGGTAAAAAACCCAAAAAAGACAGTTTGCTGCTACCTAATCAAGAATGGAAGAGCAGGCTTCGAACCGGGGATATCAGGGTTCAAATCCAACTGCTGGCTCCTTGTGACCTTGGCCGAGTCACTTTGCCCTCCATTGCCTCAGGTACAAACTTAGATTGTAAGCCTCTGGGGATAGGGGAAATACCTACAGTACCTGAATGTAACCTGCTTTGAAGTGCCAGAAAGCAGAATATAAATAAAAATAAGTCCTTCAACACTCCGTGGAGAACTGTGTGGGCAAGTCCATTGCTAGGCTAACTGGTGACCTAAGCATGCAGGTCCACCAGGAGGGGATGTTCCTCCTCCAAACTCTCAGCCAGTCATGGAGTGAGAGAGAGAGGAGGGTCCCCCTTCAGAATTCCAGCCAGGGTGTCCTTCCAATGAGGAAACTGGCTGAGGTCCACCTCTGATGTAAGCACTCACCACCAGAGATCTCTCAGCTGTACTGTTGCTATAATGGTAGCAGCGGTGTGCAATACTGCCCACCACCCTCTGCCAGGCATGCTGATGCTCCCTGGGCTTAGTCTGTCTGGCAATTGCTTCATCTCACCCGTCTCTTCTGACAGTGCTGTCTGTGGGACAGCATCCCTGTGCTGTACCTTGTTCAGTACATATTGTTATGTTAGTAGTGAGACTCAAATTTACTTTCTCAGCTAAAATATGGGGAAAAAAATGCATTTATTTTTTCTTCAAACTGCATTTATTGAATATCATCAAGCTTGATAGACAAAAATTCACCATTGGTAATTAACCATTTTGGCAAAGGTTAATTGTAGATTATGATATTTTTTGTTGAACCAACCAATAAAGACTTTGCAATGAATCCATCTAATTCCCTTTCTGGCCGATACAGTAAAGTCAGCGGGAGAGGCGCACAGGCCACTCTCCTGTGTGCGTGATCTCTATTCAAATGAGGCCCGGCGGTAAAAACAGGCAAAAGGAGGTGCTAGGGACACTAGCGCGTCCCTAGCACCTCCTTTTGGACCGGAGCGGCGGCTGTCAGCGGGTTTGACAGCCGACGCTCAATTTTGCCAGCATCGGTTCTCAAGCCTGCTGACAGCCACGGGCTCGGAAACCGGATGCCGGCAAAATTGAGCATCCGGTGTTTTGACCCGACAGCCACGGGCCGACTTCAAATTTATTTTTTTTTACTTTTCGAAACTTTCGGGACCTCCAACTTCGGGACCTCCAACAGAAAAGCAGTAAAAACTGCTTTTCTGTGCACTTTCCTGGTGCCCGAAGAAATTAGCGCCTACCTTTATTTTCTGAATCGCGAGGGAATACCTAATAGGGCCATCAACATGCATTTGCATGTTGCAGGTGCTATTAGGTTCGGGGGGTTGGACGCGAGTTTTCGGCCCCTTACTGAATAAGGGGTAATGCTAGCACGTCAAACGCGCGCCCAATGGCGGGTTAACAGTGCGCTCCATCGGAGCACACTGTACTGTATCGGCCCGTTTGCCAGGTCAATTCAATAAAGTGAAGAGATAGCCCAATAAGTTCCATTGGACTGAATGGCTCAGTGGGACGGTCACAGCATTGACAGTCTTCTGCCTCTCTAGCCACCTGGTTTAGATCCCAGTTCAGGTGGCCTATGTGTAATGAGCCAGTGGCCTCAGCCCCAGCTCCTGTGGCCTTCACGCGTGCATTCACATCGTAGCCTCTCCCAGATTCTTATGAATCTGACCGTTCTGGTGCACACCCCCCATCACTGACTTGTGACAAGGACATAACGAGAGAATGTGTAACATCTGTAAGTACAAAACAAAAGAAGAAGAAACCCTGGAGGAAAGGCATGTCAGCCATACCAAACATAGCAAGGCTGTAATTAGCAAATATACTGTGGGGCAAAGCAAGCACATCAGGTTTTTTAGTGAAAGGTTGGAAACAACTGGTGCGCACAAAAGTAGCTGTAAAGAAAAGATGCCTGGACTCACGGCATGTTTTGGCCACCCAAGGTCACTGTGAGAGCATCTGCACGCAATGTAAAATATTGCTCTGGAAGACTTAAGATCCAAGATGGCCACTGGCCACAGCTGTACCATTGAATATAGCCGGCTATCTTAAAGTCAGCTAGCTAGCGGTAGGGCGGCTCTTTGACCCGACCAGACTTAGCCAGCTATGTCAGCCAGCTAATTTTGAATATTGGATTTAGCTGGATTACTTGATCAACTAGCTCAGCACCTCCCAGTTACAACTCCAGAATGCCCCTAACTTAGGCCTGGATTCACCATTCTAACGCAGAATGGTGAAAACGGGGGGTGGGGGGGCAAAGAGGGGAGCGGGTCTGCAAAAGCCGGCAGCCTTCACACCACCGCGGTGTTATCGCTGCCGGCTTTCGCATCCAATAGTGACACCGTGAAAGGTGGCGCTATTGGATGCGCTACTAGCGACGATAACGGCGCTTACCTTATCGCCGCCAGCGAAGACACCACCGAGTCTTCCTCCTCGCCGCCCCGACTCCTCCCCTCGCCGCCCCAGCAAGCTATCTCATGCGATAAGCAATAGAAAATGACCCCCTTAGCTGGCTAAATTAACTGGCTAGAATTTAGCCAGATAAGTTCCCAAATCTTCATTTAGTTGGCATGATATGATCTTATCATGAATGCTGGTATAGAAAAACCTTAAATAAATAAATAAATAAATAACTTCTGTCTAAATGCTTTGAATATGGACCTCCTCATATGAAATGCCTTTATCCAGGAGATAACTGTACCAGAAGAAATATTTCTTATGAGGAACATAGGGCAAGCGAAAAAAAAAAATGTAATCTCAGAAAGATAACAGAATAATTACTGAATGGTTATATGATTGAACAGCACTCCATGCCAAGTTCCAGAAAGAACGAAGGACACTGTAACAGCTGGCGTTGACGTAATTCTACTCTGTATCTCTTTGCAAGGCTAACCCTGTCCTTTGTGATGTCTCTGTTCCAAGATATTAAAAACTGCAGAAGAATTGGAGGCTGCAGAGTCAACCCACATCTCATGAGATGGGAAAACTGGAGCTCCAGTAGCAGGCAGAAAGTGAGAGGCTGTGGATAGAACCATGGAATAGGACTAGAGGCCAGCGGCCAGTTTGGATCTTAAGTGTTTCCACACCAATATTTTACATTGCATCCAGGTGCTCTCACGGTGACCTTGGGTGGCCAAAACATGCCGTGATGTCCAGGCAAGTTTTCTTTCCTTCTTTCCATGTTGTCTGTGTAAGGGATGCAGCAGATATTCCAGACTGGGAAATAGTATGCCATGCCATGGCTTCCAATTTTCTATTGATTTTACCATGGGCCCCAAAATAGGAGAAAACATTTTGTATAGAAGAACCTGCATTATGCAGGCACCACATCACTGGCCAGCACTGCTGTTTGCATTTTTTTTTCTTGCTGGTAAAACACACAAGGCCTAATTTTCAAAAGCATTTACATGCTTAAAAATTGGGTTTTCCACATGTAATGCACTTTACCCATGTAAGTGGACTTTTGAAAATTGCTACATATATGCCATTGAATTGTCCATAGGTTTTACTCATGTATGTGCACTTTAAGCGCATAAATGAGCTTTTGAAATTGCTACGATAGTATGTTACATTTACATGCATAACTCCTGTGGGCCTGGTTTCAAAAGCATTTACATGCTTAACACTGGGTTTTATACATGTAAACGCATTTACCTGTGCAAATGGGCTTTGAAAATTGCTACAATATAGGCCTTTAAATTGTCAATAGGTTTAGATGAAGGGAAATGGCTTTTAAAAATTGCTACAATAAGGCCGGATTTTAAATACTCTCCACACATGGCCGGGCCTTGCACACGCCGAGCCTATTTTCAAAAAGGCCCGGCAACACGCGTAAAGGCCGGTACGTGCATAGGTGCCGGCCTTCTTGCAAGGGGGGGGGAGGGGCGGGCCAGGGAGGCGGTCTGCCAGGCCCTGAAGTAACTTGCGAAACAAAAGGTAAAAAAATGTTTTAAAAAATGGGTTTTAGAGGGTGGGGAGAGGAAGGGGAAGGGAGGTTAGGGTAGGGGGTAGGAAAGTTCCCTCCCAGACTGCTCCTAAATTGGAGCGGACTGGGAGGGAACTGGGGGAGCCCTGCTCTCGTCACTGTGCGATTTTGCTTTATTCGACCCCACCTTGTATGCGCTGCCTGGGATTTTATAACATGCGCGCGCCGGGTAGCGCGCGTATATGGACGTGCGCGAACATTTTTTAAAATCTCGCCCGAGTATGTTACATTTACATGCATAACTCCTTTGAAAGTTTACCCGATGTGTAGTGAAGGTTTCCATGGGGAACTGGCTAAGATGCTCTGCATCCTGTGAAAATCACATATGTTGAAAACGGGGTTCTTTTGTAGCCTATGATAATTTTTAATGAACCAGTTGTGGAGATGTGGCAGTGCATAGGTTTGAGATTCATTAGGTTCCCTCTTGAGATGCGACTGCAGAACAGAAGGAAGGAAGCACATATATTGAAAGAATGCAGTGGCATCTTATGCACATCTGCTTAACACCTGGGCTCTCTTTGTAAATGTGCATGTGCATGTGTGCTGTACCCAGCATTGCAGATGTTCAGCATTCCCTGCTGTTTTCGAAGAAAAACCAGTTCCAGTTGTTTCTTTGACGTTTCTTTTCTATTTTTGCTATTTTAAGTACCGGGTGTTGCATAACCTTTGACTCCCCGTTGCAGCAGCAAACAAAAATCTGATAGAAGCATGCAATGTACCATTTTAATCAGCAGTGAAAACAGAATTAAACAACAAATAATAAATAGTTGGTGTGCCCGCTGTAAGCTTGCAAAACAGCTTTAAAACAAGTGGGGTATGAACACAACAAATTTTGAAATAAATTGGTATCATCTTTCCAAATTTAATAAGACCGATTCCAAATTTTGTGGCAAAGTTTTGGTGGAATAACATCCCTGAGCACTTTCCTTCATATTAAACTCTCCACCTCATCCTTACTAATGGCACCTATGTTTTCGGCAGTGTTCAGGTCTGGAGAGCTCCCTGGCCAAACATCGTTTCTCCAAAAATCAATGCCATTTTCTTTAAGCAGCTGTTGTGTGGCATTGGCTCGCGTGCATGACGCCTCATCATGGACAAAAGTAGCTTCGCTACTACCAAACGTTTTCCAGATCACTCAAAAGTGGAATAACATTTTTGGCTCAAATCGTATTCTGAAAATAGGCACCATCCAAGATTCCCCATGTTCTTTGATTACCCAGAACGTTTCTTTGCTATGAACATGATAAAAACACCAATGCAAGCAAGGTTTCTGACAATTTGGCGATAATCTTCCTCATCGCTAATTTCATCCAAAATTTTTGGACAAGGTCAATCATTTTGAAAATTTGGTTTTTAATTGACCAAATGGAAATTTGTCAGAAGGCACTAATTTTGTAATCAGTTCACCAGCCAGAGCCTGTCATGGATATTGGTTTCAGTTTTCAATGGTTTCGAAATAACATGAAATGCCTGGATATCAGCTCTTACTCGATAATGAAAAACTGTTCCTCTATCAACTTTTTTCCTCCTCTCGTCCAAAATCGTTCGTGCCACCTGGTAACAGCTTTTTTTTCTACTTGTTGCTGGAATTTTCAATCATTTTTTGGCTTTCTTGAAACAATTTTAGTGGTTGTCCGTCACCAAATTCCGTAAAACACTCGTTGGCAGTCGTGCCCCATATCCACTGAACCCAGCTTTCACTTTGACCTAATTTTTCAGCAATCCACTTTTTCATCACAAAGGTTGCTCAAGCATCACGCACCTCATGAAATGCAATGCACTTAATTGGCCAGTCTGACACTGTTTTTCACCATCTTATGTTCCAGCCATAAATAATAAATTTAAGTAATGTATAAGGTACTGTTAAATTCCAAACTGAATGGCCTACAAAATGGTACAAAAATTATATTAGCAGGAAATCCAGTGGGGCACTGGGAAGGGGGGAGGGTGGCAAAAGTTATGCAACACCTGGTACATTTTCTGAATATTAATAAACTTCCCACAGGGATTTTCCATGATGTTAGTCTTTCAATCAGCAAATTCCAGAGGTGTGCACAGATTTTTACACAGAAGAGAGCCAAATATTCCCCCCCCCTTGGAGGAAAAATGTGATGGAATGAATATTAATCACAAAACAATAGTCCAAAATAGTTGCAGACGTGAAAAAATTTTGAAACAAAAACATTGCAAATGAGCTTGTTATATCACTTTTGCAGGATCTATATTCCTTACATAGAGAAACCTTTAAGTTTATAGAGGTTGGAGCATCATAACACCCCATGCTTATAAAAATTTTTTAAGAAGCATACTTCCCATTCATTGTGCCCGACCTGATATCACGTATTGAATCACTGCTTCAGGGGCTTCTTTCTTGTTCATAACTGTCAAAAGAAAATGCACAAAGGTTTCTTTAACGCCGACTGATCACATTCACGTCAGCCTTTTAAGTTCAGTACCCATGGGGTGTTATTATGGTCCATCCTTTATAAACTTAAAGCTTTCTCTATATAAGGAATATATATCCTGCAAAAATGCTATTAACAAGCTCATTTGCGGCGTTTTCAAGGAATGAATATTTCCAGCTATTTGGTCATTTACATGACCTTAGTAATGTGTTACTGGGGTGCCATGGGGATTCTTACAAGTCTCTTGTTAAATTATTTTATAACAAAGAGTATTTTATAACAAAGAGTATTTCACTAAGTGGAGCAGAGCTAATGAGAGACCCACATCACTGTATAGCTTGGGAACTTTGCAACATTGAGGCCTATTTGTAGGATAATAACACTGTTCAGGTTTTGACTTTCTGTATAAATTTCCCCTTAAAAATACCCATAGTACACTGTGTCTACCTCTTAAAACCATGAAGATACATAAGATTTCTTTATTTGTATAAGAAATGTGAAAGATACTCTATGAAGGGAGAGGTGCTGCTGGTTAGAGATTTAAATCTCTTGGATGTTGATTGGATCCTTCCCATGTGCAAAATTAGTTAGAAGCGAAAAGGAATCCTGGTGGCCTTCAAACGGTGCTCTTCAGACAAATGGACTCGGAGCCCATGATGAAGGGGATGAGAAGGAACTTGGTACTTACAAATGGAGCAAGTGTTCCTAATGTCCAGGTTGGTGGCTGCCTGAACTCCATTGATCATCCGATGCTACGGTTTAATGTAAAAGCCAATGCAGAAAGGGGGTCACGGGAAAGTCCTGGACTTCAGAAGCACCGACTTTGTTAGAATGGGGGAAGACTTTAAGGAGTACCTGGCAGGGTGAAAAGTAGGGACATAGCCAGAAATAATTTCTTTTTTGGGGGGGGCCCAAGATAAGATGGTGAGCACTGGTTTCTGCCCCCCTCCTATATGGGTCTTATATATTAATATACTAGCTTCATAGACCAGACTACCGCCATTGCTCAGGTAGTCTGGTCTATTCAGCATGGCTATGCTACTGAATATCCGTGTGCAAACTTATCTGCCATAAAGCAGATAAGTTAGATCTGCTTTATGGCAGATCTAACTTATCTGGTTAACTTAAATGGATAAGACCGAATATAGATACTTATCGGTTAAGATAACTGGATAAGTTGCCTGACCCGATCCAGTCATTGCTCACCCCCAACATATCCGCTATCTACTTAACTGGATAAATACTTATCGGGATAAGGGATGACTGCTGAACATAGCTGGATATTCAGCAAACCACCACTTAACTGGATAAGTCGCTGCTTATTTGGCTAAGTAGTGCTAAATATCAGCCTTCTAATGTGTATGTAAGTGTTTATATTTATTTTATTGCTAAATGTTACATTATTGATGCTTTTACTGCTTTGGACAAATTGGAAGAGCAAATTATAAATAAACATGAATTAAATTGGAGGACATAATCCTGAAACGATATAGACAGGATGGAAGCAGGCAGGGGAAAAGCTATCAAAATGGTGCACATGAGATGAGATTTAAGGACCTAAATATGTATTCTCTCAAGGAGAAAAAAGACAGTGCGGATATGACTGAGACATTCATGTACCTCAAAGGTATAAATAATGCATAAGAAGCAACCCTTTTGTCAGAGGAAAGATTGTTCTAGAACATTCAGAGCATGAAGTTTCAAGCGAGCAGACTTAGGCACAACAGACTTAGGCACAACATCAGAAAAGCTTTCTTCGTGGAAAACGTGGTGGGTGGGTGGCACGGCTTCCCAGTAGAGATGATGGAGATAGTAACAGGATTCAAAAGGCTGGGACAAGCACAGAGTACCCCTGGTTGCTAAGAACTGAGGGGAAAGCCAGAGATCAGCTGGAGCCTGTGACATTGCACCAGGAAGGAATTGGATAGACAAGAAGAGCCTTCATGTATTTTGTTACTAGGATATTGTGCAGGGTACAGAAGAGCACTTCTCCAGCAACTCCCATACAACAACTTTCTAACTTCATTCTCATTATGACTGTGTATTTTCCACTTTAGTGCTTCGTGTGGAGCTGGGCCACATACTGTAAGTATTTCTCAACATATTTTAGCAAGTCAAAGTGATGGAAGTGTGGGCAAATGTTTCTTTTTATTCTTACTCTGAGCTGACATCATGGTGACACTGCGTCTGAGGCCAGATGTTGGTGATGGCAGGAAAGCAATTCTGTTTATCAAAAAAAAAAAGAGATAAAGAGACTCATATATAGTGAAATGAAATTGGCAATATATTACCATAGCCAGAGTGGGAAGGATCTTAAAATCACAGAAAAGTGGATTTTCAGGAGTTTTCTTAATTCACTCAGGGCCTCCCAGCCACGTTTTTAAATATAGGATGCCGAGCCGCCAAAGGAGAACAGATTTTAAGAGGGGGATTTTCAGCACACATCCCCGACCTGCCACCCCATGTTACTGCCATCCCCTTTACCTCACTCCTGCCCCCTGCATCCCCACACACTTTTAATATAAAGTTGAAAACATTATTTCAACTACAACCAAGCACAGCAACCATAGCCTCTTTCCCTCTCCCTCTCCTGTGCTCTCCACAGGGGCGGCTCTATCATGAGGCAGGGGGAGGCAGCGGCAGAATTTTGGAGCGGCAAAAAGTACCCCTCCAAAACTTCCCTGCTGTGGCCGCCTCCCCTTGCCTCCAGAGACAACTTGCAGCTCCTGGTGATGACATCCTGTGGGGAGGTTGGAAACCCCTTGGGCAGGAAAGCCGTCTCCACGGCCTACCAAAGGAGATCGTTTCAGATCAGGGTCCCCAGTTTGCAGCAAAATATTTGAGGTCTTTGTGCAATAAATTCAATATCACCCTAAACTGACCTCTGCCTACCACCCTGTCTATTATGACCCAGATTACGGTGTGCCCCTTGGAAGGGGGAACCTCTACAATGAAGTCCTTAGAGAGACTGGTCCAGGGTTCAGTGGGTGCCAGAAGAGGCTGAAGGAGCCCCCATGGACATTCAGTAGTGGGCTTTTGTTGCACGCAGACCGGACATGAGTCCATGTAGTCTCGTGAATCCTTCACCATGGTAGGCCTTGAATACTGTCTGCGGAGCATCTCAAAAGTTTGGGTGTGGCCAGGATGACTGGCGAGGTGAGAGTCGAGGGCCCAGAGAAATACTCTTCCCCTAAGACGGCGTGGTACTACTGTCTTGCCAGCCAGCACCATGGTGGTAACTGCCAGAGTGATACAAGTGGGGTTGATGATGTGAGCTGGTGTTTCGGGAGTATCCTCTGGCTCTACAGTGCGTGAGAGTGTGTAGATGTGGAGATTTTTCTCAGCTGGATGATAACGCAACTCAAAGTTGAAGCGTGCGAAGAATAAAGCCCAGCGGGCCTGCCCAGCATTTAGTAGTTGAGCCTCTTTCAGATGCTCCAAGTTCTTATGATTGGTGTATATGGTAAATTTATGTTGAGCCCTTTCAAGCCAGGGGTGCCACTCTTGGAGGGTCAACTTTACTGCCAGGAGTTCGCGATCCCCTATAGTGTAATTGCATTCTGTAGGCCAACAGTCAGGCCGAAAGGACCAACCGCTCTTTAAAAACCTTCCTCCGGTCCTACGTCAACGACCAACAGGATGATTGGGTCGACCTCCTTCCTTGGGCGGAATTGTCACATAATACCCATGTTGTATCTGCCATTGGGACATCTGTATTTGCTTTAGTCTTCGGAAGGCAGCCCCGCCTGCCTCTACCCATTCCTCTCACTGTACCTTCTCCTGCAGCTCAAGCCACGGCTCAATCTATCCACCGGGTTTGGAACCAAGTCAAGGAACGCCTGTGCTAAGCTACCGATCGAGCCAAGCGAGTAACTGATGCTCACCACCAGGCTGCTCCAGTTTTCCTTCCCGGGCAGAAGGCTTGGGTCACCACACAGCACATCCGCTTGCGACTGCCCTGTCAGCGTCTAGCCCCTAAGTACATAAGGCCGTTCCCTGTCTTGCGCTGGGTGGGCACAGTGACCTATCAATTAAAACTTCCTCCGAACCTCACAATTCACAACACTTTCCATGTGTCATTGCTCAAGCCACTGGTCCTATCTTGGCCGTCAAGAAGACCACTAAAGGCAGCTTGCCGCAGAACACTGAAGCCAAGTGCGGGAAGTCTTATACATCTGCCGCCGTAGAGGGCACTGGGAATACCTCCTGGCATGGGAAGGCTTCGGTCTGGAGCAGAACTCATGGGAGCCTTCCCACCACATACTCGATAAAGAGCTTCTCCGTAATTTCCACCATCAGCATCCAGAGAAGCCCAGACCGGTAAGGGGGAGGCCTAGAAGGGGGGGGGGGGGTACTGTTGCGCGTCCCTGCCAAATTGGTGCCATGACCGGGCCTGCTCACCCCATGCTCCCTTCCTCTAGCTCCGGGCACTCCTCCCTCGCCTCTGTAGCCAGCTTGCGGTGTCCCCGGCGGCTTCCCCGAACTTCAACTCCTTCACAGGCCTCACAGCAGAGCTCTCGTCGGGGCTCGGCATCCTCGGCCCCGCCACTAGGCGCGCACGTGGCCTGCACTCCCACATTTAAAGGGCCCAGGGTGGGAACCTCGGGCCGGACGCTGTCCGATGACGTCACCTGAGCCCGGTATAAAAGGCAGGGCTCAGGCTCCGGTTTCGTTCCTTGGCAAACGGGTCATCTCTACTTAGAGAAGTAAGTTGCCTTTCTGTGTTCCTGTTCCTTGCTCCGTGTTCTTGCGTTCCTGTGTTTTCCAGTGCTCCTGTGTTCCTGTGTTCCTTCTGTGCTCCAGCGTCCATTCCTGTTCCTGTCCTGCTTCCCAGGTAGTAATCTCCGGACTGATTCTCGGTACTGACTTCGGCTTGCCTCTATGATTGGACTGACTCACGGATTTGACCTCTGCCTGCCTCTGACCACGTTTGGACCGCTGTCTGGATTTGACCTCGCCTGCTACTGACAACGCTCAGACTGACTTCTGGAACCTGACCCTTGCTTTAGCTGACCATCCTCTGACGGATACCCCTGCTTTGGCCCTTGCACTACATATGGACACTCTCTTTGCTACTCCCGTGGCTACCAGGCCTGCCTGCTCTGATGCCATCCACGGCCTTCTACCAGCTAAACCACTAGGCTCTGCTTATCCTGACCGTAGGACCTTCAGTTCCTGCTCCGTACCAGCGGTCTCCGGTAACCTCTGTTCCGGTCTAGTTCAACTGTTCCCCAGTTGCCGCGCACCCTTGCTCTTGGTGGGCACACCTCTCCGCTACCTCTCTGGGAGATTCTCCGAGGCCCACCTAAGACCAGGTGGTCTAGGTACCCAAGGGCCCAACCTGCGGAAAACCCAGACTGTTATTGGTGAAACTCCAGCTAGCCTCTATCTCCTTGTGTGCTCCGCCTCCTGGCAGCAGGCGCCCTCTGGGAAATCTCAGGGGGCCATACCAATCCTGCACCAGGCCAAAGGTCCACCTCTAGGCAACACTTGGCTTGTTCTGCTCTCCTAATAGGAGGTGTATTGGTGTTTAAGGGCCCCATAATATTTGCAGTGTTGCCTTTTCTTTTTTTTTTTTTTTTTTTTTTTTTTAAATTCTTTATTTATAATTTTCAAACAAAAATACAAACATATTAATTGCATCAGAAAAACATGGTTTGGTAAATTTAAACAACATTTTATTAAACAGAAAAAAAAGAATTTCTTAAGATTATAAATCATTTACCAACACCATTAACATATCAAGCTCAAACGGAGAGTGTTCTACTTGGTAGTAGTAAACCAAGGGGAGTACTTAACCTTAATAACACAAGCAAAGGCAATAACATAGAACCTGCACTACTATCATTTAGTTTCTACTAAATAGACACTGGGGTTGAGGTTGGTAACCTTCTTTCTGCAAGAAAATTTTTTAACTGATCAGGTATGAAAAATATATATAGATCTTCCTGTTTTTTAATCAGACATTTACAAGGATAACGTAATGTGAATGAAAAACCCATGGAAATTACCTCCTGGCGGAAGGCTAAAAAAAGGCTTTCGCCTGACCTGCGTGGATGCAACTAGGTCTGGGAATATTTTTACAGCTTTTCCCAAATACAGAATGGGATATTTATTGAAATATCTTTTCATAATCTGGTTTATATCCTCAAGGGAAGAAAAAGTAACCAATAAATTTCCCCATTCAATAACTTGTGCGGATGAATCTTCCAAAAAGTTTGTAAGATCACCCTGGAACAACATTTCAGATCTGCTATATATATTCCTGGGCTTAGGTAGAAAGTAACAGCTATTTACTGCAGGAGTATCTTCCAGAACAAAGCCAAGATTATCTATAAGAAACTTTTTAACAGTGATTAATGGAACTTCCCCAACAATTCTGGGAAAGTTAAGAAGTCTTAAAATTAGACGCTTGGCATTGTTTTCAAGAGACTCTATTCTCCTAGCCAGTATTTCTCTATCCTTTACCACAGCCATATTAAAATCTTGTACTATTTTTTCCTGTTCTTCCAATTTTTTGATTCTATCCGTTGAATCTTTTATCTGTTTCTGTGTCAGTAAAAAATCTTGTTGATTAGCAGTACTTAGCACATCCACTTTTTTTTCTAATCCTTTAATATTAGACATCATACCAGCCATCATATCCCATAAAATGTCTAATGTTACCACTGCAGGACGAGTTAGGGGTTCCAAAGTTTTACCACTGATTAGACATTCCTCTTCCCCATTGGGGAGAAATGACTCCAGTCCCTCTACCTTCCCTTCTGAAGTCAAGCCAGTGCTAAAAACAGCTCCTTGTACAACTGGTCCTTTATCACGGGCTAAAAAACCCCCAAAACAAAACAAAAAAACTCCCGCTTCAGGACTGGTGCTGATGTTTTCTGAGGATACACCCTCTGGATTCTCCTCACTAACTCTCTGTGCCGGTGGCAATCTGATGTTAGGACTTAAGGACGCCTCCTCTGCCAGGCCAGGCTATTCTCCCTGACTGGAGAGTAAGAGGAGAAAGAACAGCATTTTCCTGCCTCATTGCCAGCAGCTGTTTGATCCGGGGGTGAGTGTCTTGGAACTTTCCCCGACGGTAATCTCCGGCCGCTGTGAACTGTGACGTCAAGGGGTGGACCAGGAGGCGGGACCCGTAAGCCGCCTATATCACCAGCCTGATGGAACACCTTACCCAAGAGTGAGAGGAGAAAGAACAGCATTTTCCTGCCTCATTGCCAGCAGCTGTTTGATCCGGGGGTGAGTGTCTTGGAACTTTCCCCGACAGTAACCTCTGGCCGCTGTGAACTGTGACGTCAAGGGGCGGACCAGGAGGTGGGACCCGGAAGCGGCCTATATCACCGGCCCGACGGAACACCTTACCCGAGAATGAGAGGAGAAAGAACAGCATTTTTCTGCCTCATTGCCAGCAGCTGTTTGATCCGGGGGTGAGTGTCTTGGAACTTTCCCCGATGGTAATCTCCGGCCACTGTGAACTGTGATGTCAAGGGGCGGACCAGGAGGTGGAACCCGGAAGCGGCCTATATCATCGGCCTGTTTGTGGCACGCAGCAGACGCCGGCGCGCCGCCAAAGCCGTGCGCACCTAAGAGGCGCACGGTTTGTCGGGCTTCGTTGGGATTCGTCTGAGGTAGTCTGGACTCCTTGAATTTTTCTTATACTTAAATAAGATTTCACACATTTCCTGAGGTAATGTTTAAGATCATTTGTGTCTTTCTATCATACTAACTAATTCTTGGTGGTTTAATTGTGCTGCATAGATTGAGCTGAAGTGATTGTCTCCTTTTGAGTTTCAGGTCTTAGACAGATTCTTGAATTGAATTATGCCTCCTAAGCGGAAAGGGAAGGTGAAGGTCTTTCCCTCCCTCCCATTACCTTCACCTATTCAACAGGAGATTAGTCACTTCATGATTTCTCCTGCACTTAGCAAACAAGGTACCAAGGAAACTGACGTGCCAGTGTTGCCTTTTCTGAGGAAGGTCTTGGGTGCTGGTAGTTAGTGTGGTTTTGGTTTGGGAGATGTACTATATTGTAACTGTAATTCAGTTGACGTATGACTTTCTGGTGACCAAGCTCGTTGATAGTAAGGCATCGGCTCTTCTGGATTTGAGGACTCAGTGCTGGAATTCAGATCTGTTCTGGTTTCTTCTCATCTGTTCTGTATTTGTGTCACAATGATCTTTTTATGCTTCCTATACTGGATTTGGTGTTATGCAGGTGTAGTTCTATTTCTTTGTTCTTTGCTACTCAGCCATCAACCCAACTACGAAATACAGCATCTTGGCCAGCTTCATGCTAAAAGTGGCATACACCTCTTCACTTCTACTAAGGCAGAATATGGTTCCTTGTTTTTAAGCTATAGTGGCTAGTTCCTCATTTCTGAATTACATAGTCTCTTCAAAGTTAAGCAAAGCATTTTCTTCATAAATATTTCAAAGTAATATTTAAGATCAGTTTCTGTAATTTGGCTATAATATTTCAAGGCAGTTTTTTATTTCTAGGTTGCAGGGTCTCTACCAGCCTATTTGGGCTTGTACTTATTATTTATTTATTTATTTAACAGTTTTATATACCGAAGTTCTGGTAACAATGTTACTAATCACTTTGGTTTACATTACAACAATGGATTGACAGTATATAGCATAATGTCTTACAATGAACAAGGATAATAGAACTTGGAAAAATAAATAATAATAACTTACAAAGGGCAAGGAGAGTGAATATATACAAAATAGTGGACAGTCATGAAGATCAAAGCTTAGATATTGGGATTAGGATTAAGAGAATGCTTGGTTGAAAAGCTAGGTCTTGAGTCTTTTTTTAAAGGTGGGTGTCGATTGTTCAATTCTAAGGTCTGGTGGGAGAGAGTTCCAAAGTTTAGGACCGGCGGTGGAAAGAGCTCTTCTGCTTAGAGATGTCTTGAGAGGATGGGCACTTAGCGTGCCTTTCTGAGCTAGTCTCGTCGGACGGGAGGTGGAGTGAAGCTGTAAGGGGATGGTGAGGTCAATCGGAGTGGAGTTATAGATGGCTTTGTGGATTATTGATAGGGTTTTATGGAGGATTCTATGTTTGATAGGGAGCCAGTGAAGGTTCTTTAAGATGGGAGTAATGTGGTCCCTTTTATTAGATTTAGTTAGGATCCTCGCAGTGGCATTTTGTAACATTTGCAGAGGTTTCAGAGTGTTTGCGGGTAAACCAAGCAACAAAGAGTTACAATAATCTATCTTCGAGAAAATGATTGCTTGTAGTACATATCTGAAGTCTTGGAAGTATAAGAGTGGTCTTAGCCTCTTTAATACTTGAAGTTTAAAAAAACATTCTTTTATGGTGTTATTAATGAAGCTTTTGTAGTTTAGCTGATTATCCATGGTGACCCCAAGATTTCTGACCTGGGTGGAAAAGCCTGGAAGAGATAAGGTGTGTGTGTAGGGTGCGGTGTAGTTACCATTTGAAGTGATGAGTAGGAACTCTGACTTGTTGGAATTGAGAATCAAATTAAGATTTGTTAGGAGGTAATTGATAGATAGAAGACAGGAATTCCAGAATTGTAAGGTGTTTTGCAATGAATCTTTAATCGGGATAAGAATTTGGACGTCATCTGCATAAACATAGTGAATAAGATTAAATTTGGAGAGGAGCCGACATAGAGGGAGAAGATAAATGTTGAATAATGTTGGGGATAAAGATGAACCTTGCGGGACTCCCATAGTGGATCTGAAAGGTGGTGATTCTTTGCTGTTGATCTTGACTTTGTAGAATCTATTCTGCAGGAAAGATGAGAACCAGTTGAGTGAGGTGTTTTTTATGCCAATCTCTGTTAGATGATCTAAGAGGATATTATGGTTCACTGTGTCGAAAGCTGCTGATAAGTCGAGTAGAATGAGGAGGGAGGATTGTTTTTTTTCTAGGTTCAAGAGTATATTATCTGAAAGTGATGAAAGGAGGGATTCGGTGCTTCTAGATTTGCGGAAACCAAATTGAAATGATGAGAGGATGTTGATGTTTTCCAAGTGTTCGGCGAGTTGTTTGTTAACTAATTTTTCCATGATTTTGGAGATAATCAGGAGATTGGCTATAGGGCGGAAGTTGGCTGGATTATCTGGGGAAAGATTTGGTTTTTTTAGTAAAGGTTTTAGGATGGCGAGTTTGAGTGGGGTGGGGACGAGGCCTTGTAATAAAGAGGCATTGATGATCTGTGATATAGGGTATGAGATGTCTTTGGCAATTGCGATAAGGAGGTTGGCTGGAATAGCATCTAGTGGGTGGGATGAAGGTTTAAGTCTTTTTAGAACGTTTTCAATTTCCAAAGTGGAGACAGGTTCAAGGATCTCAAGGCTTGCTGTGATTTGTGGGGGGGAGGGGAGTAGATGAGGTGGGGTGGTGACTTTCATTTTCTTGAGAGGGTCTAGGAGGTTAGGAATTTTGTTCTTAAAATAGGTGGCAAGATCAGATGCTTTACTTGCTGCGTTATCGTCCAGGAAAGCGAAGGCGGGTTGTTTGGTGAGGGATGTCACTAAAGCGAAGAGGGCTTTTGGATCAAATATGAAGTTATGAATTTTCTAAGAGTAGAAGTCCTTTTTTGTTTGAAGAATGGAGATCCTGTATTGGTGCATTAAGGTTTTAAAGGCCATGAGGTTTGAGGTTGAAGGATTCTTGCGCCAAGTCTTTTCTCTATACCTAAGTTCACGCTTTACTTAACTGTAATACTCCTTAGTCAAACCAGTTCCTCATTCTTTAATTTGCAATGTTTCTTCAATAAGTAAAGCAGTAATTGTATTATTATTTCACTGTATATAGGCACTGTGGATATATATATCCCTTGGCAGCAATCCATTTTATGTGAGTCTAGCTACTTAAATTTATTGTAATCCGCTTTGAGGTCATTCATGGTGAAAAGCAGAATATCAAATGCCAATAAATAATAAATAAAAAATATATAAAATGTGCAACCAATCCATAATATGTCCCCGAAAACCTTATTTCTGCATTACCAAAACAAGTATTCCCAAGACAAAGAGTCAAATGCCATCTTGGCATCCAGACTGTTTAGCACCTTCTTCGGTTGTGGTAGCTATCAGTCTCCTAACATTTTTAACTCCATGTCTACTACAAAGAAATCCCATCTAGTCATCTGCAACTAAACCTGGAAGCACTAGATTAATATGGGCAGCTAAGGCTGCTGCTAGGTGTTGTGCGCCTGGGCCTGCTCACTTTGCTCCAAGCTCCGCAGGTCCTGGGCCTACCTCCCCCACTGCCGCGGTGTCAGCTGCGCCTCCGGCTCAGGGCAGCAGCGTCCTCAGCTCCCTCCAGCGCTTCGGCATCCCAGGCCTCGCTCATCACCCCATGCCAGGCTCGGCGTCCTCCGCTGCCTCAGCTTCGCCCCTAGGCACACGCATGCACGGACCGCAAGGCTCTTTAAAGGGCCAGCCACGGGAGACCGCTCCGCGGCGCACTCTGACGACGTCACCTGACCCTAGTATATAAGACAAGGCCCTTTCCCCAGAACCTCGCCTTGGCAAACGGGTCATCACATTTCGTGTGAGCTAGTTGCTGCCCTCGTTCCTGCTCCTGCATTCCTGTGCTTGTTCCAGTGTTCCTGAGTTGTTCCTGCACTCCCGTGGTCCTTCCTGTGTTCCAGCACCTGCTCCTGTGTTCCTTCGCCCCCGAGTTCCTCTCTACGTTCTGCAACCAGGTTGTACACGCTTGGACTGATACCTGGCACTGACCTCGGCTTGCTTTTGACCATGCTCGGACTGATACCTGGAACTGACCTCTGCTTGCCTCTGACCATGCTTGGACCAATACCTGAAACTGACCTCTGCTTGCCTCTGCCCACGCTTGGACTGATATCTGGAACTGACCCTTGCTTTGGCTGACCACCCCCGGACGGATACCCTGGCTTTGACCCTTGCGCTCCATTTGGACACTCTCTTTGCTCCTCTTGTGACCACTAGGTCCACCTGCCTTGAGGCTGTCTGCAGCCTTCCTCGAGCTAGACCACTAGGTGTTGCCTATCCTGCCCGGAGGACCTTCAGTTCCTACTTCGTACTCGTGGTCTCCGGTACTCTCTATTCCGGTCTAGCTCACCTGTTCACCACCAACCGTGCACCTCTGCTATTCGTGGGTGTACTTCTCCACCATCTCTCTGGGAGACCTTCCGAGGCCCACCTAAGCCCAGGCGGCCCGGGAATCCAAGGGCTCAACCTGCGGAGCCCCCGGGTCATTATTGGTTAAATTCCAGCTAGCCTCTGTCTCCTTGCGTGCTCCGCCTCCTGACGGCAGATTCCCTCAGAGGGCCGTACCAATCCTGCGCCAGGCCAAGAGTCCACCTCCAGTGCAACACTAGGAGCTTCAAATCAACACTTTTTAAAGAGAGAGGATGATAGGAGCTTACATCAAAGAGATCTTTACCTTTTTTCAGCAAGATTATTTTCAGAGAAAGAGTGCACTATTCATTAACTTGGAGCTGTAAAGTTTTGTCAAGGGAGAAAGAATGGCAAACTTTAGAATTTTATAATATTCTGGTCCAAGCCCATCCAATCCAGAAGCTTTGCCCAATTTCGGCCTCTGAATAGCAGTATACCCTTCTGTATCCCTGATGGGCATAGTAAGCCTGTCTATCTTTTTTTTTCCATTTGTAATATTTTTATTGACAATAAGAAAAATACATATCAACGGTATGCCAGCTCTGTATTTACAAAATTAACCTCGAGTTTTTCCTGATCCAGTTTATAGTCTCTAGATGGTTTGCAATCTATTCAGCAGCCGACTATTTTATAATCCAATTCCAACCTATATTCTGGAAAGCAAAGCAGCTTAGATACCACATTGATAAAGAAATCATGAGAACATATATTAGTGGCATATAAATTACATAACTCTAACTTTTCGCCATATAATCTGCCCTTCTCAGCTGATGCTCTAGCTGAAAAGGCAATTGCTTATGAATTAGTATCGCCATCCCCCTTTGTCTTTGTGAGTAAGATGAAAAATAGCATTGCCCAATCCACTCTCTTTAATTTAAGATGCTCTTCATCTGACAGGCAGGTCTCTTGCACCATAACTCTACGGGCCTACAGTTTATTAAGCATAGTCAATAGATTCTTGTGCTTTATTGGGAAGTGCACTCCATCCAAATTCAATATCAAAACATTTACTTTAACCATAATTTTTTTACAAGTAGGAAGAAAATCATGCGGTCCACCAAAGCAGACCATGGTTGATATTTATTTTGGTCCTGGGTGCCTCCCAGCCCAAACATCCAGGCAGTTGCAGAGAAAAAAACCCCCAAATGTATAGCCACAAAAACCAAATCGTGATAGCCACATGCACAGTCGTACAATCACTGATATCCTTCCCATGAACTGACAGACCCATACCCATGCAAACATACCCCAGTATCCATTCAGTTACCCCACACAAATATACTGAAAAAAATCCCCTCATACACCCCAAGGGACCACAAACCCCAACTCCTCCATGATGCATCCCAAGGTGTGCTCAAGCAGGTTCCCCACAGAAAACAACAGGTTCCTGAACAATAACTATTAGACCATGCCAAAAGTGCATGTAATCATTTCCCAGCACAGCAACTTGTAAACCATGTAGATGTCCAAGAAGAAAAACTTTAAACAGTAACATTGCTAAATGCCAGGCCCTGTTTTCAATCATGGCTGAAGAGCAGCAATTACAGAACATCTCCGAGGAGCAGAAAAAAGTAAAGAAAAGGACAAACAGATGTTTCACTCCACAAACGATGCTAGCAACATCCAGCATTATCGTAGATTACAGTTGCAGCACTAATACTTGACCAACTTAATCTCAGGCTCTTTTTCTGCTGATCACAACTGCATTGAAAACTCACAGGTTGTACAGCCGCAATGCTCATCATCCATCAGTTTCATTCAATTGACTAAGAAATGCAGCCGCTTCTGTTTTATTAGCAAAAAATCTCCCTCTGCCATTATAGTACACATGAAGCTGAAGAACATAAGAAGTTGCCTCACTGGGTCAGACCGAGGGTCCATCAAGCCCAGCATCCTGTTTCCAACAGTGGTCAATCCAAATCAGAAGTACATGCAAGTACCCAAACATTAAATAGATCCAATGCTACTGATGCTGGTAATAAGCAGGGGCTATTCCCTAAGTCAACATGATTAATAGCAGTTTATGGACTTCTCCCCCAGGAACTTATCCAAACCTTTTTTAAACCCAGCTACAGCTACACTGATTTCCTTAACCACATCCTCTGGCAATGAATTACAGAGCTTAATTGTGTGTTGAGTGAAAAATAATTTTTCTCTGATTTTTCTCTGGTCTAGAATGGGTAGATGTGAATCGGTTATTTACTCTTTCGGATAGTAGAAAGACTAGGGGGCACTCCATGAAGTTAGCATGGGGCACATTTAAAACTAATCGGAGAAAGTTCTTTTTTACTCAACGCACAATTAAACTCTGGAATTTGTTGCCAGAGGATGTGGTTAGTGCAGCTAGTATAGCTGTGTTTAAAAAAGGATTGGATAAGTTCTTGGAGGAGAAGTCCATTACCTGCTATTAAGTTCACTTAGAGAATAGCCACTGCCATTAGCAATGGTAACATGGAATAGACTTAGTTTTTGGGTACTTGCCAGGTTCTTATAGCCTGGATTGGCCACTGTTGGAAACAAGATGCTGGGCTTGATGGACCCTTGGTCTGACCCAGTATAGCATTTTCTTATGTTCTTATGTTTTAAATGTGCTACTTGCTAACTTCATGGAGTGCCCCCTAGTCCCTGTATTATTTGAAAGAGTAAATAACCAATTCACATTTACATGTTCAAGTCCTTTCATGATTTTGTAGACCTCTATCAAATCTCCCCTCAGCTGCATCTTCTTCAAGCTGAACAGCCCTAACCTCTTTAGGCTTTCCTCATAAGGGAGCCGTTCCATGCCCTTTATCATTTTGGTCGCCCTTCTGTGTACCTTCTCCAATGCAACTATATATTTTTTTAGATGTGGCAACCAGAATTGCACACAGTATTCAATGTGTGGTCTCTCTATGGAGCGATAAAGAGGCATATGACATTCTCCGTTTTATTTACCATTCTCTTGCTAATAATGCCTAAAACTCTGTTTGCTTTTTTGACCGCCACAGGACACTGAGCTGATGACTTCAATGTATTATTCACTATGATGCCCAGATCTTTTTCCTGGGTGGTAACTCCTAATATGGAACCTAACATTGTGTAACTACAGAATAGATTATTTTTCCCTTGCATCACCTTGCACTTGTCCATATTAAATTTCATCTCCCATTTGGACACTCAATATTCCAGCTTGGCTGAGTAGATAAGAGCAAATTTTACTCCTCTGCGGTGACACGCCAAACACACCGGTATCATTTCCTTACAGAAAGCCACCACAAGCGCCAAAAAATCATTAAAGAGAAGAAGCTTATGACTGTATTCCAATACCTCAACTTTCTGAAAGGCACAGAGGATCTTTACTTTATGGGTCCAATTTAAGATTCTGGCAACTACAGGCCAAGGTTTTGCCTGTTTGCTCTCATCTAGCAAATGCATTTAAAGAAACATCACTTTATGAGGAAATAACACTAGAAAACATATCAGCTAACTGGTCAGAGATTTTGGTGTTGCAAAAGAAATTGGTGTGTATGGAATTGCAAATTGCTATACTTATAGAGTAGTTGAAACAAAAACATATACTAAGGGGTTTGCAAATATTAAATGAGCCCAGGGACTATTGTGAAGATTAAGAGATTTTGGGAAAATGATCATCAATATCTAATAAATGTTTAATGGATTTGATGATGTTGATCGTTGATCAAACTAAAAAGATCAAATAGAAATGAGTTTGGATTCATTTAAACATGATACTATGTTTGATATTTTTGATACTAGTTTGAGCGATTTGAAGAGACCCATTGAAAAATTTAAAACCAAATTGAAAGCACTTAAAGTGAATTAATTTTGACAGGATGAAGCTGATTATAAAAGAGGTTCCATTTATCCCTGGCTTAGTTAATCTAGAGTTATGAAAACAGTTACATTTGGCTTATCTTCCAAAAGTTCTGATAGTTTATTTGCTTCATTCTTTTCTTTCAGAATGGCAGGTACAAGTTAGATCTATCAGCGGCCAATGAAAGTGGGCGATCTTCAGGTAGGAGTGCCTCAAGGATCAGCCCTCTCCTCTGCAATATTTAGCATATATTTATAACAGTTATGTAGAATCAAGGAAGAGCTGGAGGTCATTGACCTTGACCTAGAAACACCCCCCCCCCCCCCCCCATATACAGTTAAATAACATATGTAGTTAAATAACAAAATATACAAATAAAAGAATCATATAAATCAGAAAGTTTACATAAAACGTCAGCTTCCATATCTTTTGGCTTATGCCGTGCTGCACCATGATTCTTCAGTAAACTTAGCCCATTGGCCAGATATTGCTGCCTCTGTACATATGCACAAGGGCTGTCGGTCCTTTAAATAAGGGAATACTTCCAATATTAGTTAGACTAATTGATGTTGTATCACCACATCAATCTTGTAATTTGGAAATTCTTGAAGATGTGTGCTTTTAATCTGTGTTGCTCCTTCGCTTTCCTGCCAAATCTTAATCAGGGCCAGACGTCTCCGAGGAGACTGTGATAATGCTCAAATGCATAAGAGAAAAAAACGCAACCAAACAAAACATAATAAAAATTCACAAAACTGTGTTGTTCTTACTCCTGTTGCACAGTCTAGTGTATCTACTCCTCTTAGCCCAAATCTATTATAGTTCCACCAGGCTAATCCACTGCGCAAACAAGAAAACTTTAGTTCCTTGGGTTTAATATTCAGAACATTATTCACAATTTATTTAATCCGCTCTGCCCTTGCTTCCATCCTCCCTAAATTTCCTTTACTCTGTTTCCCACCAAATCAGAAACTGCTCTGCTTTCTTGCCCAACTAAAATAGCAGGTTTTGGTTAGCATCTATTATCTTTAATCTAGCTGGATAAAGCATTACACATGGGAGGCCAAGCTGCCTTAATGATTTCTTCATGTCTGAAAAGCTAGAATACTTCTGGATAGCCTGCGAAAAAGCTCGAAAAAGGAAAATACAGTGTTGCTTGTACTAGATCTCGGTGTTTGCTCTAGCTTTGTCTATAATTTGTAGAGATGTGAATCGGAACCAGAATCGGTTCGGATTTCAGTTCCGATTCACATCTCTATAGATGTGAATCGGAACCAGAATCGGTTCGGATTTCAGTTCCGATTCACATCTCTAATAATTTGTACTTTGTCAATATAATTAGGAAATGTTCTGATTATGGTAAGAGATCAACTGCCTGTAGCTGAGGTAGGCCCTATGGCCCAATAAGCCCACCCCATTTTTACTCAGTCTCCTCTCATCTCTAGGCCCAATGCTTCTGGAATTCATTTTGAAAAGAAGGCTGTAGGCTCCATACCTTCCTCCCCCTCCAGAAACCCCTCTATTCTTACATTTTTCCAGTGGTCTCGATCTTCCATGTTATCCATCTTCTCTGTCATCTCAGACCCCCTCCATTATAGAAAGTCAACTTTTTTCCATGCACTTCTCAAGCTCCTCCACTCAGTCCTACTCTCTCTCTATGTAACCCATATAATTCTCTGGTATGGGCAAAACTAATTCTGCCACTTTGTCTACCACAACACTTACAGGGTCATTCATCAAAATGTGTTATGGCGTTAACGCATGTGATAACGTGTCAATGCAAGGTGCGAATGCAAATTTTTTGGAGGGGCAGGATCAGGGAGGAGTTTGGGTGGGATTAAATGAGGGGCAATATCGCATGTGCGATAACATAACGCATGCTATTGCATGGTTTTAACACCAGAAATAACGATACCTTTTTTCCTGGTGTTAGGCTGTGTGATATGCCCAACATGGCCATAACGCAGTTCGTGATACATTTTTTGAATTGCATTTTGGCCATTTCTGGGCTTGGGAGGGGGGAGGGAGAAAGAGAGAGAGAGCCTCTGGAGAGGGCCCCTCTGTGTGAACCTGTTAATATCTCTATAGGAGGGCTATCTTATAGGTCGAGGTAGTGGTTTAGGGTTTAGGGACCAGTTTCTCATGTAGTGTGATATACGAACAGAACAGTACACCTTGGTGAAGATTTGACGTCATTTGGAGTGAGGAAAGTCTCACAAAGATGAAATTTTATACCTTGCTCTCTCACCCTAGCTTAATGGTACCCTGTTATAGAGTCCATCAAGCTAGGGTAAGAGAACATGGTAGAAATTTCATCTTTGTGAGACTTTATAAGGCTCTCTTATAGAGATATAAATACTTCATTATTATGAGGGCCGGGGTACATAGTCAATCAGTCAGTCAGTCTCAGTCTTTCTCTCTCTCTCTCTCTCTCCTTACACTTTTTGATGAATCTAGGGGTTAGCTTGGAATTAACATTAGCAGTGAGCATTTCTAAGAATGACTCAACAGTTTTTATAAAGTCCTCGCTGTTTCTAATGGAGTAGATGAGGGCGGCCGCTCCTCCAACAAGACTGAGTCCTCTGCCTTTTCTGCAGCTACTTTGTTTTACTGATTCTCTGCATTTCCCTACTATTTTCAGCCCACATTGCAGGAAACGATTTCTTAGATGTTTCTTTTGACATAATTAAAACCTTTTGGTCCGGTAAGTAAATATTTACCAGGATTTTAAAAGATTGGCCAAGAGAGCCAAACTCTCCTGTGACTTCTCCTTGGCAGCACTACATGTGGCCCTCTGCTTTGAGAAATTTTCACTCTTTGCTCATGCAGCAAACTTTTGTCCTCTCTTTCTTTCTTTGATACACCTGTGGTTAGTGCAGTTAATGTAGCTGGGTTTTAAAAAGGTTTGGATAAGTTCTTGGAGGAGAAGTCCATTAATGGCTATTAATCAATTATACTTAGGGGTAGATTTTCAGAGCCCTGCTCGCCTAAATCCGCCCAAAACCGGGCGGATTTAGGCGAGCAGGGCCCTGCGCGCCGGGAAGCCTATTTTACATAGGCCTCCCGGCGCGCGCAGAGCCCCGGGACTCGCGTACGTCCCGGGGTTCTCGGAGGGGGGCGTGTCAGGGGGCGGGGCCGGAGCGCGCGGCGTTGCGGGGGCGTGTCGGCAGCGTTTTGGGGGCGGGTACGGGGCGTGGCTACGGCCCGGGGGCGTGGCCGCGCCCTCCGTACCCGCCCCCAGGTCGCGGCCTGGTGCGCAGCAGGCCCGCTGGCGCGCGGGGATTTACGTCTCCTTCCGGGAGGCGTAAATCCCCCGACAAAGGTAAGGGGGGGGTGTAGACAGGGCCGGGTGGGTGGGTTAGGTAGGGGAAGGGAGGGTAAGGTGAGGGGAGGGCAAAGGAAAGTTCCCTCCGAGGCCGCTCCGATTTCGGAGCGGCCTTGGAGGGAACGGGGGGAGGCAGCGCGGCTCGGCGCGCGCAGGCTATACAAAATCGATAGCCTTGCGCGCGCCGATCCAGGATTTTAGTGGATACGCGCGGCTCCGCGCGTATCTACTAAAATCCAGCGTACTTTTGCTTGAGTCTGATGCGCAAGCAAAAGTAGGCTGATCGCACTTCTTTTAAAATCTACCCCTTAGGGAATAGCCACTGGCACTGCTATTAATTGCATCAGTAGCATGGGACCTTCTTAGTGTTTGGGTAATTGCCAGGTTCTTGTGGCCTGGTTTTGCCTCTGTTGGAAACAGGATGCTGGGCTTGATGGACTCTTGGTCTGACCCAGCATGGCAAGTTCTTATGCTCTTAATATTCATCACTAGAGTCATGTGCAGGTAGCCACTGTAATTATAGAGATCCAGTAAAAACTCGTTCTGTCCAATCAAACACTGTTCTGTGGTGATATTCTTCTCAAAGTTTCTGTATTTCAATATATTAGTTTCAAATAAACATCCAGCAAATCTGAATATCAGAAAATCAGAATCAATACAAAAATCCTCTTCTACCAAAGGAAAAAAGCAAATTTCATTCGATCTCAAATGGGGAGAAAACCTGAGAGGTTTATATAGCCAAAATTAAGTATTTATTGTCCCATTCCTAGATAGAAGATTACAAAACAGACGCAGTAGAAACCAATCTCTTCTGATTGAACAGGGTCAGATATACATCTGTTCCATTCACATTTCTAATCTAGGCTTCTGTTGCTCACCAAATATAGTAACGGAAAGTCTTGGCAGAATGAGCAGTCTTTTTATTTTTCTTTGAAAGCTTTCAAGTTTCCCTCTGTTCTTCCTCCCAAGCTTTAACTTTTGATGTTGATGTGAGGCCCCCAGCATGTGAGAGTAGCTTTGCGTTAATCATTCCTGCACATGAGAAAACATCACGGGCTGTGCTTAAATAATAATCCATACACTCTCTAACTGTTACACTCTCTGCTGCTGTCCTCTGTGATATTGACCGATGCCCTCTTTAATTTGTAATCACACTTTTCTCAGTATTGTTTTATGGCATAAAAATACTAATTACATTAACTATTACACACTACTAACAGACACAGCCAGAACCTCACTCCACCTTCTTTCACTGCCCTTTCACATCGTATTCAATAAGTACACAACACATGGGAACACATGGGAACATCAAGGCCGCAGCTTTATTAACAATATAACCAGCCCGAGCCCTTGTACAACATATAACTCCAGTTATCCGCCACCAGCCAGCAAGATAACCAACCCCCAGGCCACCCGGCCTGGTCCTAGTTAGACAGCAAAATAACAAAGAGCACAGTGTAGGTCCTTGAAATCAAATCACAAACGCAAAAGGCATTCTGTTTACACATAGCAACGGGACATTGCGAGATTAATTCTTCATACAGCAATTGATTTAACAAATTTCTACAGGCTCCTCAGCCCACAAGAGTCACATCAGGCTGTTTGGCCAGGTAAGATCCGCAAATGAAGAAAAGACCGGACGGTTCAATTTGTTGAACACGTTGTCAGGCTTGCAGATGCGGATCTTACTTTTTCAATAATATTTTGTATTTACACATTGACTGTTTTTTTCTGCGCGCCAGAAGTTTTTTAAGTGTCATTGTTGGTGCCTTTTGCGTTTGTGCCTAGTTAGACAGCACCTGCTGCCTCATTCAAGCCCCCGCCACCGGCCAGCAAGGAGCTAATCCCAGTTTAGCCAGTTGATTGACGGGTAATGCTCCAGCCAGTTTGTGCCCCCAACTGGCTACCCGCGAGCTACCACCTGTCCCTAAAGAGGCTCGGGCAAACCGCCAAAGATGCGGTAAGGCAAACCTATCCTGTGCCTCTCCAAAAATGCGGCCATAGGTTCCCTCCTAAATACACATTCCAAGGCCTGCTGGATCGAATTAATGATTAAGTCCAAGCCGATAAATGATAAGTACACCCCGTCTGACCTAAATAAACTGGCTTGCAGGTCCCAGGACCATTCATGCTTTATGTGCACTCCCCCCATAACCTTCAACCAGGAACCAATCTGCTGATTGGCTTTCACCCTACAGTGTCCCCCAACTGCGCTGCCCCATTTCGGCCGGCCTTGGAATGATGTCTGACCAGCATAACACTACATCAGGCATCCATACCATCAACGTGGAAAGATCCTTCCTTACCATGCTGATGAACTGTCTGCCCGATACCTTACCCCAATCATTACCCCCCAAATGCACCACCAGCATGTCTGGGATGGACTGGGAATTCAATGAATGCCACACCAGTGGAAGGAGCGCCGACCAGCACATCCCGCGTCTTCCCAGCCAGCGGACAGCCACATCCTGTGCAGCCAAACCCAAGTGAGGGCCATACGGCCGATGACATTCATGCTTATGTGCCCAGGCCACAAAGGAATGCCCGATGACCAAAGCCTGTCGTCACTGTGGTGCAATATCTAAAAGAGAAACAACACAGTTAATGCAAGGTACCATAGTCCCCCGCCCCCGGCCTAATATAGAGTCGGAAAGCATCGAATCTCCATCTCCCAATCCTCTGTATCACCTCATCACCCAATCCCAACCCAGCAGCAGAGGTGGCTGCCCCTATTCAGAAGGAATGTGTGCTGAAATTGGCATCCCCCAATCCTATTTTGCCCAACCCTGCCTTAAAAACTGCCTCAAATTGATATCTGGTCAGAGGGTGCAGATCCTGATGAATCAACAGGTGACTTCCCCCTGCCGGGTGGATGGCCATGTAAGCTGCTAAATTTGCCACTGGGCAAGCCCTCAACCATCACTGCCCTTAAAACCAACTCCGTCCCCTTACCCGCCTGGTCTGTTTTAGACTTCTGAATTAATAGCCTAACAAAACCTTTCCCCACTAGCACATGACGTAGCTGTAAACCAGTGTCATCCGCACCCTTGCTAGCCCTGGCTACTAGTTCCCCAATGTGCATTGCCCCAAAAAAGGCTAGCACAAAAGCTGTGCAGAAGAGGCACGTCTCATATTCAGATGAACATATTATTGAGGCTACCTCCCATAATGCCACCAATATGTTGTGAGTAATGGGCCGCCTAGTATCCTTACACACCGCGAAGCGACCCATAGGGAAGCCCCAGCCATGAGCTCTCATAAAATATGAAAATCCCAGGACACAGCCGCCTTGGTACTCCCAGACCTGTGCGCCTCCTGAATGAATTGAACCATCTCCATGTCATGAACCAGCCCCCAGCACCACTCTTGAGCCAAAAGGAAATCCACCACCTTAGCGGCTCCAGCTAGGTATCCCGCCCAAGTTGAAGGGGCTAGTGATGCCCGCAACAGTTGCCAGGCCTCTGGGAACTGAACCCACATAGGAAACTGGGCACAGATGCGCCAACTGGATCCGCTGAAGGGGCAAGGGTCCTGAACAGAGCCCATTTGAAATGAGAGAGAGAATCTGCTAGTTTGTTACGCGCCCCTGGGACATGCCGCACCCAGGCGGTAACATTCAATCGCATACAGGATAATACAAATTCTCGTAACAGTTCAGACACTAAGAAACACCTAGCCGCCCTCTTCTTGATCACCTCAATGACCCCCAGATTATCACATCAAAAAAGTATTCTCCTATTACACATTCGTGGCCCCCATATGTGTAATGCAGCTACTATTGGGAACAGTTCCAGGAAGGCTATATTTCTGGTAACTCCCCATTGCACCCACTCCTCTGGCCATGCAGACACGCACCAGGAGCCCTGAAAATATATACCAAACCCTTTCCCCCAGAAGTGTCCGAAAAAAGCTCTAAGTCTTGGCTAGACACAGTCTCCTTTTGACATAAACAAACTCCATTAAATTCCACCAGAAATGTCTGCCATACTCCTAAATCCTCCTTCATGACTTTGGAAATTCAAATCTGATGCGTAGGCCTGCGTACCCCTGCCATTGCCTGGGACAATCTCCTCAAAAAAGACTCTCACCATGGGGATAACTTTGCACGCAAAGTTCAAGCTCCCGACCAACAACTGTACTTGCTGCAATGTTAATTTTTGACACCCCCGAACCCCCTCTAACATTTCCTTCAACTTGGCAAGCTTGTCCTCCGGCAATCTTGAAACCATATCCACCGAGTCCAACTCAATCCCCAGGAATGTTAGAGAAGTACCCGGCCCTTCTATCTTTTGAGATGCCACTTGGATACCGAATTCCTCAGCGGTCCTCAGAAAACAACCCAGCAGTTCCCGACAAGTTTCTGAATTTTTTGGTCCAATAAACAAAAAATCATCCAGATATTGCACTATGTTGGATAAACCCGATCTCCGTTCCACTACCCAATGCACAAAAGTACTAAACAACTCAAAGTAATGCCTCTGTATCGCTCCATGGTGAGACCGCACCTTGAATACTGTGTACAATTCTGGTCGCCGCATCTCAAAAAAGATATAATTGCGATGGAGAAGGTACAGAGAAGGGCTACCAAAATGATAAGGGGAATGGAACAACTCCCCTATGAGGAAAGACTAAAGAGGTTAGGACTTTTCAGCTTGGAGAAGAGACGACTGAGGGGGGATATGATAGAGGTGTTTAAAATCATGAGAGGTCTAGAACAGGTAGATGTGAATCGGTTATTTACTCTTTCGGATAGTAGAAGGACTAGGGGACACTCCATGAAGTTAGCATGGGGCACATTTAAAACTAATCGGAGAAAGTTCTTTTTTACTCAACGCACAATTAAACTCTGGAATTTGTTGCCAGAGAATGTGGTTCGTGCAGTTAGTATAGCTGTGTTTAAAAAAGGATTGGATAAGTTCTTGGAGGAGAAGTCCATTACCTGCTATTAAGTTCACTTAGAGAATAGCCACTGCCAATAGCAATGGTTACATGGAATAGACCTAGTTTTTGGGTACTTGCCAGGTTCTTATGGCCTGGATTGGCCACTGTTGGAAACAGGATGCTGGGCTTGATGGACCCTTGGTCTGACCCAGTATGGCATTTTCTTATGTTCTTATGTAAAGTAGGTGCAGGAGATGGAACAACCCATGGGCAAGCACTTATCAAAGTAAAACTTTCCCAAAAACTGAAAACCCAATAGTGGGAAACTATCAGGATGCATGGGCAACATACATGCGGCGAAATTTGCCCGGTTCCTTTTTCGGAACCGCCGCCAATGGGGAAAGAATCATTCTCGCAAACGGGGGCCCCTCAATAGATCAAGTTATTCTACCCAGAGATAACTCAGTCGCCAGCTTCTTGGCAATCACTTCCTTCCATTTAACTCCCGCAGCAGAATACCTTACCTGACATCGATCAATAACACCCGTGTAAGGGATGTGAAAACCTACTGAAAATCTCTCCCTGACTATCCTCGCAGCCCCCACCCTAGGATAAATGCTAAGCCAAGGCTCCATGGCCTCAGCCCTCACAGGGGACAGCACCTTCAGAAACACGTCATTTTCCCATCTGCACAGGACCGGGAGTATTCCCACCCCCAGAGGGTCCCTTCTTTGTGCATTTGGTTGGCACATATGTGTTTAAATTTACAGTCTGCGAAATTGCAGACCGACCTGTGCCAGCACACGTCGGAGACTCCGGCCGCATGTTGGAGACTCCGCAAGTTTTCCCGCCCTGGCTGGCACGGGCCCTGATCGAAAGGGCCTAACACCTAACCCGCCATTGGTTGTCCCTAGAGGAACGCTACTCTGACTTGCCGGAGCTGCCCGGTTAGTCATTTGAGTTAGCCATAACCCAACATGCTGAGTACCCCAAGACATACATTTATTTTCCTCCATCTTATTTAGAATTTTTTATATACCGACATTCTCGATAGACATATCGAATCAGGTCGGTTTCCATAGAACAAAACAGTCGCTGAAAAGGCGTTACATAGAACATGGTTTTTTAGAGCATGGGAACATAGATATTAAACAAAGTTTCTGAACATAAGAACGTGGCTATTAGATAAATATCAATAACATGTTAAAGCAACTCAAACATAGTTCTGAACATGTCAAAGAACGTGACTATTAAATAAATATCAATAACATGTTGAAACAGATTTTAAGTGTCGTAGAAAATAATTGTCTACAAGATAATGAATTAATTGAGTGTATCAGGTAATAGTGTACAAAATTGAGTGATATGATCTGGGCATAACACTAGCCTTAGAGCATCTACAGTGGTGCCTTGTCTGAGAAGTGCTCATCATAGTTGAGTCATGCCCAACCCTCGTAGTCCTTGTGCGCAGCCAATATAGCATCGGCATAGACTAGCATAGGACCATATTGTGAGGCGTCTTAATGTACGGGCACTGCCCAATGGTTTTTTGTTCACTGTGAACCGATACGATGTGCGAACGGATATCGGTATAAAAGAAATGTTAAATAAATAAATAAATAAATAAATAAATAAATAAATAAATAAATAATGCCATATTACATTAATCATTCTTAAGAAACAGCAAACCAAATTCAGGATTGTCTTAGGAACTTTCCTGTGTGTCCCCTGCGGATGCTCGCTATCTTTTTTCTTCCTGCCCTCCTTTTTCCCACCCCTGCAGCCTTCTAAAAGCTTAAAGATATCTATGTACCTTCACTTCCGTATTTTCCGCCGCATGGAGCGTGATTCGTCCTCCCACAATTCCGAAAGGGTTACCAATGCCGGTGCGCCCCTGTCTAGCGACTGCGCTCCCCCCTTTCCTTGTTACAGTGGCCTTACCAGTAGACGAGGAAGATGAGGAGCTAGATGATGTGGTTGAGGAATAAGATGAACTAGGGGAGCTGTATCTACCCTGCCTGCATCTATGCTTTGACCTTCCCCGCTTTCTGATCCCAGCCTCTGCCTGGGATGCAGAAACACCCTCTTCTTGCTTGTCCCGGATGCATTCTTGCGCAATGGCCTCATCCCACTCAGACCGCCCTGTATTCCCACGGTCCTCATTCGCGACCTCACCCACAGGGACTCCTACTGCGCTTAACTCACCCTGTGACATGGAGGCCGAGGTCATCCCGGAGGCACTAGCTGCTGGCACATCCATAGCTCTCCCAGCCACTGCCACTGCCACCGGAACCAATCCACGTCCAGTAGATCTCTGCCAGGTTGCCAGGGGTCATCCTCACATCCTGTTGCTCTGGTCACCCGACCTGCAATACAGCAGAAGACGCAGCAGCCACTGGAGAAGAAACCCAATTCGTACTATATGGATAACCCCAGCTCAGGGGGGCACCGGGTGGATAACCCCTCCCCTGAGCTGAGCCAACAGAGGAAAACCATTCTCCCCTGCTGCGTGGTGGTATGTACCCCATGCCTCCTTCAGGTCCTCCATAGCCCCACCTCGCGGGGGGGGGGGGCATCCCCAGGTGTGCCCTCCCCCTCACCTCACAAGCCAAAACCTTGTCTGTATCCCTGTGGGGGGGCCCCACTCGCTCGGAAAAAGGAACGATCCCAGCCAGAATGTCCTAGCCGCTCCCCCAGACCAATCCTGAGCCATGCGCGATCTCTCCCCCACAAAACCCTGCTCATCTACTATCCCCAGCCAGTCAGCCCCGGTACTAGGATCCGCCTGGTCGTAAACTCCCTCCCAAGCAGCTCCGGTCCCACTCACTAATCCTGATGCACCCCGTCTCTGAACACACTTTTCTCTCCGGGTCCGCACACTGGTCCACCTGGCCCAGAACGCTGCTGGAGGGGAAAGCCTTTTTGGCTGCAGTTTTCCCCCATTGTGCCTGGCTACCCCTGGTTTGAGCAAGTTGCAATCCACTAGGGGTAGACACTCCAGCCCGCCTCCTGAACCCCCACCTGAACATGGTACAGCCTCTGTTACCCCACCGCTGGATGTGGTAGGGACATTTTCCACATCAAAAATCCCCCAGGACTGGCCTCTATTGGAGCAGCCAGTATACCTTTACTTCTGCTCCTCCCCCTCTCGCCGACCCAGCCCCCGCAGTTGCACCAATTGGTATGACAGACGCACTCCCCAACGCCATCGGGCCCAGTGAGTCTGCAGGAAGAGCACCAGACTCCGCCTCCCTCCCACTCAGTCCCCGTGCCCCCCCCCCCCCACGCGTTCCGAACGTACACGCTGGGCGCTCACCATCTGATTCATGATCGCTGGCTGCGACCTCTATGAGCTGCTCCTCCTCACGCTGCTCGTCCAGGAATCTCGCGGGTAAGAGGCACGCAGCTGGTACACATGCCCTTAAATAGGGCTCCCTATGCCTGATACTCCCCGCGGCGCTCTCCAATCCGATCACGCCGCGAGGGAGTATTCAAGGTTTCATCTGGGGACTCGGGCCTCCTCCCACCCGCTCCTGCCCCTTCCGACTTCAAGCTGCCGGAGCTTTTCTGGCACGCCCGTTAGCCTCGGGCAGCCCGGCACTCCGGCCGAACTGCCCTTACATTCTCTAGGGATTCTGTTTTACAAAGATTTTGTTCAGCTATAGCCTTGCAATGTCTCTTGCTAATGCCGTATTTGGAATCTAAGTGAAAACTGCCCTTATTTTTTGCATGAAGATATTGTTGCATCTTTCTGCATATGACACAACAGTAATAACCCACTAAACTGATACAGACTTACACTAAACAGACTAAACTGTTTAACCCACTAAACTGATACAGACCCACTAAATAACCCACTAAACTGATACAGACTTACCCACTAAACAGTAATCACCCACTAAACTGATACAGACTTACCAACCACTGCACGTTCTACTTCTTGTTAAACTTCTTGTTAAACTTCTATCATCCTCTTCTTCAACTCCCAGTTAGAACCATCCTTGTTTTATTGTAACTGCTTTTTCTGCGCACTTGTTATAATTTGTTATATTTTGCAAATGTATACTCTCATGTTATAGTTATGTACGTTTATAATTTATTGATCACCCCTTGTTTTATGTAAACCGACATGATACGAACTCCGTGAATGCCGGTATAGAAAAAAACCTCAAATAAATAAATAAATAAATAATACCGACTGCAATCCATCTCCCTAGATAAATCCCCCCAAATTTTCTGCTACTTCTGGTCTGCAAGTCCAGAACTGACACAGGCAAATTCCAACATCTGAAAGCCAGTAAGAGAGAGATTTGGGGAGTAGCAAAAGAGAGAATTTCCCCATCAAAAACAAGCATGCTGAGGCAATGTTTCATGAAAAAAATAAAATGTTTTCCTCCTAGTTAAGAGTCTTCCTCTTAAATAGGAAGTCTGAACACTTTGGGCTGGATTTTAAGACGTACGCGCATGCGTACATTTGTGTGCACAACCCGGCGTGCATAAATGTACACCCCATTTTATGACATATGCGCAGCATTTTATAAAATCCGGGGTCAGCACGTGCAAGGCTGTGCACACTAGTGCACCTTGCGCACACCGAGCCCTAGGGGAGCCCCGATGGCTTTCCCCGTTCCCACCGATTTCGGAGCGGCCTCGGAGGGAACTTTCCTTCCGCACCCCCACCTTCCCCTCCCTAACCCGCCCCCCCAGCCCTACCTAAACCTCCCCCAACCTTTATTTTATAATTTGCGCCTGCCTCCTCTCCTCATGGGATACACATTCCAGCTCCTCTCATTCCAGGGCTCACCCACACAGATTCCACAGGCTCCCGTTGTAAATCGCCTAGAGCCGTCTCGGGCGGGGATTCTACAATGTGCGCTGGGTGCGTGAGCCTGGTCAGCTCGCCGGGGCTCAAGGTGATATCCGGGGTCATAGGGGAGCGTGCTCGTTCAACCTGCTCCCCTCCAGCGACCTGCCCGACTGGCGTCCCAATTGCTCCAGCCAGGAAGCCCTCAATACGCGGCTGGTAAGGGTCCAATACCGGAGAGCTTGTCAATGCTCCCTGGATTTTCACCTTACGTTTTGTATGGGGCATTTTCTATATATAAATTGTAAATGGAGAAAACGCCACGGAGCTCACTTCCCGTGCGTCCTATCTGGTGGCCATCTTGCCGATTTGTGTCTTTTTCACAATTTTTATTGATGTCAATTAAATATTTATACATACATTCAGCTTTGCACGTTAAATTCTCCCTCAGTTACAATGGTATTTTGATTTGAAGGTAGGCGCTTTGCATAGAAATCATCTCCTTAGATACATTAGTCTGTCGGTTATGACAACAGATATTTATGTTTTCTCCTGAAAAAGAAACGAAAACTAATAAAAGCTAAAAATAAATAAATAAAGGAATGCAAGAAGCCTGTTGACAATGTCTCATTGTTTCTTGTCTGTTTGCAAGCTGGTTACTATGGATGAGCCACGAATCAGTCTCTTCAGGAGCTCAAGTACCTCTGGTGTTCTGTGCCTGCAGAAAATGCAATTCTAATACATAGAAATGGTCTCCCTCTTGTTTCTGTAACCCGGGCACCTTTCTGGGTTACCAGTAAGTCTTGGGACCATACAATGTTAGTGCTGTTAGAAAGATAATTAGGGGAAGGATCCATTCATTGGCAGCTCTCCCATTGCGGGGCTGTAATGGAGATCCCCTGCAAGAGGTTTTATAGCAGAGCTCCGCAAAGGGCTCTGGGGGCAGTCTTAGTTGAAGGTTTGAGAGGAAGTTTGGAGTTTTTCCTGTGTTACCTTTTGGGCCTACCTGGAGCCTTGGAAGCAATCCCTCCATAGTGGATCTGGGCATTCCTGCTGTGCTCTCCCTTCAGAGGTTTCAGAGGGTGTCCAAGGAATAATTTGAACTTTAGACAATTTGCTTGGTAGGAGCCCTGCTGAACCCTTGGGCCTTTCTGAAACACAGGGATTGGGGAACCCTGTGTAGAGGACGTCCAGGGTTGGGGAAGACCTGCCCATCCAAGGCTGTGACCTGCTGCAAGGGAGATTTGATGTTATTTACTTTTGGAGGAACTGAAGAAGATTATTTCCAAGATTTGGGAGGAAGTGTTTTTCTGCCTCTCCTCAGTGGCCCTGTGAAATCTGCAGTTCCATCAAGATCCAGTACATCTAACTGTGAGTAAGTAATCATCTTTAATAAGAGGGATCTTCACAAAACCTTGGGGAGAAAGATAAATTCACTCTCTGTGCAGAGGCAGATTTCCTGCCCACTCAAGGGGCCCTAACCAAAGAGGACCACTGCTCAGACTAATCCAGGAGGGTGGTTGGATTCCCGGCCTTGTTAAGAGATTCTTGCATGGATAAAGGACACAGAATTGTAAAATCAAGAGAGAGAGAGAAAAATAACTGTGGCACTGGAGATTCACAATTATTGTGCCACTAATTCAGAGCTGTTTGCAGTAAAGTATTACTGTTGAACACTAACCCAGTGGTCCCTGCGTCATCTTTGGCACCCAGCACACAGTGTCTAGGAATTCACCTCACCCAGGGAATTCAGGAGAGGAAGTCAGTCACCCCGCATTGGAACCTGAGAGGGCTCCTTTCTTCCCCCAGTCAAAAGAATCCCACACCTTGGGAAGTAAGGGAGTCATAAGAGCTAGCTAGGGTCCCTGCGCTAAAGAGTTATAAATTCTTTTATGGCCTCACCCATGCTGGACTTGCACACTGGGGTAGGGTTTCACTTCTATTTCACATAAGATGTTAGCTATTTTTTCCATAGAATATGGACGCCAACATCTTTGACTTCCTTCCATAATCCCAGGAAACACTAATAGTTGAGCGGCTTGTTTTTCAGATCTACGGTCTGAAGGAAGGCCTAATAAAAATGCTTCCAGTCTGAAGGCAGTAGTATTTTACTAGGCCTGTATATGTATTGTCTCATTGGCTTCCAGGACTTTTCTTATTTCTAGGCCAGTCCCATGTCCCATCCTACATGTATTATTGTTTCTGTCATGCCAACGATTAGGCAAGTCTTGAGGTCCATTTTCAAGCTGTTGGCATTAGAAACAAAAAAACTACACATTTTTTACTTGCAGGCTTTGCATCAATTTTCCATAAGAAAGTTTGCACAGACTTTTCCTCTGAAACTGGCTGGTGGTATAAAGTATGCGCAGTTAAATTTTCTTTGCAGTTAGATATTTTTCTTAACTAACCCTGGGGCTTTTCCCTACTTTTAACTCTTTCCCCTCCTATCTGGTTTAGCCATGGTAATGGCAGTGCTCAGCCAGTGCCCACCGATTGTGGTTCCCTCTGGAATCAGGTACCTTTTTCTTAACTGGAAATGTAACCTCTTCTGCTTTGCAATGGTAACATGATTGTATCCCCAATGGGGGTCAAGCGAAAGGGTGTTATCGCCCATATTGTACAGGTTCTCAAGCTCAGCCAAAAGGCCAAGAAGGGACCATCATCTCAGAACTCAGCTCCTCAGTTTGGATATTAACTGAAAAGCCAAGAAACTATCAGTATGGCCAAGCGTCCTGTGGCCACTCAAGTTCTCTGGCTCTTTTCTAGGTGATCAGTATCACTGTTATGATATCAAGGTGTTTGGTGGATTCTCAGGGGCAACAGTGATAGTGTCTACCACGGGGAGGAGACCCGTAGGGAACTGTAGCACCAGGCTAGACTCAGATACACAAACACAGAGAATATATTTATTTATTTATTATTATTTATTTATTTATTTAACACTTTTTTTATACCGACCTTCATAGTAATAACCATATCGGATCGGTTTATATTTAACAAGGGTATAACTGAAGCGTAACTAAAGTAAATTAAACTAAAGTAAATTAAACTTAAGTAAATTAAACAAAAGAGGTGAATAAGGCAAAGTTACATTCAACAAGGGGTAAGAACTTGGAAGCTAACGTAGCTGGAAAAAAGGTAAGGCAGATAATAAACAAGAAATACAATAGAGAATACAGGTTAAAGCTTCAAGTGCTTTAACCTAGCAGTGCCATAGTCCATCGTTCATGAAGATCAAAGACCATCGTCCAGATAAGATTGAATTCTTATATACCGACATTCTTGTATGATTTACAAATCATATCTTTATTATGCAGCTTGTATGGTTCACCAGAGGTGGCAGTAGAGAGTGGATTAGATAGCAACAGTCTGTGATCCTCATCATTGTGAGACCCATCCCACAATGGTGGTATAAGGCCCCGCTGCAGATATCCAGTGAGGCACTGTAGGAGAGACAGACTGGCAGATGTTATTACACACTCCCTTGTAGCTGAATAGAGTTCCCAATAAGCAGTAGAGATAGGATAGGTGGCAACAGTCTGTGATCCTCGGCAGAGAAGACCCGTTCCACAATGGTGGTATAGGGCCCGATGCAGATAGACAACGAGGAGCTGTAGATGAACAGACTGGGAGAAGTAGTACTCTCTGTAGCTGATAGGTAGTGTTCCAGCAGGTTGAAGAATTGGCAGCAGGCACCAGGATAGACACACAGGCCCTCGAGGAGCGAGTACCTGGATTCTGCATAGGCACCTGGAAATAAGCAAAGGGCCCTCAAGGAGCAGGTACCCAAGTTAGAAGAACCTCGGAGGGTGTAGATAGCTTCCAGCAGCAGCAGAAGTGGCAGAGCAGCTTCAGACCGGAACGAATCCAATCCGTTGCTAACTCGGCGAGAGTCAGCAAATGGGCAAACTTTAGAAGTCGGAAGCAGTGACGTCACTCGAGGGAGACGCCCCGGAGGTCTGCGCCAACACTGCTACAAGACGTGAGGCGTGTGCGCGCCCTAGGAGGCCTCAGGTATAACATGGCGGGACACCGCGCCAAAGCCGCTCCGGGGACGCCGGAGAGTGCGGCAAGGAGACGCTACGGATGCCATTTTCCCGAGGCTGGTGGAGAAGGCTGAAATAGAGGTGAGGCATGTCGGGCGAAGCCGTCTGAGACCGACGGACGCAACAATCACACACCTCTCCCACAGGTTTCCTTCCTCATTTCCAAGCAGCTTTCTCCTCGCTGCTTTCCTCTCTGGCGCTGACTACCCTTGCTCTGTTTTCAGCTGTTTTTGCATCTCTGTAATTTTAGGGGTGCTCAAACTGGTCCTCGGCCAGTCAGATTTTCAGGTTATCCCTAATGAATATGTATGAGAAATATTTGCACACCTTAGAGGCAGTGCATTGAAATAAATCTCATGCATACTCATCAGAGCTCGCCTGATAACCAGACTGACTGGGGGGGCCCTAAGGACCTTTGTGATCACCCCTACTCTAATTATTAGTCATTTGTATTCGGGTGGTATGGTGTTCTGACACAGCCATAGCTCAGAAATGTGCCCTAGGGATCCTTCCAAACCACCTGCTTTCCAAATTCCTATTATGCTGCTTATCAACACACTCCTTCCCCGTGGCTTTGTTAGCTCTTCTCTTTGTCAGTGACCTTATCAAGATCTGCCTGTGGTTTCCTCTTTGGTTTCACCACTCATTTCTAGTCCTGAGGACACAATGTTTGGCAACCATTGACTGACATACACCTCCCTTGCAGGATTCTGTCACAGTGTGTGCGCCCCCAGGGCTGGACCACTGGGTGTTGTCATTTTGGGATGACTGAGACTCCACATCTCCCCCCTGGGGAGGGGGGAGGGGGAAAGGCTGTACACGCTGCCTCAGCAGCTTCCCCGGCCCCAGCTAGCATGAGAGAAACAGAAGCCAGGCTCGGCAATTGAACTTCAATCTCCCTTATGGTTGCATGCAGCACTGCTGCTGAGCTGGCCCCACCTAAATGTGTTTCATATTCTAAAAACTGCTGCTTTTAACATTATACATATGCTGATATTCTGCAGTTTTTGTAGAAACTTCTGCTATTATGCAAGAACATCACCCAACAAAAGCATGCTGTGCATTGGGCATACTGTATTTCATTGATCTTCGGTATCGTGTTTCACATTTTTTAGCAAATACCATGACATTCACCTGGGGCCTGAAGAAAGGGAGGAGGATATATAGCAGTTTACATAAGCACTGTAGAACTGTATATTTTTGCTGTGAAGATACTGTACTTTTGTTATTTTCCCTGTGGACCTCTTCTGTAGCCAGGAATGGTTTACTGTAATGATTAAATTGTGTTTTACTAAAAAAAAAAAAAAAAAAAGGAAAAGAACAAATAGTAATTAACTATTTTGTTAAGCATGCACTTGGTTAAGCAATTTTTTTGGTTCAGTAGTTTAGCCCTCCTGACTGACCATTGATCCTCGCTTTCATTCCAGCTGGAGCTACATAAAGTGCCTTGTGGAATTCTAAATGTTCTGAGCAGTCAGAGAGGTGGCAATTCTCAGGAATTAATGCATCTGCAGCGGCCAATCAGATTACTCTGAATCTAAATGAATGTTCCATTTAGCTTATTAGGGCAATTTTTGAAACTATGCAGGAACTTGCAAAGACCATGGGTACTTTTCAATGTCAATTTGCTGGAGACTTTTCCAAGTCACAGGAGAACAGTTTTGAGTGGAGAGTGTGTTTCAGAGAGTGTGCATGTCTGCGCACAGGTAGGTGGACAGGGCTGGCAAGACCATTATACAAACTGCACACTAGCACAGAGTGGCGGCTCAAAGCCAAAAAAGGAGGAGTCCTGTGGCCAACAGCAGAGCCCAATCTGCCCGTGGCAGAAGAAGAGGAGTCTCACTGATGGCCACCAGTGGAAGAATAGGAGAAACCCAGGGGCAACCAGCAGATCCTAACCCTGTTGGCAATTGAAGAAAACAAAATGCCTAGCCACCTGCAGAGCTCATCCCACCCACAGCCAAAAAAGAGCGGGAGGTGCCAGCCTGAGTGAGCATATGTGAGTGAGATAGAGGGAGAAAGCATACTGTATGTGTGTGTGTGAGCAGACGTGTGCATATGAGCATGTGTGTGTGTGTGTGTGTGAGAGAGCATGTGTAAGAGAAAATATGTGAGTGTGTGAGAGAGCATGTGTATGTATGAGAGAGCATGTGCACGTGTGTGTGAGAAGGCATATATGTATGTGTGAGAAAGAAGAGAAAGTCTGTGTGCTGTCCTTGCCCCATATAATCCATGACAATCTTAGAGTGAATGTAAATCAAAAGTTCCCAGGTATGGAGAAAAGGATTATTTTATCCTTATTAGTTTTTAATTATTGGGTGTTATTTGATGTGTCTGTTGTTTTGAAATATTTTAATGGTATCTAATTGTAATAAATTTGTACATGTGTTTTTAATTATTGGATGTTATTCTATTTGTCAGCTGTTATGAAATATAATATTCTTGTTACTCCCGTCGGTCGCAGACAGCTGCGACCACTTCTGCTCACCTCTCTCTTCTCTTCAGTGACTCCATTGGGGAGAGTGGCGGCCTCCGCCAGCTACCGCCGACCCACTTGGCGTTCCCAGCACGGCGTGGGCGCTGCCGACTGCCATCTTGACTCCGGGATCACATAGGCACGCGCGCACATAAGTCAGGTTAAGCACAGCTTGGCGGGAACTAAGCCAACCGAACCTGACCACTGACGACTTGGCAACGAGTTCCCTCATTGCTGATTCTGCACCTCACCCTATGGACTTCCATTCCAGCTCTTACTCTGGTGAGACATCCTCTGGGTACCAGCTCCACGAGAGCCCTTCCTTGTCTCTGGCTATCCACTCCTCAGAGGGCCTTCTGCCTTGTGCTATCGCTCTATCCTGCATCCCAGGACTACTGCTGGAACGCATCTTGCTGTGAGTACTCTGACTCTTGGATCACTTCCTCTCTCCAGTGTACCCCGCACTGCAGGCCACTACCGCATTCACCTGCATAGGACCTTCTATGAGTACCTCATCCTGTGGACCTCCACCATACCATAATCTGTGGGAATCCTCTGGTGTACCCCGCACTGCGGGCCACTACCATTCCTGATCTACATGTGGAACCCTATTGGTGTACCCTGCGCTGCAGGCCACTGCCAAGCCATCTCTACGAGATGACCTTATCAGTGTACCCTGCTCTGCGGACCATTACCGGATTGCTACTAGGAGGTATTCCCTCTGGGTATACCCCACCACATGAACATTGTGCTTATTTCTGCACTGCCCGCTCCTCGAGCAGTATCTCTCTCTCTCTCTCTCTCTCTGTCTCTAATAAAGAGTCTATTCCACAGCTGTGTCTGAAGCCTGCCAAAACCTTGCCTCCTGATGGTGAGACTCACAGGGCTCCTCCCTGTGGGTGGTACCATCGCTCCCGTCGGCCCAGGGGCCCACAAACATAAAAAACCCTAACATTCTTTTTATTAGTATGGTTTTACTGTTATGATTGATGTTATATATTTCTTGATTTTATTGTTTGATGTTTTATGAGAAAGATGGTATTTCTGATTTTTCATTGTTTCACTATATACAGAGTCTGGCTTGTTGCGATTTCCAGTTCAGTTTATATCTGCATGCTTATTTATTCTTTTTTGTCTCTTTATTCTGTATTTGGTGAGGGCCTGTCTGTGTTCTAGATTTATGACTGAGGTGAAGTATTCTGCTAGCATGTAGTTTCTATGTAGGGATCTATAGCAGTCTGACTTGTTCTTTTTCCTAATAGGAGATATATTTATATTTTAGGGTTTGGTGTAATATTTGCAGTGTTGCCTTTTCATAGGTAAAGTTGTTACCATTTGAGTGCTGGCAGTTAGTGTTGTTTTGGTATGTGAAGTTTACTATATTGTAATTGTCATTCAGTTTACTCTTGGCTTTCTGAGGACCAATGTGCCTTACAATAGGCCTAATGCCATATGGGTTCTAAGTGTGTTTTAGGATTTTTTTTGTAGGATTTTCTGTTTGACACCACAAGGGTACATGTAAATATAAAGTACCTGTAGTTGTATGTGATATTTTTAACTCAGAATATTGTACTTTGAATGTTCTTTCTCATGTAAAATCTAATATAAATGCATAATTTTTCATTGTCAGGGATGGGGTTGGGGAAGGGGATGGCAGGCTATCAGATTCACTTAGAGTGCTTTGCACTGGCCCCGGTGTAAAATATCCTGGATCCAGTTCAAAGTCTCTGAGCAGTATGTGTCTCCTACCCAGCATTTACATTGGTGGGCTTTTGTTACTTATTCTTAATGAAGTAGATATTGAGCCATTGTGTGGCTCAGCTAGTTAGCCAGATAACCTTATCCAGCCAAATTTAGGACAGCCCTATAGGCTGATTAGACTTAGCTGGATAAGTTATCTGGCCAGATATTCAGCCACCACTACTTAGCTGGATTAGTCCTAACTTATTTAGCTAAATAGCGCTGAATATTGCCCTTGATATTTTTTGAGAATTTACGAATTACTAGGCTAGTTTTTGTTGGCTGAATTTAATTTTTCTGGTGCATAATTAATTCTCTTGTATATAGGATTTACCCACCAGCCCTGAGGCTTTGTAGTGGGATTGAAATGTTTAGTGGTTTCATAATTTAAAGAATGCGCTTTTAGATATATTTTGAGAGTAGATCATTACACTTTTGCATGGGAACAGTTCACCAGATAATCACCCCTCCCTGCAAATGTACCTACTTGCTCACTGTTGGCCCTAGGAGGAAGAAGTGTCCCAGATATGCCTACCATTCTGGTCACCCTACTTCACCACACCTGTAAACAATGCTCAGACACATTAAGTTATTGTTAGGAAAAATGAGAGAAACCTGCAAATGACTCCATTAAAATCCACAAGGCTTTGGCGGCAGCAGCACAGTAATTGTATGCACAGGGCAACAAAACAGATAGCACTGGCCCTGGAGGTGGAAGAGGTGGAGCGTATCAGTGAAATATAAATGCGAGAAGGGGATATGAGTAAGGGAGCAACTGAGGGACAGGGATGTTTCATACATACCCACTCAAATTCCCTCATCCATTTTTTGCTTAAAACAGAATCTCTTCTTTCCTGTCTTCTGCCTCTTAGTTTCCCCTCTGTTCCCTTTCTCCATCCCAAGCCCATCCATTTCTCTCCTTTTCTTCTCCCCAGTTTAATCTACCTTAGTTCCTCTTCTTTTCCATGAACATGTCCAGCAGCGCATGCAGGTCACATTGCCAAATTGAAATTCATGATCTCAGGCCTTGATTTTTCAAGGGTTTGCAATTTCTGGATATCGTACAGCAAAAGTCTTTTGTAAGCTTCTGTAAGCAGGTGAGTGCGGGCATATGCACGCCGCCTTGGGTCCCTCCCGTTGTTTGCTTGCATCATGGCCACGCGATGGGGTTTCTGGTGGTACAGTAAGTGACAGAATGTTCTACGATTCTGCTGCCTTTCCCAGGGACCCCTTATCATGACCTCCGTAATCCGACCTCTAGCTCCAGGTAGGTTGGAGGATACATGATGGTACAAGATATCTGTCCAAAAGGCTAGACATTTTTAATGAAAGAATTTTATTTAACTCTCCTTTTGGATGTAAATGGACTCTTTTTTTCTGGTACCTTATTGCACTTTCTGAATTTAACTTCTGTTCTTTCTCATCCAGGTTTTCCTAAAGCAGTCATCAACAACAGATTACTCAAAATTCACTATTGCTTTTGTATAAAATGTTTGACTGGTTGTGTTGTCCAAGTCTTTCCTGAGATTTCTTTCACTTTGTGTTTCAGGTCCTCTGATTCCCCTCACTAAACATGGCAAGCATGGTCCAATGTGTTTCCCAAAATTATTTAAAGCTTTGTAATTAAAATTAAGAGAGCTCTGCCTCTGTCTGTTTATTCTGATCAGAATAATTGCATAACCCTGGGGGTTCCTTGAATGTGTGTGCAACATGTGAGCTTACGATTGCTGTCTGCTGGGGTCCCTTTAGTGGGTAGTCTCCCAGTCCTCTGAAGGCTGGTGCCAATGAGAGCAACTGGTCCCATGGTGCAAGGCGTTCTCAGCCTCTCTTGACCATGTCGTTCTGTCTCCCCCTGGTCACACCTGTGCTCCCTATGCTTAAAAAAAAACAAACAAACTCAAAAAGAGAAACAATTTCTCTTAAAAATATTTAATCTTCCACACTCTTATGAATGTGTGTTGTGGCCCACTGGTCGTCAGGATACCTAATATGTGACTGAGAATCTTTCTGTTAGAAAATAAAATAAAATTTACATGTGTCCCTAGTGCTGATCTCTTGCTACAGCTGCACTATTAAGGCACTGCAATCTCTCGCTCACTCACTTATACACGGAGCTTCTCTGCTCTTTCAGTATTTCTTATTTTGTTCATAGTAGAGTCACACAAGGCTTACAGTCCATTTATGTAAACCCGATTTTCCACATGGCAACCAAATCCTTCATTTTAGATACTTAGACTTACAGTACAATTGCTCTTTGAAGTCTAAGATTGTATTCCATCTAGATCTCATTTAGGCTCTTCTGTCTCAAGGAATTTACTTCTCTGAAACACTCTTTCTTCCCAGGATCTCTCCAGTACAGTTTGAAAACTGTTTCTTACTGTAATTTTTCTCTCCAACAACTAGTTTCCCACACCTTCACAGGCTTGACAGTCTCAGCTTTTACTCTGCTCCTTTTCACAGCTTGTTTACCCTGCTTTATATTCACAGGCCGCTTTCTTTTATAGATCTGATTCAGGCACAAGTTAACCAGTACACATAACACCTTTCTCATACACTTGGGTTTTTCTCTCCTGAATGCAAACATTCTAATGCCTCTACATTTACTAGATGTCTCTCTCTTTGCACTTGCACACATAAGTTGTTTCAGTCTCAAGTCTCTTTGCACACACCAAAATACCCCAAGCTTCTTTTTTTTTTTTAAGGCTGATAATTTCACTTTTTTCAGATACAGGCTACCAGGGTGCACCTGATTATGCTTCCAGGCAAAAACTCCATCTGCCTGCTTTCCTCACAACCCTGTGGCTGCTACAATATAAAACATAGGCCTGGATTTATCAAAATGCATTAAATATCGCATGTGATACATACAACCACTGGGGGGACCATGTTTAAGGAGAGAGAGACAGAGACTCGAGTGACTCGGTGGGCCTCCCATAGAGATATAAATACCAATCGAGTGTGAGGGCATTATGGCTAGGCTCTTGCTCTCTCTCTCTCCTCAAAATGGCATGGGCGAAAAACATCGCAACTGCGATGAAGCCCTATCGCATGGCTTTACGCAAATGAAAAAGGTGTAGTTAAAGCTGTGCGATATGGCTTTGCAAAACTGTGAGCCCAGCCCTCCCCTCCCCTTTTTCTCATTTGCCTTGCACCAAATGTTATGGTGCTTTCGCATGCATTAATGGCATTTTTGCATGCTTTCAAGGTGTTTTTTTTACATGTGAAAACACCTTAATACATGCGAAAATGCCATATAGCACTTTGATAAATGACCCCCTTAGTCTCACTCCTCACAGGATTTTACGGTGAGGCCAGTGGTTGTTGCTGAGATCACCCTGCAGCTTTGTGAAAAAAAAATACATATTATGGCTGGTGAACCCCCAACAGGGCGGGGGCCCTCATTCCTAGTCCTGTGACTTGGTACGAATGGCTGCTAGACAGGTGGCTTCCGTGACTGCGGCGACATGCCAGCCGTGGCTACGAGATTCAGGTCTAACCTCACAAAGGTACCCTTTTAGAGTCTTCATTTATGACGCATACTCCGGTACTGGGCTCCTCGATCTTTACAATGAAGGATCAAAGACTCACCTACCGGTTCAGACTACATGGACCACTGGGTCCTAAACATAAAGGACGACTATGCTCTGGCAATGATGCTTCTATGATCTCTCCATGCAACTCTCTACCGAAAAGAATGGCAATAGAGTCTACCTTAATGAGGCTGTTGGACTTGAAGGCCATCATACCAGATCACAAAAAAAAAAAAAAGTTTGGGCTGCTATGTCCCTTATTCTATCATTCTTAAATCTAAATTCCTGTTAAAGGAGGTCTCCATTGAGTTAGGGACTAGCAGTGAATCATTGGTTGTACAATGGAGAAAGTGGGTATTAGTGCTTTTATATTCTCCACCAGATATCCTGAATGGGGATCTATCTATACTGGGGGATTTTTTGATGGCAGTTTCATCTCTAACAAATAACATTTTTATAATCGGGGATTTTAATATACATTGGGATCGTCAGCCTAGACGAGTATTTCAAGATTTTGAATTATTGATGTCCTCTTTTAATTTAAGTCCTTTGATTACAGGGCCATCACAGAGCTGGCCATATTTTGGAATCAGGTCTATTTATAAGAACATAAGAACATGCCATATTGGGTCTGACCAAGGGTCCATCAAGCCCAGCATCCTGTTTTCAACAGTGGCCAAGCCAGGCTATAAGTACCTGACAAGTACCCAAAAACTAAGTCCATCCCATGCTACTGATGCTAGTAATAGCAGTGGCTATTTTCTAAGTCAACTTGATTAATAGCAGGTAATGGACTTCTTCTCCAAGAACTTTTCAAACCTTTTTTTAAACCCAGCTACACTAACTGCTCTAATCACATCCCCTGGCAACAAATTCCAGAGTTTAATTGTGCATTGAGTGAAAAAGAACTTTCTCAAATTAGTCTTAAATGTGCTACTTGCTAATTTCATGGAGTGGCCCCTAGTCCTTCTGTTATCCAAAAGTGTAAATAACCAATTCACTTCTACTCATTCAAGACCTCTCATGATTTTAAAGACCTCTGTCATATCCCCCTCAGCTATCGCTTCTCCAAGCTGAACAGCCCTAGCCTCTTCAGCCTTTCCTCATAGGGGAAAGGCCTTTATCATTTTGGTTGCCCTTCTCTGTACCTTATCCATCACAACTATATCTTTTTTGAGATGCGGCGACCAGAATTGTACACAGTATTCAAGGTGCGGTCTCACCATGGAGTGATACAGAGGCATTATGACATTTTGTGCTTTGTTAACCACTCCTTTCCTAATAATTCCTAACATTCTGTTTGCTTTTTTGACTGCTGCAGTACACTGAGCCAATGATTTCTAAGTATTGTCCACCTAGATCTTTTTCCTGGGTGGTAGCTCCTAATATGGAACCTAACATCGTGTAACTACAGCAAGGGTTATTTTTCCCTATATGCAACACCTTGCACTTGTCCACATCAAATTTCATCGGCCATTTGGATGCCCAATCTTCCAGTCTCACAAGGTCCTCCTGTAATGTATCATAATCCGCTTGGGATTTAACTACTCTGAATAATTTTGTATCATCCACAAATTTGATAATATCACTTGTTCTATTCCTTTCCAGATCATTTATAAATACATTGAAAAGCACTGGTCCAAGTACAGATCCCTGAGGCACTCCACTGTTTACCCTTTTCCAATAGGAAAATTGACCATTTAATCCTACTCTCTGTTTCCTGTCTTTTAACCAGTTTGTAATCCACGAAAGGCCATTGCCTCCTATCCCATGACTTTTTAGTTTTCTTAGAAGCCTCTCATGAGGGACTTTGTCAAATGCCTTCTGGAAATCCAAATACATTACATCTACCGGTTCACCTTTATCTACATGTTTATTAACCCCTTCAAAAAAATGAAGCAGATTTGTTAGGCACGACTTCCCTTAGGTAAGTAAATCCATGTTGACTGTTTTCCATTAAACCATGTCTTTCTATATGCTCTACGATTTTCATCTTTAGAATAGTTTCCACTACTTTCCCTGGCACTGAAGTCAGACTCACTGGTCTATAGTTTCCCGGATCACCCCTGGAGCCCTTTATAAATATTAGGGTTATATTGGCCACCCTCCAGTCTTCAGGTACAATGGATGATTTTAATGATAGGTTACAATTTTTAACAAATAAATCAGAAATTTCATTTTTTAGTTCCTTCAGTACCCTAGGATGAATACCATCCAGTCCAGGTGATTTGCCACTCTTTAGTTTGTCAATCTGGCCTACTACATCTTCCAGGTTCACAGTGATTTGGTTCAATTCGTCTGACTCATCACCCTTGAAAACCATCTCCAAAACTGGTATCTCTCCAACATCCTCATTAGTAAACACGGAAGCAAAGAATTCATTTAGTCTTTCTGCAATGGCCTTATCTTCCCTAAGAGCCCCTTTAACCCCTCGGTCATCTAACAGTCCAACCAACTCCCTCACAGGTTTCTTGCTTCAGATATATTTTTAAAAGTTTTTATTATGGGTTTTTGCCTCTACGGCCAACTTCATTTCAAATTCTCTTTTCCTAGAAGCCTCTCATGAGGAACTTTGTCAAATACCTTCTGAACATCCAAATATACTACATCTACTGGTTCACCTTTATCTACATGTTTATTAACCCCTTCAAAAAAAGTGAAGCAGATTTGTGAAGCAAAATTTGCCTTGGGTAAAGCCATGCTGACTTTATTCCATTAAACCATGTCTTTCTATGTGTTCTGTGATTTTAAATTTTAGAACACTTTCCACTATTTTTCCTGGCACTGAAGTCAGGCTAACTTATAGATCTGAAATTTCATTTTTTAGTTCCTTCAGAACCCTGGGGTGTATACCATCTGGTCCAGGTGATTTAATACTCTTCAGTTTGTCATCAGGCCTACCACATCTTCTAGGTTTATTGTGATTTGGTTCAGTCCATCTGAATCATTACCCATGAAAACCTTCTCTGGAACGTGTATCTCCTCAACATCCTCTTCAGTTAACACTGAAGCATAGAAATTGTTTAATCTTTCCACGATGGCCTTATCTTCTCTAAGTGCCCGTTTTACCCCTCCATCATCTAACAGTCCAACTGACTCCCTCGCAGGCTTTCTGCTTCGGATATATTTTAAAACGTTTTTACTATGAGCTTTTGCCTCTTTGGCCAACTTCTTTTCAAATTCTCTCTTAGCCTGTCTTACCAATATCTTACATTTAACTTTCCAGCACTTATACTTTATCCTATTTTCTTCTGTTGGATCCTTCTTCCAATTTTTGAATGAAGATTTTTTGGCTAAAATATCATCTTTCACATCACCTTTTAATCATGCTGGTATTCATTTTGCCTTCCTGCCACTTTTTTTAATGTGTGGAATACATCTGGACTGTGCTTCTAGGATGGTATTTTTTTTTAAGAATGTCCATGCCTCTGTGATGTTTCCTCTGGCTGTTGGACTCCAAACTTAGCCTCTCCACGGTCCAATCTTGGAGAGGGACTTTCCTGGCCACTTGAAAACTCAAAACACTTACAGGTTTTTTTTCCCACAAGCCCCTAGGCAGGGTTTGAACCAGTCCCGAGTCTGATTGGAAGGCAGGAGCCCTCCCTGCTGAATCAGCCAGTCCAACCAGCATAGGCTGGCTTCAAAATAAACCTTAAGTCTCTAGCTTTGTCTTTCAGTCCTCTCTGACAGCCAACACAAGACAAAACTAATCTCAATAAGTTCTCCAAAAATCAAAGTCTGGCCCAATGGGCCTAACTGCCACCTCCCGCCGTACCTCTGGGATCTCAAACTTTTCCCCAGAGATACAACCACCCACTTGGCAGTTTTCTTAGTAAGGTGTCCTTAAAGCAGGTAATTCCAAACAAATAGAAGCTTTGGTATCCACAAGCTCACCTTCCTTGGAATCACTATTGCTGTCCTTCCTCGCACTGTAGAGGCAACATCCAGGGTCAAAGTCTCCCAGAGCACACGGTAGCAAGGTCCTGCTCTGTCCTCCTCAGTCTCCGGCAGGAGACTGCTCTGCTAGGGACTCCTTTTTATATCGTGTGTTCACTCCTCCTCCAGTAACCAGGGATTGGCTTCTGGATCTCCACCTTCTATTTCCCACACCTGTGGCTCCTCTTTCTCTATGGTTACAGAGGGAAGGAACCAGGGTGCGTCCTTGACTTTGTGTCGATGGGTTTATCTTCCCCCTCCTCTGGGATTTTTGGTTCCAGGGAGTTTCTGTTCCTGGAGTTTTGTTCTACCTCCCCGGGCTGGAATATGGACCCCGTCACAGCCTCTTGCACCCTTTTTACCTTTGTAGCTGCTCCTTTCAGTTTTTTTCTAACTATTTGTCCCATTTTATCAAAGTTTCCCTTTTGAAAGTTTAGCGCTAGATCCGTGGATTTGCTTACTTTCCCCCTTCCCTTGCACGGTTAATGCAACCCCAACATTGCTCTCTGCTTCAATGGCAAAGGGAAATGTGGAAAAGAGATTTTGCATTCAGATAACAACCAAAAAGGACTGAACTTCACAATCTGGGTGAACAAATAAACATGAGGGTAGCTTGCTTATTACGGCAGTTACTACCCTAAACCAATTAAGCCTGATACATCACTTTGAATGCATACACAGCATTGCTCTCTGCTTCTACAGCAGGAGGTAATGTGGAAAAGAGGATTAGCATTCAGACAACAACCAACAAGGACTGAACTTCATAATCTGGGTAAACAAATAAGCATGGGGGTAGCTTGCTTATTACGGCGGTTACTACCCTAAACCAATTAAGCCTGATATAACACTTTGAAAGCATATACAGTGAGGAAAACAGGATTTACATTCAGACATCATCCAACAAGGCATCGATCTGTGCAATCTGGGTAAACAAGCATCGGGGTAACTTGCTTGATGCGGCGGTTACAACCCTTAACCATAAACCTTATGCTCACCTTTGATGCAATTCCAACATTACTCTCCGCATCAATGACAGGGGAGGGCAGGAAATTTGAATCAAACAATTACCAACAAGAGCCCTGAAGTTGGTGGTTGGTGAAACAGATAAGTATGGGAAGATACGTGTGGGAGCTTGCTGGGCAGACTAGATGGGCCAATTGATCTTTTTGTGCCATCATTTCTATGTTTCTATATTAATTAAAATTTGATCATATTATGATCACTATTGCCAAGTGGCCCCACCACTGTTACCTCTCTCACCGAATCCTGTGCTCTACTGAGAATTAGATCTAAAATTGCTCCCTCTCCCGTCAGTTCCTGAACCAATTGCTCCATAAAACTGCTATTTATTCCATCCAGGAGCTTTATCTCTCTGTCCTGTCCCAATGCTTTAAAAACTGTTCATTTTCCTTTTTTTAACTCAATTAATTACACTCTATCAACCTGGTCGATCACTGCAGTCTGCTAATCAACAGCTGTTAGTGGTCCCTTCTAAGAGGAAAGTTAAACTGTAGGCAACAAGGAATCGTGCTCTATCATTAATCGGCCCTTAATTATGGAATGATCTGCCAGTGGAGTTGCAGATGTTGTCTGATTTAAAAGTTTTTAGGAAACAGTTTACGGCCTTATTGTTTAAAGAAACATTAAGTGATTATTTTTATGTTAACTGTTTTTATTGTACCTCGCCTATGATTATATTGCTGTATGTTAAGGTGTGATCCGCTTACCTTGAAAGTTTTATTATAAGCGGCTAAGAAATGTTTTTAAATAAATAGAATAGAATAGCTTCCTTTGTTTGACTCCTTCTGGAGAAAAACTCTGTAATAGAGGAGTTCCTCACGTCGGTGTTTCTGCTGGAGGCATATCTACACATTTTCCAGGAATATTTATTTATTTATTTATTTATTTAAAAACTTTTATATACCGGTATTAGTATGCATACATCATACCGGTTTACAATGTAACTTTAAAGGTAGAAATTACAATGAACAGGGAGGGCGAACAAGGAGGAGTATACAAAGAGCAGGAGGTGGAGGAATTAAAGCAATAAATAAAAACTGCAACGGACTATTTACAGGAATATACAAGGCGTAGGCAAGATACTTGCAGAAGTCGGTGTACTTAATCAGGGTAGGCTTGTCGGAAGAGCCATGTTTTAAGTTTTTTTCTGAACTTGGCGTAACATGGCTCTAGCCTGAGAGTGGTAGGGAGGGCGTTCCATTGTTTAGGGCCTGCAATGGATAGTGCACGGTCCCTGGTAGAGGAGAGGTGGGCTTTTTTCAAAGGGGGAATGGAGAGGGTGCCTTTGTTGACAGTGCGAGTGGGTCGTTCAGTGCGTATAGGACGAAAGGGTTCATCCAACCAATTGGAATTGTGCGAGTGGATGGACTTGTGCACTATGGTTAGAATTTTGAAGAGAATTCGGGATGCGATGGGGAGCCAGTGGAGTTCTTTGAGTATTGGGGTAATGTGATCAGCTTTCCTTGAGTTGGTGATGACCCTGGCGATGGCATTCTGGAGCATTTGTAAGGGCTTGGTGGTGGAGGAGGGTAGGCCAAGGAAGAGGGCATTACAGTAGTCCAGCTTTGAGGAAAGGGTGGCTTGGACGACGGTGCGGAAGTCATGATAGTGGAGGAGGGGTCTGAGTTTCTTCAGGATGTGAAGCTTGAAGAAGCCTTCTTTGAGGATGGAGTTGATCTGTTTTTTGAGATTGAGTTGTTGATCTATGATAACTCCAAGGTCTCTTACTGTGGGTTGGGGTGTTATGACGTTGAAAGCTGGATCGTTGGAGATCGGTGGTTTGGGAGGGAGGTGAGGAGAGATAAGGAGCAGCTCTGTTTTGGAGGAATATCAATGTTTCCTGAACTTTGCCAGACTGGGATGCCATTATTTTCAGAAATTGTCCCTTGGCCTGGTGGTTGCGCCCATGAACCTTCTATAAGGTCATGGTGGTAGTCCTGACGTCTGCACAAAGGGGTCTTGTATCTAGATAATTTACAGTTGTCTCAGATGCTGAAGTATTTTGAAGTGCAGTCGGCATGGTGCTGAGCAGACTAATTCTGCCAGAGAGTCGCAGTCAGGAGTTAATTATTCTGTTTCTGGGGCCGATGGCAGCTACTTTGGACAGTGTCCCCTGTGCATAGGCACACTTGTGGCCTCTTCATTGCACGTTGATCTCCCGGTGGCAGCCATGGACACAGGAGTGCATAGTGTGGTTTCTCTTGCCCCTGAGGGTGAAAGTTCAGTTGCAATGGTAACTCAAGCAGATCATCTCAGGGAAAGATTTCCCTGGAGGCACCGGGTTGCTTGGTTCTCATATCTGATGTAAACTTTCTGAGTTATGGGGCTCGCTATCAGGAGTTGGAGGCATATGCAGTCCGACTGGCATGTTTGTGCTTCACCAAGTTGCTGGAAGCTCATCTGGTCACGGTACTGTCAAACAATGCATAGACAATGGCTTACAACAATCATCTAGGTTTCAACTAATGTTAGTGTGTCGGAGTTGTCCAATATTGCGAAGGTACCGGGATTCTTCAGTCAGTGGTCCAAGAGTGCAAAATAATGGTGCACTCTTTCAGGTGTGACTGTGAAGTAGGATATTATAAGCCTTCCAGCCAGGAACATAGATATGTAGCATCTATCTCAAGAATGCTAGCCAGACCAAAACCGTACTTCTGGAAGCTACAGATTGGCCCAGATTGTTGAACTACAGAGGCTGCTAGTGGGCAGTTCTCTCAGCCTGTTATATTCAGGAACTATCAAATGCTTCAGGGACCTGTTTTACTCCAAATTCCGGGTCAATTTTGTCTTGTAGTTTGGCCCTTGAGAGGTTTCGGTTGCTGAAGTGTATTCTTCTGCAGTGATTTCCAAAAAGTGTTTTATCTCTCTGGCTTCTTTTAGAGTCGGAGATTTTCCAGGCCTGATGTAAGGAATGAGGTCCCCAACCTCTGAAGGAGAAATTCCTTACTCTTGGAATGTTTGCTGGAAGATTTGCTTACAGGCTTGGACATTACCACCCTGAAAGTTCAGGGAGCAACTCTCACTTGTTATAGTGGGCAAGTCTTCAGTGGACCATTATCTTTTTTTCCAGAAGTATCCCGGTTCTTGACAGGAGTCAAGCGTTATCGGATTCCCAAGCGGCTACCGATGCCGCTGCGGGACTTTCATCAGGTCTTGACTGGTTTGGGCAAGTTCCATCTTTTGTCCATTGTGTGGGCATTGCTTGCACCTACTTGCCTTGAAGTCGTTTTTTCTCGTGACAATCTGTTCAGCAGGTCAGGTTGTGGGTGGCGAGATCTTTTTTTGCCATGAGCCATCTTTGTGCCTGCCCCTCGGAGGCAGTACAGCTTGAGGCTGTGCTTTTCCTTCTTGCTGCAAGTGGTGTCGAACATTCAGTTGACTCACTTCACTCCCCTGCCCAGACTGGAGGGGGTTCGTGATGAGAGTGGGTTTTGTTTTTTGCATGCCTTGGATGTCAAGTGGCATCATATGAGATATTTGAAGATTTCTGAATCTTTCAAGTAGTTGGATGGGTTGTTTATGCTTCATGGTGGAGGTAAATAAGGGAATCCGCAACATGGGCAGCTATAGTCTGGAGCCGGTAGGTTACAGCGCATTCCACTAGAGCTCAGGCGGTATCGTGTGCAGAGAGTTGGTTATTCTCTCCTGACAAGATTTCCTGAGCAGCAACGTGATCTTCCTTGCACACATTCCCAAGCATCACCACTTGGATATTTGGGCTCTGAAGGGCGTAGACTTCGCACATGCGGTTTTGACTTCAGCCTCCCGCTCTGCTTGGGAATAGTTTTGGTACATCCCTCTGATGTAGATTAGCCTGCCTGAGTGCAGAGGAAGGAGAAATTACTACTTACTTGATAATTTCTTTTCCTCTAAGGAGGCTAGGCTAATCCACAACCCGCCTTCGGCTGCATATTTGCTTTTAGCTCATCCCTTCTTGTGGGTGATGCAGGCCGATATTCTGTTCGTTCATTGAAGGACTGGTAAGTGACATGACCGGCCCCTGAGATTATGCTTTTGACTGAGCTCTGTGTTCCCGATGGGTGAAAATATGACTGGTTGACTGTTAATAATCATTTTCTTATATAACCTGTTTGTCCACAGTTTGACTTTTCCAAAGAATACTGGCAAGTTGATGTCGGGGGTGGGGGTGGACTATATGTCTGAGACATCCATCTTTTAATCCGTCTCCATCTGCTGATAGAGGTTCATAACTCCTTTTTCATTTATATTTTAGGAGTACAGCTACAGCCCCAGCTTACGCTTCCTATAGTTGCTTGTCAAAACCCATCTTCTTCAGCTAGGTGACAGCTGTGTTCTGGGATTTTATATTTTAGCCTGTGTCTGCTGAAGAAGAGGATCTTCAAGGAAGTTTAGATATAGAAATTTCTCTGTCTCTTTAACCAAGGACATTACAGTTTTTTTCTCCTCCTTCCACTCAATCTTTAATATCATTAGGAACAGCACAGTGTAACTATGACCTTGTAGGCAGCATTTCGCTTTCTGAAACTCTTGGCACAGTTTATCTGTTTGGATATTTTAATTGGGAAACATGGTGACTTTATCTTGCTTGTAATTTAGAATGTCTGGCCTGTCTATGATTCAGTATGACGACTGAGATCTTGTGAAACATTTGCCCTCACACAGTAAGAAGCAGTGGTGTAGCCAGAACTGATTTTTAGGGATGTGCAGGGAAAAAAATTATTTTTAATATTTGGTTCGCTTTTTTCCCCATTAATTTTGGTTCATGGTTGCTTAATTCATTTGATTTGTGTGAAAAAAAATGAATCAAGCAATTAACCCGCTCTTAAAACAGCCAAAAAACAAAAACTAGGCTTTCTTTCCCCCCTGGAAAAGTACCGGGCCCAGGATCCCCCCCGGCCCCTCCTTACCTGGTCCGGTGGGGATCTGCCGGTAGCAACTAGGCTGAAGGCTCGGACTTGCATAGGCCGAGGCCATGGTAGGACACCAAAAGCCTCGGCCTACTCAAGGCTGATGCTTCAGTCTAGGCCAGAGCCTAAACACAGGCCTGATGCCACGGCCCGGCTAGAGACCGGGTCCTGAAACTGGGGCCTTGGCCTAGGCCAGGACCCAGACCCAAGCCTGAGACCATGACCCGATCCAAAGACTGGGTCCTGTCGCCGAGGCCTCAGCGCGGACTCAGTTCCAATGCAGTGACCTGACCCGGAGACCAGGTCCTGATGCTGGAGTCTTGGCCTGGACCCAGGCCTGATGCTGTGACCTGACCCAGAGGCAGGGTCCCGACTCCAGGTCCTAAGCCCAGACCCAGGCCTGATGCCCAAGCATTGGGACCTGGTCTCTGGGTCAAGGCTCTGGCCTAGGACCTGGCCTCTGGCTGGGTCTTGGCATCGGGCCTGGGCTGGGTCGCGGAGTTGGGCCTGGGTCTTGGCCTAGGCCCCGGTGTCGGGATCCAGTCTCCAGGTCAGGTCGTGGCCTAGGCCGAGGCCTAGACATCAGGACCTGGTCTCCAGGCCGGGTTGCAGCATCAGACCTGGGTCCGGGCCTAGGCCGTGGCAATGGGACCCATCCTCGGGGGCTAAGGAGGCCAACTTTTCCATGGACTATAATGGAACACCCTACTAAACTTCATGCTTTGGGAGAGGACGCAGCGGGGGGGGGAGGTTACAGACTATTGTCAGTTGTCGATCCACTCATTACTTGGCTTTCAAGCACCCCCTCAATATACTTTGTTTTATAAAATGTTATTTCAACTATCTTCACAAAGACATCAACTAAAGCATTTTTAATATACATCTACCTCCATAATTCCCCATAAACACAAGCCTCCTATCTTATACACACACACACTCCCAAATATACATCCTCCTATCTCAGACACAGATGGTTCGCTCTCCCTTTCCTTTAACCTTCCCAGTCTTTCATTTGGGAAGACTAATCTTTACTAACTTTTACTAAATTGTCATTAATTATTACTAATTCATTATTAATGTTCACCTTAAACCAGACTGGTATGGCTTTAGTAAAACTAAATTAGTGGTTATTTTAATTATCAGTTTTATCCATAATTTGTTTTATTGGATTTTAAGGTATTATTTATTTCATCTCATATATTTAGTTGATTAATTGTCTATTTTATCGTGTTTTAAACTGAAGAATTATGATTTCACATGCTGTATTTATGTTTAATTGCATTGTATTGTAAACCGACATGAAATCAATATGAATGTCGGTATATAAAATTTCCTAAATAAATAAATAAATAAATCAGTGTCTCCCTTGTGCTACCTGTCTCTCAATATTGACTACCCCTACCCCTCCCTCCCTAAGTTATTTAGTTTCTTGCTCTGTTACTGCATTAGTTTCTTGCTCTGTTACTGCATTTATGTTACATACTATTTGTAAAGGCTTCTGCCTATATATCTTATGGTTGTAAGTTACTTGTAAACCGGCACGATGTGCAAACGGCTGTCGGTATACAAAATTAAATAAATAAAATAAATAAATAAATATGCCCTCCTCCTCCTCCTCTGTGCATGCCTCTCTTGTGGAGCCCTCCTGTTTCTAGTCCTCTCTCTCCCCATGCTCTTGTCTTTCTCTCCCTCCTTCTTCCCTACTGCCTCCCTCTCCTCCCAGAGTGCCTTCCTCTATCTTCTTTCCTTCTGTGTCCCCTGTCTCTTTTGTGCCTCTTTCTTCTCTTCCTTCCCTTCCTTCCCTTCCCCCATCTATGCCGCCTGCCTTCCCTTCTACCAGCGTTGTGCTTTTCCCCCTCCCTGTGAACTTCCTTCATTTTATATCCTCTCTGTGTCTTTCCTCCCTTGCTCTCCATAGTACTTCTCACCAGATACTGTACAGCACAGCTGAAAACCTGGCCGTCCGGTCCAAAACTGGGCAGTTGGCAACCCTACTTAGGGCCTGGGTCCAGGCTGAGGCCCCGGTGTCGAGATCTTTCCTTCAAGTCAGTTCGTGGCATCGAGCTTGGGTTTGGGCCAAGGCCCCAGTGCCAGGACCTGGCCTCCAGGTCGGGTCCTGGCACTGGGGCCCAGGCCTGGCCAAACTCTGCCCTGGGCCAAACTCTGTCATTGGGACCCAGTTTTCGACAGATACCTGACGGATCAGGTAAGTTTTGGGTCTTGTTGTTTTTTGTGGGTCTCGGCTGAGGTCCCGGGGTTGGCCTGTGCCTCCACCAAGAGGCACAGGCCAACCCCGGGCGTAGGCCATGGTTCCTGCTTTGGACCTCGATCTGTGCCCAAGTGCGACACCAGCACCTTGGCCTAGGCCCGAAGCCAGGGCCTCATCTAGGGCATAGAGCAAGGCCCCTGCTTTGCGCCTTGGCTTATGCCCTAGACGAGGCCCCAGCTTCGGGTGTAGACCTAGGCCCGATGCATTTCTTTAAAACAAAACAAACGAATAAGGTTTGTTTCATTCGAGTGGGCCCCAGATTCGTTTTGGGGCTCCCCAAATAAACCAAATTAGCCTTTATCACGATTTGCATTTTTATTTTAAATGAATGCACATCCCTACTGATTTTTTTTTTTTAGGAGGGGGGGGGGGCAAGGTTAACAAGTGTGGGCAGTAGGCATACAGGTCTGAGTCCTACTAGTTATTCTCTTGTCCATAAATAATGCCTTAGCATGCACTGACAAAGAATTTCTAAGCAGTCTGCAACATGTGTTACACATCATGAGTGAAATTTTACAATAACTTATTATTTCAAGCACTTACCAACATTAAAAATGCCCTATTAATCTCTATTAATGTTATATTTATTGTACTTTATAAATACATAAAGTTATCATGTAAAAAGCAAAGAACAAAACATCAGATACAATCAATCATGTAATAAAATAAATATCAATGTATTCTTTCATGAATCCTCTTTCTAGAAAGAATCATAAGAATGAGTGCAGAGCAGAACGAGGACAGTTCACGTTAGAACCCAGCATGCAAAAACAAAAATATTCAAATTCTGACATCAACTCGGCAAAACAAAATCCTTCCATTGCTAAACACTTTGTGATGTAACAAAACCCCTTCAAAAAAACCAAGACATCTAGAACCTTGCCATTCCCTACAATCAGGAATCAAACAGCACCATTATTTATGAAAAGGCAGCAATGCAAATACTACACCAGGCCTTAGAACACTAAACCACCACCTACTGGGCAAACAGAGCAAGCCGGACTGCTTCAGATCCCTACAGAGAAACTACACGCTAGCCAAAGTACTGCATTTCTGTCACAATGTGCAACACAGACCCAACACAGTGCAACACAGACCCAACACAGACCCAACACAGTGCAACACAGACCCAACACAGACCCAACACAGTGCAACACAGACCCAACACAGACCCAATACAGATATAGGGGACTACAAATTAGAAATAGAAACATGCAGACAAAACCGAAATAGCCTGAGAAACCAGACGTTGAACAGTGGAAATCTAAAGAGAAAAATACAAAAGTAGAAGAAATGCACATTTCCAGAGATGGCAGATTCCAATCACTAAAAACTCTACTTTTTTTTTTTTACCTTTGTTGTCTGATCTTTTTCTTTTTTCTAATTGGTTGGTCCTGGTCTCTCTTTTCCCCACGTTCCCCTTGTCAATCTTTTCCTAATTTTTTTCACAAGGTCTCTTTTGTCTTTCTGTTTCTTCTCTCTCTTCCTATCTTCTTTCCTTCCTCCCTTACATTCACACACAGGCTCTTGCTCACATGCTCTCCCTTCTCTTACACACAGGCTCTTACACATAGGGGCAGATTTTCAAAGAGGTACGCGCATAAGATACGCGCGTACCCCTCGAAAACCTGCCCCAGGCTCCCCCTGCGCGCGCCGAGCCTATGCCGAATAGGCTCGGTGGCGCGCGCAAGCCCTGGGATGCGCGTAAGTCCCGGGGCTTTCCTGGGGGGACGTGTCGGGGGGGGGGGGGGGGGGCGTGTCGCGGCGGCGCATCCTCCGGGGGCGGGGCCGCGGGCGTGGTTCCAGCCCCGGGGCGTTTCGGGGGCATGGCCGAGGCCTCCAAAACTGCTCCTGGGCCGGGGAATCGCGCGCCGGCAGCCAGCCAGGGCAGGCATAACTTTTCAAACAAAGGAAGGGAGGGTTTAGATAGGGCTTGGGGGGTGGGTTAGGTAGGGGAAGGGAGGGGAAGGTGCGGGGGGGTGGAAGGAAAGTTTCCTCCGAGGCCGCTCCGATTTCAGAGCGGCCTTGGAGGGAATGGAGGCAGGCTGCACGGCTCGGCGTGCACAGGCTGCCGATTTTGCGCAGCCTTGCGTGCACCGAACCCAGATTTTAAAAGATCTGTGCGGCTACGCGCGTATCTATTAAAATCCGGCGTACTCTTGTTTGCGCCGGTCGGGAGAACAAAAGTACGCACGGGCGTACTTTTTAAAAATCTACCCCATAGGCTCTTGCCAGGGCCGGTGCTAGGTTTTTTGCTGCTCTGTGTGAACAATTACTGTGCTGCCCATCCTACTCCACGATTCATTCAGTCTCTGCCCCGGCTCATCAAACAAAGTCCAGCTCTCTGAGAAAACCTCTGATTATTAAGCCCCTGAAGCAGCTCTGTCACATGAGCGAAACTCGGCCAGAGTCGGACTTTATTGGTTACTACAGATTGCATTAATAAAGAATCTTTTTTTCCGATCTACTTCTTTTGGTTGCTGCTTCGCTACGTTACATAATAAATGATGGCAGATAAAGACCCAAATGCCTCATCCAGTCTGTCCAGCAAGGTGTATAGGGTTGTAACTGCGGCTCCATGCAGGTTACCCTCTTGCCTTCTTAGCATGCCATGGACTTAGCTGAACTACTGAATACTCACTGAGCAACGGGCAAGCCATGAGCCTAGCTGAGCTATAAACCCTAGCAGTGGATTTACTCTCATTGAGGAAGTAAAGACTCAGAACATTGGCCGTGCAGCAGCGGAGCTTCGGTCCAAGAAGTTCATCCAGTGGTGACTGGGAGATGGATTTGGTCCCCAAGGAGGATGCAGACCCTGCGGCTGATCAGGAAGCAGAGTCTGATCTCCCATGAGGGCATGGACCCAGAAGTGGACTGGGAGATGGCATTCAGTTCTCCATGATGGCGTGGACTCAGTAGCAGAATTAGAGACAAGAGTCTGGTCCCCCAGGAGTGGTGTGGGCCCAGCAGCAGAGTAGAAGTGGAGCAAAGGAGATGTCAGCATCAGTCTGGATACAATGGATCTTCACTCCCCCCCCCCCTTATGATTGGCAGTACCCCCTGGCCCAATTGCATTTCTAAACATGGGTGAGACTTGGGGTATAGTGGGTAGAGAAAAAAGGGAGAGGCTAGCTGTAATGACTAAAGAGAACGCAAGAGGCTCTCTCTTTTCTTTGTGGAAAATAATCCCCAAGTAGTTAAATATGCTGTTGATATCTTGTAGAAAATGTATAGCCGTGTACTCTAATAAAACTTGTAAGGAGGTCATGTGATGCTATGTAAGAGAGCAGATGTGATTCTGATCTCACTTTGGGCCTACTCCTTTAATCCTCCTCCATCCTGCAAACGGGTGGCTTTTTTCTCAGTAAACTTGACAGTACTGCAAAAAAGAAACACCTTTAGAGTGTTTTCAGGTGTTTTCACTTTTTTTTTTCACAAGATGGCATCTAAATATCCACAGAAAGAGAAAGACAAGGCCAGACCTGCTGATCCTAAAATGACCGACAGCCCTGATAAAGATGTAGCAAATTCAGACCTGACAACAGCTGTAGCTGTGATTTTGAAGAAGAAGCTAAGCTCTTTGTCACAGCAATTACAACAACTTACCTCTCGTTTTGATGATTTTCAAACACAACTTCGAGATATGCAGGGGAGGATTTCTTCTATAGAGGATCAGATTCCTAAACTGGAGTCTGTACTCACTGAAAGCTTGAATGAGAAGAATAATCTCCTCTCCAAAGTTGAAGACCTGGAAAATCGCTCTTGGCGAAGCAACTTGAGGTTGGTGGGGTTTCCAGAATCTCTTTCAGATTCCTCCCATCGTACTACGCTGGAAAGCTGGCTGGTGTCAGATCTACAGATTTCAGAGGTCGCATCGAGTGAGCACATCAGCTGGGACCTAAGGTAGATATGTGCCTAGGATCAGGGTGGTCATTGCTAAAATCCTGAATTTTGTTTATAAAATTGAAATTATCTGAGTCTCTAGGAAAATTTGCACTCTCACTTATAAGGGCCATAAAACTTTAATCTTTCAAGATTATTTGGCAGAGGTTTCAGCAAAGAGAAGAGCATTTGCATCAGTATGCACACAGCTCTTCAAAAAAAAAAAAAAAAGATTCCAATAATCTTGCAATAAATACCCTGCTGAACCGAGAGTTAAACATCTAGGAAAATCTCTGCTTTTTGAGTCGGTTGAAGCTGCCACTGCATTTCTACAAAATATGGATACTTGAAGTCTCATTATTCAGATTTTATTTTTCTCCAAGAGGTAATTATCCTCTTGTGTAAGCTGCTGTGTTTAATTTATACCCTTGCCAGTTTTAAGAAATTTGGCAAAGGATTTCTGGAGTAATTGCTCTGCTGTGTTGCAAATTGGGAATTTCCGGTGTAATCCCAGCCCCGGGGTGCCTGTCCAGCGCGGGTGGGGCCATAAAGGTATTTGTAAGTTCTTTGGGGCAGGAACCCATCTTTATCATGTCCCTTCTCCAGAGCGTGAAACCTTTTGACTAGGGGAAGAAAGGTATCCTTTCAGGTCCCAGTGCAGGGATGGCTAGCGTCATCTTGGTTATTCCTGGGAGAGGGGGGGTCACATCTCTTTCTGTGAGCCGTGTGCCGTGTGCCCAAACAAAGACACAGGAGTCACTGGTTTAGTGCCCAAAATAAAGGTCCACCACAGAATCCTCAAGTTTAGTCTCTATCTGTGCAGGACTCACTTATATTGGGACATGGGGAAACATCCACTCTCTTGGCTTTAGGAAAAGTGGAGCTCCCAGATGGGTGGGGTCTTTTTAGCTGGGCAAAACCCCTTCTAGATTCCCCTTTGAAAATCTGCCCCAAAGTGTTTAGCAATGGAAGGATTTTGTTTTGCCGAGTTGATGTCAGAATTTGAATATTTTTGTTTTTGCATGTTGGGTTCTAACGTGAACTGTCCTCGTTCTGCTCTGCACTCATTCTTATGATTCTTTCTAGAAAGAGGATTCATGAAAGAATACATTGATATTTATTTTATTACATGATTGATTGTATCTGATGTTTGTGTTCTTTGCTTTTTACATGATATCTTTGTGTATTTATAAAGTACGAAAGAAAAGAGAGTAAATCTGAAAAGAGAGTAAATCCTCCCCTTCGCTCCCCAGGTTGGTGATCACTGGATGGATGTCTCCAGTGATGTTGCTTCCTTTACTCACGGTTAGTAGATAGTGTGGATCTTCTTGAATTTTATGCAGTCTCTTTGAATCCTTGATGGAAAGGACCCTCTTTAAAGCAAGTAGTTCTCTTGCTTCGGGACAGGAAGGAAGGGGCAGCCAAACTTCCTCCTGGATCTTCTAAACCAAAAATGTTCTTTCCCCCCAAATTGGAACAGAATCTGCACAGCAGGTCACCACCGCTTCAGGGGTGTATCTTCCCTATCCCTGGGCGGCCCACCCACAGGGGTCCCCCAATCCCTGTGGGCAAGACGAGCCCGGGTGTCCAGTGAGGCTCCTTCAATAAAAACCTCAAAGTCCCTGAAATTTAGACTCAGAGGGAAATCTTAACCAGCCAAAATGTGGACTGGAAAAAGAAACCCCTCCCGACCCTGGTCAGGATCCACAGGCCTGGCTAGCCTGCTTTTACTGACTGGGCCTGGAAAAACAATAAAAGCTAACCTTCTCTACCCCTCTGCACTCTTTGAAAACCTAAAGGGACTGCCTCCCGAGCTCACTGTGGAGAGCTGCTAAATAGGGGGGCGGCCATTCCAGACCCCTCAAAGGGAGGGGCTGCATTTGAATGCAACCTCCCTCTACTCTAACCTGTTCTCTTTCCAGCTAAACCAAGGGCTCGCCCAGGTCTAACTAGTAACCCGGAAAGGTGCCCGGGTTGCACCTGGTTTTTGTTGTTTTTCTTCTCTTTAATTTTCATGAAGGATTTTTTTTAACGTTATCTTCCCTTTATTTCTTTTGACCTGAAACAAGGGATTATTATCTTTTTGCATATGTCTGTTCGAATATGGCACTGTTTGGTCCCTATACCATTAGATACTGTTACATAATCTACAAAATGTACCTCTGCTCTATTTTATGTTGAGATGCTCCTTTTTTTTAAAAAACTAATTATGAACCGTTTAATTACAAACAAAGTAAATTGCTTGTACAAGAAACAGCATTACACACACAAAAAAAGAAAAAATATACTTATATAATATTTCAAGTTAACAATTGCAATGCAGTTCTCCACTTCCAAGCAGTAGAAAAGAATATGAAAAGAGAGGCCGAGAGAAAAAACAAAGGGAGTAAACCAAAGGTAACAATAATCAAAGAAATGGCTATAATAACATATCAATAACCAGCAGTTATATATACACAGCACTATGATGCTTGGGGCACAGGGGAGGAGGTTAATGGTCTATGGGCCTCTCTAAAAGATTTCAGTTGTTCAGGCAAAAATAAGATGAAACATTTGTTACCCCTTTTAATAACACATTTACAAGGGGAGCGAAATATAAAAGAGAAACCTAAAGACATAATTTCCTGCTGAAAAGCTAGAAAGCCTTTCCTCCTAACTTGCATAGCAATATTGGGGAAAATCCTCACTGATTGACCATAAAACAAAAAGGAAAACTTCCTAAAGTAATTATGCATCACATTATGTAAGTCCAAAGTTGAAATAAAGGAGACCAACAAGGTAATTCTATCCAGAACTTTCAAGGAAATTGGTCAAAATATCTTGAATTTCAATATTAGCAGCAGCCCCAGGAAGAGTTGTTCTTTTTTGGAAGAAAATAATTATTTACTGATATTTGTTCACTTGCAAAGCCTAAATCTTCTTGAAAGAACCTCATCAAAGTTACAAATGGAATTTCCCCAATAACTGGGGAAATTCAAGAGATGCAAATTTAGATGTCTCGTATTGTTTTCTAAAAATTCAATGCGCCTAGAAAGAGCAGTTTGAACTTTCATAGTGGTGACATTAAACTCCGCGATAGGTTTAACTGTCTTCCACCTTAGAAACTTTTGAAATGGTTGAATTAACTTGCTCCTGCAAATCCAAGGCTTTTTCATGACAGTTTAGGGAGAAAAGATCCATCTTAGAATTCAGCAACTTTAGAGATCTCTCGAATCCAGCCACCTAATCCCACAGGTCCTCAAGAGTCAAGGCCTCAGGGCGAGATGGAATTACGAAGGACTCACTGCTTTCAGCAATCACGGCTTCCCGGGGTAGACTAGGCAGGGTAGATCCCATCATCTGTCCCAATTTCAATGGACCAGCCGCAGGCGGGGCTCCGATGGCCCATTCGGTTCACTCACCACTGCTCTCAAGTAGGGAAAGCAGGACCAGTGCAAGCGAGAAAGCACCTCCTCCACCGTGAGTGTACCCAGCGTGTCTTTACTGTGCCCTCACTGTCCCCCTCTCCCGAGTATCTCGTTGTGCCGAGGGGGAGGGTGATCAGGGCTTTGGGACGCCTCTTCTGTGGGTATTCGCGGTTCTCCCTCGCCGCAATGACATCAGGATCCTCGGCTCCCAAAAGAACTGCTGGCAAAGGCAAGTAGTTGGTAATAGCCTGCTGTCCAGACAGAGGATTGGGGGTCTGGAGGGAAGACCCGAATAGTCCCCTTGCACTTGGAAGGCATTCCAAGCAAGAAAAAGGTAATCAGAAAAACGATCCGAGCAATAGCACTGCACAACCTCTCTATGCCGCCATCTTGCCTCTATCCCTGAGATATTCCTTTTATGTTATCTGAAGCATCCATGAGAAATAACTGTGACATTTTTATTTTTATTGCTGGACATTTGGAAGGTCTAGTATTTATTTATTTTCTTGTTTTAAAATTATGCTCATCAAAGACAGCCTGTGCTTGGTCGCAGAGTCCTAGATTATTTAGTTTTAATTTTGTTGCTAGCCTATTTGTGGTGCGCACTTTAACCGTCCTTGATGGGGTGCTGTGGGGGAGAAAAGCAATCCATTCTTTTTGAGACGGACTATTCTGGGAACAGAAATCTTACGACAGCTTTACTCTGGTGAAGTTTTTTCTCTCTTTTAGATTTTTTTCCCTTTCTGACTGCTGCATCCTGGCAATAGTTTATTTAAGAGACTTTGTTCTGGGGTCTTTAGAAGGAGGCCTCAGCAGCGTGAACTGTGTTCTCCCCGCCGTAGATGGTGGGGATCGTTCTTATCACGGGGTTTGGTTCCTTTTAGAACCACGGTGGTGTCGGCATGTTTGTACGAGCGATGTTTACAAACCACTTTCCTTACTTGTTTTCTCAGTCTTTCTGGGAGTTTAGGCTGGGAAACTCCTGGATTTTTCCATTTCATTTCACCTTAATCTCTTCCTCTATTAATGGGTCGTGTCTCCTGCGCTGAAGTCCTCAGCATGGAATGTTTCAGGTACTGGCTCTGTTACAAAATGCTTTAACATATTGCAATCCTTCAAACACCAGGTGTACCTATAGCTATGCTTCAGGAAACTAAATTGTCTGATGAAGTGCATCTTAAATTAAAGCCTTTGTGGGTGGGTAAAATATAAAATATTCTTCCTCTTCTGGGAATCGTAAGGCTGGGGTGACAATTTTAATTGATAGGCACACTCCTTTTCGGGGGACAAGGGTTATTGCAGTTTCCACAGGTCGTTATTATAATAGGGCAGGACCAGCTTTATAATACTCCCATTGTATTATGTAATATATAGATACACCCCAAATGTTTATTCTCACAAATTCTCTCAAAATGTATCTCAGTTCTTACAGTCTTTTTCACAATCTCTGTTGCTTGTAGGTGGGGATTTTAATTGTGTCAATAGTCCCTCTTTAGATAAACCTACTTCTCATGTGGTTCCTCCTGTTGGACACCTGAAGGGAACATCCTATCTATGTAAACCCTTAGATTTAATAGACTCCTGGCATACTTTACATCCCTTAGAGTGGGACTATATCCATGATTCTAGGGTGCAAGGCTCTCTTTCAAGATTAGATTACTTATTACTTTCACATTTTTTAAAATAGTGTATCAAAGGTGCAGATGGGTCCCATAACGATTACTGATCATTCTTTGGTATGGTTAACCATAGAGGAATTAAGGGATGCATCCACTTGCTCAACATGGTGCTTTACTGCCCACTTATACAAAGATCCTGACTTCCTTTGTTTTCTATAGAACATGTGGGAAGAATATCTTTGTTTTAATCATTGTCATCAGGAATCTCCTTCCTTGTTTGGCAAACAGCGAAGGCAGTATTTCATGGTCATACCATTGCATATGTAGCGCAGAAAAGTAAACAATTAAACAGAGCTATACTTATTTTGGAGAGGCAGGTGCAGAAGGAAAGACTTATTTTTGCCTCAGTTCCCTCTTTAACAAATAAAAATAGTTATTTTTAGAACCCAGGCTTCTTTCAATGCTCGTTTACATCAATGAGCTAAGAACAAGCCTTCTATATTATAAATTTAGATATTTTCAATTTGGTAATAGAATGGGGCATATGCTAGCCAGAATTACAAAAAATGTGGGGGATCATAAATATATATCTGGATTGAAAACAACTTCTGGATTGTTGGTTAATTACAATGGAGATATAGCAAAAACTTTTACTACATATTATGAGAAACTATATTCCCAAACCCCGTGTGATATGGCTTTAGTAAAATCATATCTATCTTGTTTGGATTTGCCATAGATCTCCGATTCTCAATTGGAATTTCTGAATGGCCCTTTGATGGTTGAAGAGGTTAGTGGAATCATTTCACGAGCATCTCTTTTCAAAGCTCCTGGACCTGATGGGTTCAATAGTGAATTTTAAAGTTGCTAGTGGGATGAATATCACCTACATTGGTTGCTTATTTTGGGGATTTAATCTGTCAAGGACAGTTTGCCTGTGGTTCCAATAAAGCCCTTATTACAATGCTTCCTAAGCCTGGCAAGGATTCTCTTCTTCCAACTTCCTTCAGACCTATTTCTCTGATCAACTATGAGGATACATTTTTGGCAAAGGTCATGTCTGATAGATCTATTTATTTTATTTTATTACAGAGACTTATAGTCCACCATTTTACCAGAAAGTGTTCATGGCAGAACGGTTTCTAGTAAAATGTTTAGATTGTCTAGAATATTACCACCTTTAATTTTAGATTACCAGGTTGGCTTTGTGAGGGGTCACCATTCAGTTGTTAATGTTCGCAAATTGATTGCTTCTATAGAACAATCCAATAATTGTAACTTGGGCTCAACTGGGAATTCTCTTTTGAAACACTTAGATGGTATGGGATCGGAGGATATTTTTTGGATCAAGACAGTAGCCTCTGTCTTGATCAATGGTATACCATCTTGTGTCGGGGCACAAATAGGGCACCCTTTGTCCCCGCTGCTTTCTTACTTTCTTTGGACCCTCTGCTGAGAACTTTACATAGTAATCCAGACATCGTTCTCTGTATGAAGTTGTATAACTCATTCTCTGTATGATGTTGTTTCGCTGTAAACCGGGGTGAAGGCACTAAGCTATACTTCGGTATATAAAATAATATAAATAAATAAATAAATTCCTGGTATCCCTATTGGTTGATTTTCATTTAAAATAGCTGCTTTTGCTGATGTTATTCTACTGCATGTGCTCAATCAAAAAGATTATTTGCCAAGGGTTTTACATACATTTAAAGAGTAAGGGGATTTGTCAGGCTTAAGTCTCAATCTAGACAAATCTGAAGCAATGCCTCTTGGGATGTACGCACCAGACCAATGGGAGGGTGAATTTCCATTAAAATGGGCCATTAACACCTTTAAATACTTAGAAGTTATAATTTATAGTGACCTTGCCTTAATAATTGGAAAAATATTTACTCTCTTTTAAATGCCACAGAAAAAACATGACGATCGGAGGGATCACGTGATTTGGTGGACTCAGGAGGCTGCGTGAGCTAGGGCTCTGAGTGTCACCCCCCCATGTAACAAGCTTTTAAGGTGAGCTTATCAGTCAGTGGAGCCCTTACCCGAACCCTAAGAGCCAGGAGGAACATCTGGGAAGCCAGGGCTCTGCTCTTTGCTGCCATATGGGGAGCAATTGTGCTCATAATTGAATGCAGCTCGCTGCCAGCCTGAATCCAACATGGCCGCCGGAGGGAGAACGCGTTTCGTACAAGGGCGGTGAGGCCAGGCAGAAGCGGCGAGAGCTGGAAACCTGCAGCAAGAAGAAAAGAGCCGCTTCCTTGCAGCAGCCCAGTTGCAGAGGTAACTTCATCTTGGGCACGGCTCTGAATCGTCAAATCGGTCTCAATTAAGCTACGTGAGTAAAAGTTAATTGAACTGAGGCCCCTGAAGTAGCATTGCCCTGTCAGACAATACTAGGAGCGGCAGCGCCCGACTTATGGCAGTGCAAACTGTGGTTATGTATACAAGAGCAGGGAAAAAAGATAGAACTCATCTAAGAACCATAACTAACAAGATGGCATGCGGCAAAGAAAGTATTGAGCACAACGACATGACTGCCATAAGCGTGACCTCTCTGATGGAAGCGGCGGTAAAAGCATTAAAAGGAAGATCTGACTCCTTATCAGCACAAATCCTGGAAGTTCAATCTTCCATCGCGGATATTGGTCAACGTATTGATCAGGTGTAGGGCAGATTGAGTGTTGTGGAATATGACTCCACCTCTATGCAGAGTAAAATTCATAATTTAGAGACCCAACTCAGGCTGACAAAATTAAGGACCTGGAGCACAGGTCCTGCAGAAGTAATTTAAGGATTGTGGGTCTCTCTGAGTCCCTGACAGAGGGAAGTTTGCTGTTCACTTTAGAGTCCTGGATGCCTAAAGCACTGGTCTTAGCAACCCTGGAAGGCAACCTGTCAGGTCATCTGCTAGCAAACTTAACAAGGGCGCAGGGGGGTTCTCGCTTTGTTGCTGGTTTATTATCAGAATCCAATAAGTACTTTATGGGGTCTAAAGAAATAGTGGACATCTTTAAGTCTTATTATATGAAATTGTATTCGGCAGAGCAAGAAAACAAAGAACAATGGAAACAGTTTATGTCTGGGGTGCACATGCCTCCCTTGAATAGCCAACAATTAAAACAGCTAAATTTGCCTCTCTCAAAATCAGAAATTATAGCAGGTATTCAAACAATGCCTAATTTTAAATCACCAGGGCCAGATGGAATATCTGCTACATTTTAAAAAGTATTGATGTCCTCCCTTGGTGATACACTTACTGCCCTCTTTAATTATATGGTTCAAGAGGGTCAAATACCCCAAACAACGTATGAAGCGTGTACTATAGTAAAGACCCCCTACACCCCTCCGCATACCGCCCAATCTCGTTATTAAATTTGGATATGAAGCTATATGCTAAAGTGATTGCTAACCAACTGAAATATATTATGCCGGAATTCATTTCCCCCGATTAATCCGGTTTTGTCTTTGGAAGGGCACCGAACGTGAACATTCGTCAATTATTACTGGCAACTGAATTTAGTAAGTATTCTAACCCCATTAACCCCTTAGTGGTCAGTTTTGATGCAGAAAAAGCATTCGACAGAGTTTCATGGAAATTTTTGTGGCTGGTATTGATTCACTTAGGTTTTGTGGGTCCTATTTATGAAGCCATAATCAATTTATATTCCAGACCAAAAGCGTTTATAAATGTTAATGGCACAATTTTGTAGTTCTTTGCTCTGTCCCGGGGCACTAGACAGGGATGTCTACTATCCCCTATATTATTTATATTGACTTTGGAGCCACTAATTAGGAAATTAAAAGTTGATAATGAGGTACGGAGGATGTTCATAGGAGTTGATGACCCTGACATATGCCAGGAAATCTTTATCAAGGGCCTTACAAATTATTCAAGAGTTTGGTAGCTTTTCAGGGTTAAAACTAAATCTTGATAAGTCGGAGGGTCTGGATTGCAATCGCATTGGGTAACATTCCCACTGAAGTGGGCCAATATATCCCTTCGCTGCTTAGGAATTTTTATTCATTCCGATCCAGCGTAATGATGTTTGTAATGTGCTACCTATAGTTAATGAGATTAAAAGTAAATTAGATTCATGGCTGAAGTTCCCCTTATCTCTCATGGGTCGGGTGGCTTTAGCTAAAATGGCACTGATTCCTAAATTGCTTTACTTATTTTAAATAGCCCCTTTAATACTATGTCGAAAAGATCTAGGCTTGTTGTTACATCTATTTACCAAGTTTTTGAGGCAGAACCGCAATCCACGAGTGACCATGTCTAAGTTAATGGCCCCAAAAGATGGTTTGGGTTTTTCGAATTTAAGATATTATAATTTGGCCTGTAACCTGATATTGGTGGGGGAATGGCTTGGTGGTAAGCCGAGATCCACTTGTCTGCACTATGAACAAAGTTTTGTTGCCCCTTTAGATACTGCTTTTATCTTACATGCTAGAGAGGGACAACTACCCAATTATATTATACATTCATTGCTGGTGGGCGCTAATAGATCTGCATAGAAATTTATGAGGAATTTATTAAAGCTTTCCTGGGAAGTCTCACGTTTCCTTCCACTACTGGGTAATGTCAACTTTGCCCCAGGCAATGTGCATCAGAGGTTTGTAGAGCTTACAGATAGGGAACACGAGATATTTCATGCTTTGTGGATAATGTCACAGAACAAACACACCCCTTTTCCCTATTTAGTTTCAATGTCGGTATTTCAAAAGTTTGACTTCATTTACTACTTGCTTGCTTGAGAAGTGCCAGGGGTAGATATATCTCAGTCCTTTCCAAAGACTCTGTCACCTGCATGGGAAATGTTGAGTATCTCTGTCAATGTTATATAAATATCTATTGTCAATATCAAATATTGTATTTCTGAGCTCCCTGGCTAATGTGTGGAGTACAGATTTAGCAACTGCTTTGACTGATTATATTGCTTCTACCTCATCATCACTGACCAGAGCTGCCCAAAGTGTGTCATTGAGAGAGTATTACATTAACCATTGGATTTATTTTTGGCCGCTTAAAGCTTTTAAAGCAGGTATTGCGCTCTCAAGTGAATATGTTAAATGTAACGAAGAAGCAGCTACTTTAGTGCACTGTTTATGGAGCTGCCCTATTATTCAAGCTTTTTGGTTATCTATTAAGACATTTTTGGCTAAACAGGATATTCCTACTTCTGTTTGATCAGCACCTTTCTGCATGCTTGGCCATGTTAAGAAAAAGGCTGAGATCTGAAAGCATTTTAAAGCATTACTTATAAAATGCAGTCTGGTGGTCAAAAAGGGAATATTAAAAGTTTGGCTAGATAGTGCAGGTCCTCAACTGGAAGTATAGAAATTGGCTATGATTGAGTTACTTCTGCTGGAATTTCACTCAGTGGATTGCTCACGATCTAACTCAGTTAATAGCTTTTGGGCAATTTGGAGGCCTTTATTCCCTATGGGGTAGATTTTCAGACGAGCGCGAACAGCCTACTTTTGTTTGCGCTCCAGGCGCAAACAAAAGTACGCTGGATTTTAGTAGATACGCGCGTAGTCGCGCGTATCGGCTAAAATCCTGGATCGGCGCGCGCAAGGCTATCGATTTCGTATAGCCTGCGCGCGCCGAGCCGCGCTGCCTACCCCCGTTCCCTCCTAGGCCGCTCCGAAATCGGAGCGGCCTAGAAGGGAACTTTCCTTTGCCCTCCCCTCACCTTCCCCTCCCTTCCCCTACCTAACCCACCCGCCCGGCCCTGTCTAAACCCCCATCCTACCTTTGTCGGGGGATTTACGCCTCCCGGAGGGAGGCGTAAATCCCCGCGCGCCAGCGGGCCTCCTGCGCGCCGGGCCGCGACCTGGGGGCGGGTATGGAGGGCGCGGCCACGCCCCCGGGCCGTAGCCACGCCCCCGTACCCGCCCCCAAAACGCTGCCGACACGCCCCCGCAACGCCGCGCGCTCCGGCCCCGCCCCCCGACACGCCCCCCTCCGAGAACCCCGGGACTTACGCGAGTCCCGGGGCTCTGCGCGCGCCGGGAGGCCTATGTAAAATAGGCTTCCCGGCGCGCAGGGCCCTGCTCGCGTAAATCCGCCCGGTTTTGGGCGGATTTACGCGAGCAGGGCTCTGAAAATCCGCCCCTATGCTTCCAGTTGATGTGAGAACTAAAATCCTATAAGAGGCAATAACAAATTCCTGGAACAAAACAAATATCTGTGATTCACCCTGGGTACTAAATTGGTATGTGTGCTATGTGGCTTGGGGGGGGGAGGGTACATGTTTATGTTGTAGTATGGAAAAATCTGCAAACCTATGTTTGTATAATGGCTATTGTTCAGTTATATATTTGGGCATCAGTACTGACTGGTTCTCAGAGGTACTATGCCTAGCTGTTGTTTATGGGTTATGTTGTAAAATGAAAATCAATAAAAATGATGAAACACAAAACATTACGATCCTGGACTTCTTTCTCTTTGTCTCTTGTAGGTAAAATTCAGTTGTTTAAGATGATTCTGCTTCCTCGGTGGATATATCTCTTTTCTATGTTACCGGTTTATTTTGACCATAAAATTGAGAAACAGATGTTTATTCTCTGGTGGAAATGTTTGTGGCCTGGTAAGAAACCCCACATTTCCATTCAGCCTATGATAAAACCCTGGACCTTAAGTGGCTTAGGTTTACCTAATTTGTTACATTATAATAGAGTTTCAAACGTGTTATATTGGGGATTGGCTACTGTCTTCTCGATATTATACCTCTACCCCTAAAGAGGCTGCATGGATGTCCCCCTTATCATTATGAACCGAATTATGGATTGATATTTCCTGTGATCCTGCATTAGTGTTATTTGATGATTTTTCTTCTTTTTTCCCCTGGAAATAAATATGTTAAACTTTGATTATGAAAAGGTTTTTTAAATGGGGGGGAAAGACCATCCTTTGCTTTTGGAGGGATCCAAACTCTGTTTTACTTTTTCGAGAAATATAGTTCAAAGCTTGGTAGTTTTTGAGAAGATTGAGGCTAAATTGGCCTCTCCCAAACAGAAGGCTGAATACTTGCGTATTTGGTCTGTATATATAGACTCTTTGCCCTCAGATCGAGGATCCAACTTTTAAATGACTTAAGATGATCTTTGTTATTTGTTTCGCATCTTGTAGATAGTTCTTTACTTAGAGTAATGTATGTTAGTGTAGCTGGGTTTTAAAAAAGGTTTGGATAAGTTCATAGAGGAGAAATTCATTACCTGCTAATAATCAAGCTGACTTAGGGAATGGCCTCTGCTATTATTGGCATCAGCAGAATGGGATGTACTTACTGTTTGGGTTCTTGTGGCCTGGTTTGGCCACTGTTGGAAACAGGATGCTCTGCTTGATGGACCCTTGGTCTGACCCAGTATGGCAATTTCTTATGTTCCTATGTTCTTACATGTTGTTTATCATGCTGACACCAGAGATACCGTAGTTATTGGTTTGGTAGTATTAATATGTTGAAATATTTTCATTGATATGGTGTATGAAGAGTCCCAACACCGTATCAGTGTTACTATTGTGATTTTTACTATTCAGTAAAAAACATTTGACTATAATAAAACTTGTACATTTTTAAAATACTGCCAGTTCCATCTGTTTGGGTTTTCCAGGGGTGAAGGGAGGGAAGTTTCACCCACTAACACCTTTTTTCCTCAGGTGCAGGTACGAGATGCCAAGCACCCAAGGACTGATGAAACCCATCCAAGGGGGACTCCTGGCAGGTCAGTCCAGGACCCAGGAACACCCCCGCAAGGTAATTGGGCATGGGGGTGTTTCAATGTTATCTTTATTTCACACAGAATATATTAGTGCTGTCTACAAAAAAGCTTTAAAAATCTCAAAAGAGTCATAAGTGTGCCCTCTGAGCCTTAATGAAATCAGTGTAACCTCAGTGGATACCCTATGGAAATCCAAGCTAACTTTGGATTTTTACAGCTTTTCAGCAGCTGGTACACTACCTCATTTATGTTTCTAACACACATTTCTTATTGGAGCAACAATTCTCTCCAAATAAACCATAATGAATTTTGTGAAATAGATTTGAAATGCAATGAAAAGTATTAGTTTACTTTAAGAGAGTTCTACAGATGTTTGACGTTGAAGCAAATGTAAAAAGTAAAAGAAATTGGTTCTGCTTTTGAAATACATGGGCTTAATTATGTTTGAGAAATTAGAATATTTAAGCTTGCCTGGAAGGTCAAATACTAAATTACAGGATTTTGTTTATCAGGATGGGGCACACCTTCTAAAGAGGCTTGGAAGCCAGTTCTTCCTGTTCTTTTGCAACCTCTTGATGTTCACAGCTTTTGTGTCCGCTGCAGTGAAATCTTCTAGCTTCATGCATAAAGGATTTCGGGCATTGCAAAGTAGAGCATTCTCATTTAAAATGTGCATCCTTTCCCTAGGAACATCACTAGGTGAAAGCCTAATCGTATCAGAGCAGGCTAGTTCTGTACAGCTAATGCTGCATACGTTTCCCTTTAGCTTACCCTTTGGACTTCTAAGCTTACACACACAAGAAGGAATAATCACAGGATCTGATATTTTAAAATGCTCCTTTTTTTTTTTTGTAGGTCTAAGCATGGAAGTAAAGGAAATTGTTTTCCTTTTGTACCTGCTGTACCTTGCCCCTGCTATTCTGTGGCTGGGGCTATAGGGGAGAAAGTATGTGCGTGTATTTGAAAATTCATTTATACATGCCTAGTCTACGCTCCCCAACCTCAGCATGCCCCTGGGAATGCCTGTTTAAAAAGCAGCTAAATATAGCCACCTAAGGAAACTAAGCTGCCATATTCAGCTTCTCTGCTGCAGGGCGATTTCTAAACAAGGGATTTAGCCGCCTAACTCTACACTGGGCTACCAAGGAGACTGGGGTAACCAGCATGGAGCAGCCAGTGTTATAACCCGTACAACAATGAGCAGGATCGGGGAAGATATTCAGGGCAATTTTCAAAAGCCGTTTCCCAAGGGAAGGGTTAGGTCGGAGGAGGAGGAGGCGGCAATGATGCGCATAGTTTTGCATTCTCTCATGCATATTCATTGTGGATATCCTGAAAACCCGACTGGCTGGGGGGGTCCGCAGGACAGGGTTGGGAACCACTGTTCTATAGTGTAGGCCAGTGGTTTTCAATGTCAGTCCTCAGGTTTGCCACCTCCCTGTCCCACCCCCTACACAAGGAGGTCTTGTTTTCAGGATGATCCAAATATGCAAATTAATCCAGTAAATATGTGTCATGAATATTCACTGTAGATAACCTGAAAAACAAAAGAGACCTCTTGAGGGACCTATCCAAGTCCCAGAATTAAGAGTATCTGTGCAAGACTTTTGTAGATTCAATTTGTCTAGTCTGCCCTCAGACTTGCATTTCTACAGCTAATGCACCATTTCAGCAGCCCTCCTTTGTGCATTCTCAATTGTTGATGTGCTTTATATTTGTGCTGTAGCCAAAACCATGAGCAATATTCCAGCTGTAGCTAGACTTAACGGCTTCTACATAATCCGGAAATATTTTACTCACAAAATGTGCATAAACTGAGATGAGAAAATTCGAGTTATTCCCTTCTCCTGTTCTCTCACCCTCTTACATGCACAAGCTTCGTGTTCCACAAATACATTTCAGAGGTGTGAGCAACTTTATGGTGCGGTGGCCAACGGTGAAAGTGGGGTGGTCAGAGATTATTAGTAGACAGTATGAATATCCAACATAGTTCCAGAGATGGATTTAGGGTTTCGCCACCCCCTAGGCACTGTTGCTGTTGTTGCTCCCGCCCCCTGATAATGCCAAACAGGAAGCAGGAGGTCTAAGGTAAAGCCTCACAGTTTGCTGCAGCAGAATTATGTGGCAATAATTACACAATTCTGAAGCACTTTGGCCAACATTTCCATCTTTTATATTATTTTACAAAAATGAAGTAATTTGTCATCCTTGCTTGTGTCTGTATCATTTCTTTTATTTAAGTGAGAGAGGAAAAGGAACCTTAAGTATTAGTACAGGGAGGAGATCTCAGGGATAGGGAGAAGAGAAGGAAAGGGGAAGAGGATGGGAGGAGGACTAGGAATGTGGTGAGGAGAAGGTGAAAGGGCTAAGGATGGGAGGGAGAAGATAAAAGACTGGAAATGAAGGAAGAGAGGTAGGACTGGAAATGGGGAGGGTGGGAGATGGGAAGACAGAAGAGGGGGGAAGATCAGGGATCTGGGATGGGAAAAGAGGAAGGAGAGAGGGAGGCTCTGGGATTGAGGAAGGGGAAGAGGGCAGAGCTGGTGCTCCTTTAGGAAAACTAGGCAGTCACCTAGATCACCAAAATTTGGGGGCAGCAAAATCCCACTAGTTCATGACCCAAAGAGATGCTGTGCCAGAACAAATACCACCAAAAAAGGAGCACTATGCTGGAGCCACTGCCGCCGGTAAGAGGAAGCACTGTGCTGGTGCTGCTGCCGTTAAGAGGAAGCACGGTGCCAGTGCTCCCATTGGTAAGAGGAACTGCCGCCGGTAAGAGGAAGCACGGTGCTGGCACTGCCACCGGTAAGAAGAAGCACGGTGCTTGTGCTCCCACTGGTAAGAGGAAGCACGGTGCTGGAGCTGCCACTGGTAAGAGGAAGCACGGTGCTTGTGCTCCCACTGGTAAGAGGAAGCACGCTGCTTGTGCTCCCACTGGTAAGAGGAAGCACGGTGCTGGCGCTGTCACTGGTAAGAGGAAGCACGGTGCTGGAGCTGCCACAGGTAAGAGGAAGCACGGTGCTCGAGCTGCCACAGGTAAGAGGAAGCACGGTGCTGGCGCTGTCACTGGTAAGAGGAAGCACGGTGCTGGAGCTGCTGCCGGTAAGAGGAAGCACGGTGCTCGAGCTGCCACAGGTAAGAGGAAGCACGGTGCTGGCGCTGTCACTGGTAAGAGGAAGCACGGTGCTGGAGCTGCTGCCGGTAAGAGGAAGCACGGTGCTGGAGCTGCCGCCGGTAAGAGGAAGCACGGTGCTGGAGCTGCTGCCGGTAAGAGGAAGCACGGTGCTGGAGCTGCCGCCGGTAAGAGGAAGCACGGTGCTTGCGCTCCCACTGGTAAGAGGAAGCACAGTGCTGGCGCTTGTGCTTCCACCAATAAGTAAGGTGGGGGATGAGGTACCTGACCAAAGGTTCGCCTAGGTCATCAAATATGCTTGCATCAGCCATGCTGGAGCCACTGCCGCTGGTAAGAGGAAGCATGGTGCTGGCACTGCCGCCGGTAAGAGGAAGCACTGTGCTGGTGCTGCTGCCGTTAAGAGGAAGCACGGTGCCAGTGCTCCCATTGGTAAGAGGAACTGCCGCCGGTAAAAGGAAGCATGGTGCTGGCACTGCCACCGGTAAGAAGAAGCACGGTGCTTGTGCTCCCACTGGTAAGAGGAAGCACGGTGCTGGAGCTGCCACTGGTAAGAGGAAGCACGGTGCTTGTGCTCCCACTGGTAAGAGGAAGCATGGTGCTGGAGCTGCCACAGGTAAGAGGAAGCACGGTGCTGGCGCTGTCACTGGTAAGAGGAAGCACGGTGCTGGAGCTGCCGCCGGTAAGAGGAAGCACGGTGCTGGAGCTGCCGCCGGTAAGAGGAAGCACGGTGCTTGTGCTCCCACTGGTAAGAGGAAGCACGGTGCTGGCGCTTGTGCTTCCACCAATAAGTAAGGTGGGGGATGAGGTACCTGACCAAAGGTTCGCCTAGGTCATCAAATATGCTTGCATCAGCCATGGAGGAGCGAGTAGGAGAGGTTCAGGTGTGGGTCCCAGGCTCTGGAGAGAAGGAAGAAGGGAGATTCCAGGATCTGGGGGAAAGAATTCAAGATGAAGGAAGAGAGAATCTGAATTGTAATAGGAGGGAGGGAGGAGGAGGAGGAGGAGACAAGTGTCCCTACTATGTTCAGGTTCTGTTCTCCCTTGTATCTTTTCTCTAACCTCTCAGTCTGGCATATGCACACTCTCTCACACACACACACACACTCGGTCTGGCATATGCTTCTCTCTCACACACACACTGTCCCCTTTTCCCCATTCCCTTCTCTCTCTCAGACACTCACACGCACATTGCCAGTCAATTCACTCTCATTCCCTAGCATCTCGCCTTACCTCCCAATAATCCCCATTCAATTCCTCATAAATTCTCCCAAATGATCCCCCTTTACTCATCCCTTACCACCCTGCACGATATCTGGAAATGGAAGGGCTGGATCAGGAAGCAGGGGGCCGTTCTCTGCTGACTGAGCACAGCTGCCCCCCAAGATTTTTGCCGCCCTAGGCACAAGCCTAGTGTGCCCATTGATAAATTCAGGCCTGTATATTTCACAGCATCAATTCTTCATTCAAGTTATAATCGCCATTACAAATGCAAGTAATTTATCAATTGACATAATCACTCAGTTATCCAAATCCAACTAATAAAATATGGCATTGAAGCATAGAAATGTGACAGCAGAAAGAGACTATATGGTCTATCTAGGCTGCCCATCCACACCAACTATTCAGCTTTACAATCCCTATGACTCCCTCAGAGATTCTCTGTGCTTATTCCATGGTTTCTTGAATTCAGATTCTGACCACAGGAGGCTGTTTCATGCATCCACTATCCTCTCTGTAAAGAAATATTTCCCTAGATTACGCCCGAGTTTACCCTTTTCACCCTCATCCCATGATCCCTCATTCTCTCCTTTGAAAGAGATCTACCTCCTGCTCACTGATACCTTGGAGGTATTTAAATGTCTCTATCATATCTCCCCTATCCTGTCTTTCCTCAAGGGTAAATCCAACAAAGCACTGGAGTAATGCTTGCACTTTAATACATTGACATCAACACAAGTGCAAGAAAATGCGTGAGATCCTGGTAAAGTTTAAAGTTTCATATATATCAATTTATTGCGGCAACTCCTGAATTCAGAATACAGACTTTAAATACGTATTTAAAGTCTATATTCTGAATTCAGGAGTTGCCGCAATAAATTGATATATATGAAACTTTAAACTTTACCAAGATCTCACGCATTTTCTTTCCTCAAGGGTATACATGTTTAGATATTACGTCTGTCCCCATAAACTTTATAACATAAGGACATAAGAAATTGCCATGCTGGGTCAGACCAAGGGTCCATCAAGCCCAGTATTCTGTTTCCAACAGAGGCCAAACCAGGCCACAAGAACCTGGAAAGTACCCAAGAAGACCCCCCAAACACCAAGAAGACCATTGACCATTTTAGTAGCCACCCTCTAGGCCTCTTCCATCCTGATCATATCCTTTTGAAGATGCAATCTTCAGAACTCCAAATGACCTCCCCATACAGAGGCCAATATCACCTCATTTTTCTACTGACCATTCCTCCCCCTATGCAGCCATCCTTCTGGCTTTTGCCATTGCCTTATCCACTTGTTTGGCTATGTTAAGATTATTCAGTATGATCACCTTCAGATCCCACTCTTCTTTTTGTACTTAGAACAATTTCAGCTCCTATACTGCACAGTTCCCTTGGATTTTTGCAACTCAAATGCACGACTCTACATTTTTTAGCATTAAATCCTAGCTACAAAACTCTAGACCATTCCTCGAGCTTCGCTGGATCCCTCCTAATGTTTTCCACACCTTCCTGGCAGATTTTGGTATCATCTGCAAAAAGGCAAACCTTTCTTGACAAATTTTCCACAATGTTGCACAAGAAAATGTTGAAAAGAACCAGTCTAAGGACCAATTCCTGCTGCACACCGCTAGTAACGCCCCCTCTCCTTGAACTCCATTTACCACAACCCTTTGTCACCTCCTACTCAACCAATTTCTAAGCTAGTCAGTCACTTTAGGGATAAGCCAAGGACCCTCACGGTCGAATTTATAATCGGCCACATGCGTAAAAATCGGGGGTTATGCACATGGCCGGGCCTTGCGCACATCGCGCGCTTAGGGGTAGATTTTTAAACAGCGCGAATAGGCCTACTTTTGTTTGTGCTCCAGGCGCAAACAAAAGTACGCTGGATTTTAGTAGATACGCTCGGAGCCGCGCGTATCTGCTAAAAACCTGGATCGGCGCGCGCAAGGCTATCGATTTTGTATAGCCGGCGCGCGCCAAGCCGCGCAGCCTACCTCCAAGGCCGCTCCGAAATCGGAGCGGCCTTGGAGGGAATCCTCTAACGCCCTCCCCTCACCTTCCCCTCCCTTCCTCTACCTAACCCACCCGCCCGGCCCTGTCTACACCCCCCCCTTACCTTTCTCCGGGGATTTACGCCTCCCGGAGGGAGAAGTAAATCCCCGCACGTGAGCGGGCCTCCTGCGCGCCGGGCCGCGACCTGGGGGCGGGTACGGAGGGCGTGGCCACGCCCCCGGACCGCCCCGGGCCGTAGCCACGCCCCCGTACCCGCCCCCAAAACGCTGCCGACACGCCTCCGAAACGCCGCGACGACCGGGCCCGCCCCCGACATGCCCCCGATACGCCCCCCTCCGAAAACCCCGGGACTTACGCGAGTCCCGGGGTCTGCGCGCGCCGGTAGGCCTCTTTGAATGTAGGCATACCGGCGCACAGGGCCCTGCTCGCCTAAATCCACCCGGTTTTGGGCGGATTTAGGTGAGCAGGGCTCTGAAAATCCGCCCCATTTTCATAGGGGCCTGGCCACGCGCATAACTCCTGTTACACGCAGAAGTGCCAGGCCAAAGAAAAGGGGTGGTCCAGGGGGGGCAAGGAGGGCCGGGGCTGGTGCCAGGGAAGGGACTATCGGCGCGCACAAGTTGCTACTGCTCCAAGGGAGCAGTAGCAACAAAATAAAAATAAAAAAAGGTAGGAGAAAGGGTTTAGGGGGTGGGAAGGGGAAGGGGAAGGGGAAGGGGAAGGGGAAGGGAGGTTAGGTAGGGGGGGTAGGGAAGTTTCCTCCCAGGCCGCTCCTTAATTTGAGTGGACTGGGAGGGAACTAGGGAAGGCCAAGATGCATCGCCGCACGAAATTTGCAGAAGTCTACCCCCCTTGCGTGCGCTGCCCGCACATACATGCACATGTTATAAAATCTGCGCGTCCATGTGTGCGCACCAGGAAGCGTGTGCACATGGACACACGCGTACTTCTTTTAAAATCTACCTCTCAGTTTATTTATACTTGGGCCGATGCAGTAAAGTGCGCTCAGGGCCGAGCGGATTGTTAGCCCCCGTTTGGCCACGCGTTTTCGATGCGCTATTTATACCCCTTATACAGTAAGGGGTAATAGCGCGTGGAAAACGCGCGGCCAACCCCCCCCCCCCCCCCCCCCGAAACTAATAGCGCCTGCAACCTGCAAATGCATGTTGATGTACCTATTAGTTATTCCCGTGTGATTCAGAAAGTAAAATGTGCAGCTTGGCTGCACATTTTACTTTCTGAATCACACGGGACATTTTAAGTCAGAGGCCCCTAAAATTTTAAGTCAGAGGCCCCTAAAATTAAAAAAAATTAAAAATCTGCCTGCGGCCTGCGGGTTGGAAGACGGACGCTCATTTATGCCGACGTCCGTTTTCCGAACCCGTGGCTGTCAGCGGGTTTGAGAATCGAAACCGGTAAAATTGAGCATCAGCTGTCAAACCCGCTGACAGCCGCCGCTTCTGTAAAAAAGGAGGCACTAGGGACGCACTAGTGTCCCTAGCGCCTCCTTTCGCCACGAGCCCTCATTTGCATTTTTTGTTTTTCTGAATCGCGCGCCCAGGAGAGTGGCCTGGGCGCTCGCCTGCTCTCCCGCGGGTTTTTCAGTATTGACCCGACTGTAAATTGCTTATGCAGAATTGCATCAAAAGCCTTACTGAAATCCAAGTACACTTCATCTAGTGCTCTCCCCTGATATAACTCTCTGCTCACCCAATCAAAGAAATTGATCAGATTCATCTGATAACCTCTATCTTTGGTAAAATCATGCTGATTCGGATCTTGCAGTCCATTGGATTCCAGAAACTGTACTATCATCTGTTTTAGCAGCAATTCTATTAATTTACCTACCGCAGAAATCAGACTACCTGGCCTGTAATTCCCAGCCTCCCTCTTATTTCCACTTTTGTGAATAGGAACCACATCCACCTGTCTCCTGTCCTCTGGAACTACTCCAGACTCTAAAGAAGCATTGAAAAGGTCAGCCATCAGGGCTGCCAGGATATCTCTAAATTCCCTTAGTACCCTTGGATATATCCTGTCTGGCCCCCTCGCTTTACTTATAAGGTTAGCTAGCTCCTCATGAACACACTTTTATTTATTTATTTAAGCATTTTATATACCATTGTTCCAGTAAAGATCACAATGGTTCACAATATACATACATTCATAGATCCAGGATACTCGACTACTTGAGGAGACATTCCTCATTCGGGGCTGCACATTCATAAGTCAGATTCAGTACATTCATAAAGCAAGTCCATTCTTGAAAGGACAATAGTACAAAAGTCAATGTTATACATTTATGATGCAGGTCAATACTAGAAAGACTGATAGTGTAAAATGAATAGATCGTTGCGTAGGGGGAGCATGAGTAATTGTTCAACACTTTGTGGTGAGATGATTTGTTAGGGAATTTGTATTCAAGCATTATTTCGTTAGTTTTGTGTCATTTGTAGACTCTTTTCTTCTTATAAAGGTTAGATTAGGTTGTATGCATTTTTGAAGAGCCATGTCTTTAGCTTTTTTTTTTTTTAAATTTCTTTTTGTCAGGAATCAGTCCTTCTGGGCAGGGAGTTCCACAGGATTGGTCCAGCAATGGAAAAGGCACGATCCCTTACCTGTGTCAGATGTGAGCTTCGCATGTTGCGGACGGACAATAATCCCTTATTTTGGGATCTTTATGATCACTTGGGAGTGTAGGGTTGCAGTGATATGCCTGTCATATCGGGGTTACTTGAGTGAATAATGTTAAAAATTAAAGCTAGTACTTTAAATTGAATTCTTTAGTGAACTGGTAACCAGTGTATACCAGATCAGCGACGTAGAAATGAGATTGAATTTCTTGGATCCAAGTAAGAGTCTTGCTGAGGTGTTTTGCAATATTTGTAATGGTTTTAAGAGGTAGGCAGGTAGACCTAGAAAGAGGGAATTACAATAGTCTGCAGCACGGTCTGGAAATCTTCGAAGGTTAGTAGGGGCTTCAGGCACTGTAGAATCCTTAGCTTTCTGAAAATCAATTGAGTTTTATTTCACTTTCAATCCTTTTTGTGTTTGTATTATGCGGTCCTGATCCTGGCACTTCCACAGTGAATGCCGAACAGAAACATTTGTTGTGCAGGTTCGCTTTTTTCTCATCATCTTCTACATATTCCTCCACTTCACCTCTGAGTCTCATAATGAAACTTTTGCACTTCCTCCTGTAATTAACATATCTAAAAATAGTTTTGTCCCCCCCCGTCCCCCCCATTCTACCCTATTTTCTATTTTTTCTTCCATTTGCATCTTTGCGTTCGCCTGCTTTCCCGGTTTCTTTTAGCTTTTCCAGATACTGTCGCCTGTCTTCCCCTTTCTGCGAGCTGTGGTAGTTTATGAACGCGAACCTTTTTTCCTTACTTCTTCAGCTACTTCCTTAGAAAACTATAGTGGCCTCTTTTTCCTCTTTCCTTTATTTACTTTCCTAACAAAAAGGTTAGTTGTCCTTGAAATATCTCCTTTTAGTTTTGCTCATTGCTTTTCTAATTCCTGTAGATTTTCCCATCCAGTTAATGACTACTTGAGGTATTCCCCGTTTTAACAAAGTTAGTTTTCCTGCAGTCTCAGTTCTCCACCTCTGAATGAACCTTCATCTCCTGTGCTTTAATACTGAACCACACCACATTGGTCACCATTGGTTCCCAGATGATCATCTACTACAACAACAGAAACATTGTCCCCATTTTTAGCACCAGGTTCAGTATTGTCCCCTCCTATGTGGGTTCCGTTATCCAGGATCTGTCTGCTTCTAGACGAAACCACAGCCAGAATATCCTAAATCAGCATCCAGCAGAATGAAATCACCTAGTAATAGCACTTTCCATTTCATAGCTATTTTGTGATAATCCTCAATTAAGTGTGTAGTCCATTTCTTCTGTCTGCGATGCAGATCTTTATATTATAGCTAAATATCATGAGAAGAGGCCGAATGATAGCGTGTCCAAAAAATATTTTATTCAACATTTAAGTGCATCTCAACGATGTGACAACAAACAAGCAATCCTGTACTTCACTTCTCACTGTCCCCCGACATGGACCGTGTTTTGCTGAGCTGCGTCAGAAGGGATCTTAGTCTATAAATAAATGATAAGCATATAGAAAAATTTAAAAAAATAGGACATGGAGGGCAAAAACAAAATCAGACCCAACCAAACAAAGCTGATAAGCATGAATTAGACACTTACCAAGTCTGCAAAGTCCTTATCATTTATCTAGTGAATGGCACATCAAACAAACGTTCCAGTATACTGTATTTAAATAGGTCAAAAGCGAGCCAAAAGAGGTGATCACAAGAATCCAGATTGTTAATCAAAGAGGGCTGGGGGGGACGGTGCCTTGAGGGAAACGTCACAATGTAAACAAAATGAAAAAATTAAATTTAGAATTATGGGTTCAGAGAAAGGCCAAACAGAAAACAGTATTAAGATTAAACATTATAGCATAGTAATATACTCAAAAGAAAACAGATCATTCAATGTTGTTACTAAGACCATGAGGGGGTGACAGTATTCAGGATATGTAACTTTCTTTGCTCATGTTGTACTAGAAAGCATGAAAAATCACCCCCATGGGTAGAATGGAAGCATAATTCAAGTACACAAAAGCAGAGTTGTCAAAGAGAGTGCTGTTTCCCTTGCCAATGTTGTACTAAGGGCGCATTTTCCCAGAGGAGTCGAATGCAAGAGCAGTGTTCGAAAACTCTTGTCCTGATACAGCGTGATGTCTGACCAACGTAAATAAGATTACATGGACATAGAATGGCATAAATAACTGCCTTGGATGAACAATCAGAAGTGAAGCAAAGGGGAAATTTTCTTCCAGAAGCAGATTGATAAAAGTTGAGTTAGTGAAAAATCGCAAGCTTTACAGTTGACCAAAGGTTTATGACCAATAGGCAAACCAGAGAGAGGATGTATTGTTTGAAGCGCAATGAAATCAACAAATCACGCAGATTACGGCCACAGAGGATTGCAAACTGAAGATATTTATGAAAAACCGGATGGGGTGCAAGATTAGACCAGTGATGGCGAAAGAGTGAGCAAATATATTGGGAAGCAGATGAATATGGTAACACACATAATAAAATCATCAATGTCCCGGGATGGTTTAAGAAAGAGTAAACCATGATTAATAAATAAAGCCCATTTACATGCCTGCTTGATGACCTTACTGGGGTAACCACAATGGAAAAATGTGTTATGCAAAACATGGCTAGAAACTCATGGTGTATGGAACATAAACGGCAAAGCCAAAAAAATTGTCCAACCAGGATGTTGTCCCAGAGTGAACGAGGATGAGAACTGGCATATTATAGTAGAGTATTCCTATCAGTAGGTTTTCTGAAGATAGTTGTAAAAAAAGATGTCAGTTTTATGAATAAAGAAATCCAGAAAAAAAATCTGAGAAGAATCTGTAACAAATGAAAAAGAGAGAGAATTTAGCCAATCCATGAACATGAAAAACGTTTTTCATAACTATCTTCAGAAAACCTACTGATAGGAATTTTTTCGACTGCGATTCTTCACTAACTCTTATCTACTTTTATCAATCTGCTTCTGGAAGAAAATGTCCCCTTTGCCTCGCTTCTGATTGTTATCCAAGGGAGTTATTTATGCCATTCCATGTTCATGTAATCTTATTTACGTTGGTCAGACATCACGCTGTATCAGGACAAGAGTTTTCGAGCACTGCTCTTGCATTCGGCTCCTCCGGGAAAATGCGCCCTTAGTACAACATTGGCAAGGGAAACAGCACTCTCTTTGACAACTCTGCTTTTGTGTACTTGAATTATGCTTCTATTCTACCCATGGGGGTGATTTTTCATGCTTTCTAGTACAACATGAGCAAAGAAAGATACATATCCTGAATACTGTCACCCCCTCATGGTCTTAGTAAGAACATTGAATGATCTGTTTTCTTTTGAGTATATTACTATGCTATAATGTTTAATCTTAATACTGTTTTCTGTTTGGCCTTTCTCTGAACCCATGTTTCTAAATTTATCTAGTTTTTCCATTTTGTTTATACTGTGACGTTTCCCTCAGGGCACCGTCCCCCCTCTTTGATTAACAATCTGGAATCTTGTGATCACCTCTTTTGGCTCGCTTTTGACCTATTTAAATACAGTATACTGGAACTTTTGTTTGATATGCCATTCACTAGATAAATGATAAGGACTTTGCAGACTTGGTAAGTGTCTAATTCATGCTTATCTGCTTTGTTAGGTTGGGTCTGATTTTGTTTTTGCCCTCTGTGTCCTATTTTTTAAATTTTTATATATGCTCATCGTTTATTATAGGCTAAGATCCCTTCCGACGCAGTTCAGTGAAACATGGTCCGTGTTGGGGGACCGTGAGAAGTGAAGGACAGGATTGCTTGTTTGATGTCACATCGTTGAGATGCATGTGAATGCTTGAATAAAAGATTTTTTGGGACACATTTTCATTCACCCTCTCCTCTTGATATTTGGCTGTGACTAGATGGTTTGGTCTTTATATTACACCAATATAAATAGATACTCCATTCCCTCTTTCCAGAGTAACTCACTGTGCCTCCTCCTAACCTCATTTTATTTATTTATTTAGGATTTTTCTATACTGATATTCATGAATACATATCACATCGGTTTACATACAACTAGGATAGCAAAACTTGAACATCAAATATCATGGGAAAAGAGAAGGAGAAAAGAAGAGAAGAAATAGTTACATTGAACAAGGAGAAAAGAACTTGGAAGTGTGAGGAAACGGGAATAAACTTCGAGATTAAGCGCAGAGATGGAAGAAGGAGGCTAACTGAGGTATAACTGAGCTATTTGATTTAGGAAAAAAGACTGGTGCTAAACCTTTGATATTAACAGCCCGATCCAGTAAAGTCCGTGGGAGAGCGGACTAACGCCCGCTCTCCCGGCGCGCGCACCGGCCCCTCGCCGGTGCGCGCGATCCAGTATTTAAATTAGGCAACGCGGTGCAAACGAGGAAAAGGAGGCGCTAGGGACACTAGCGCGTCCCTAGCGCCTCCTTTTGGCCTGGAGCGGCGGCTGTCAGCGGGTTTGACAGCCGACGCTCAATTTTGCCGGTGTCGGTTCTCGAGCCCGCTGACAGCCACGGGCTCGGAAACCGGACGCCGGCAAGATTGAGCGTCCGGTTTTCGGCCCGACAGCTGCGGGCCGAATTCAAAATTATTATTATTTTTTTTTTTTTTACTTTTTTTTACTTTTGGGGACCTCCGACTTAATATCGCTATGATATTAAGTCGGAGGGTGCACAGAAAAGCAGTTTTTACTGCTTTTCTGTGCACTTCCCTGGCGCCGGAAGAAATTAGCGCCGACCTTTGGGCGGCGCTAATTTCTTAGAGTAAAATGTGCGGCTTGGCTGCACATTTTACTTACTGGATCGCTCGGGAATACCTAATAGGGCCATCAACATGCATTTGCATGTTGAGGGCGCTATTAGGTGCCGCGGGTGGGCCACGTGTTTTCCTCCCCTTACTGAATAAGGGGTAAGGGAAAACACGCGTCCAGAGCAGGGTGACAGTGCGCTCCGACGGAGCACACTTTACTGGATCGACCTGTATGTGAGATATGAGAGAATAGGGAAAGGCCATGGGAGACATCCTGTAAAATACCGGTAAAATTCCGGGTTGAGTTGGTTAGGGGGTAGGGGAGAAGGCTGACGGAGAGAGAGAAAGGTGGGAAGGGGTGAGAGGGGTAAGAGGGGTGAGGGAAGTTACTGTAGGTGCCTTGGTTATTACTGGGATCTTACAGGGGTGTATGAGGTTAGGGGAAGGAGGGGGAGTTACAAAAGAGGGGTGGGAGGAGGGAGTTGTTGGTAAATACTGAGGTGGGGCGGAGGTTATGGAAAGGCTTGTTTAAACAACCAGGTTTTTAGTGTGAATCCTACAATTCTGTTGCTTTAATATTATTTTTCATTATAGCATATTTGTCCTCCCTTGGCAGTAAACCAATGAAGGAATTATTAAAGCAATGTAATTTCATTGCAGCAAAAATCCTTAACAAGTGGTAGAAACAAATACAACACTGACTTGGAAAACCTTTGAATATCTTTGACTTTGGGAACCCTTGCATGTCTAATTTACAGGAAATCTTTTTTTTTTAAAGATCTTATTTTCCAAATTTCTTCAACAGGGTCCTAACAATAAACTTCACAGTAATTCAGGTCTTCCCTAATCACTCCGGAACTCATTGATGCTACACATTTATTTATTTATTTATTTAAGGTTTTTTTATACCGGCATTCATGAACTCGTTCACATCATGTCGGTTTACAGAAAACAGGGGTGCGAATAATACAACCAAAAACAAAAAATAACGTGATGAAGAGAGGCAGTTACAATTAACAAGGGCTAATGAACTGGGATTGTAAGAAATAGAGAGAGATAGAGAAGGTTAATTATATACAGGTGTACAATATAAATATGGTGTCCCAAATATACATGAGAGATATATGAGAGATAGGTAGACATTTTCCTGGCTTGTAACAGTGTAGTGATAACCTCCTCAGAGTACCCCTTCTTCTTCAATCTCCTCCTTTCAAAAGCCAGGCCGCTAGACAAAAGTGATCTGCCTGGTTGAAAAATATAGGACCTTGATGAAGAAGATGTGGAAGATGCCCGAGTCTTAGAGGGCCGTCCATTGTCAGATTGATTAGATCCGCAAACCACGGGTGTCGGGGCCACTCGGGAGCCACTAGGATTACACTCTCTGGGTGAACCTCTATCCTGCGAAGCACCTTGCCCACCAGAGGCCAAGAAGGGAACATGTGCAGGAGAACCGATGAGGGCCAGGGAAGTACGAGCGCATCGACCCCCTCTACGCCGTGATCCCTTCTGCGACTGAAGAAGTGAGGAGTGTTGCCATCAAGTCATCTTCATTTCCTACTGTCCTATTTCTCTTGATGTGCTGTGCAGTTTTATTTTTAACCAATTCTTACCAGGGCCGGTGCAAGGGGATTTGGCGCCCTAGGCAAGACTTCTCCCTTGCGCCCCCCCACCCCCCGGGTCGCGCCACCACTCCCCGGTCTCAGCCCCGACTCTTCCTACCTCATTCTCGATCACGCCCGCCGACTGTGTGGTTTTCTGGGTCACGAGCAGGTTGGGCACTGCTGGCGGCCCACCAAATCTCCACTCCTCTTTGCCACTGCTTGCGGCTCATGATGGCTTGCACCCAGTGGCGCACCAAGGGTCTCCGGCACCCAGGGGCCAATGCATTTTTGTGCCTCTCCAGCATCCCCCCATAATCCTTCTTGTACTAATGCTTAAGGTCACAGAAAATCAGTGGCGTCTCTAGACAGAAGAATTGTTGAGGGAGGGCGTCAAAAATGACATTTCTTCATCACACCCACCTCTATAGCATGGATTCTGCTTTAAAATTGGTTATAAAAAAAAAGTGTTAATAAAAAAGTCCAAAGGGGTCTTCTGCATAATTTTAAAAAGCTGGCCAGTTTCACACTATAAAATTATTTGATAGCCTCATTCAACTAATTCTATATGGCTATGAGAGTGAAGTCTGGAATTTATAGGAAGGGACAGAATGTCAATATAAATCCTGCACCTCCAGTTCTGTAACTCTGTGCATCCACTGAAATTCCCCCAAACAATGGAGCTTGAATGTTTCCCTTACAGCTCATCATACTAAAAGATATTTTCAAATTCTGGTGTCACCTCACAGTAACAGCAGCACAAACACCTTCCACTGCCAGGCACATTGTGAATTAACACAAAACCCCGCAAAAAAGACACTCAAAATTTATACTGCAATCCCATCGTAACATAACAGTAATAACACCAAGGACTCAAACAACAATAACCCTACCTGTGAAAAAGCAAGGGTAAATATTACACTGGGTCCTAGAATACCAATACACCACCTACTGAGGAAACTAAACAAACCCGATTGCTATAGATCCCTATACAGACACTATATGCTAGCAGAATCTCTCATCATGATCATATACACAGCAGAGACAGACCCTCACCATATACAGAATAAAGCCACATAAAGTATAAATAGAAATGTGCAGACAAAAACTGAACTGTAAAACACATCACGCCAGACTCTATACAGTGTAACAATGGAAAAACAAAAATTTCACCATTCCTCGTAAAACAAATCAATAAAATCAAGATATATAAATCATTAATCATAATTATAAAATCATACAAATAAAATAATTTCAAAACAGCTGATGAATAGAATATCCAATAATTAAAGACTCATGCAAATTTTGAAAGCTTTACCAAATATCAATAAAATATTTCAAAGAGCAGACACATCACATACTACCCAATAATTAAAATGGTAGTCAATCAGGAAAAATGAACTTAAAAAGCCACCTTTACTTACCCTCTCCAGCAGTTCTCCTACTCCTTTCCCTTGCAGGCCACACCAGAAGCAGCAGTAGCTGCTGAAGCTGTCCTCACAATCCTTTTCCTTCGGGAGCACAACCAATCTCCTCTCCCTCTCTCACACACACATACCAGTCACACCCTCAGGACCAGTTTCTGTCTCTCACATATCAATCATCTCCCCAACCAGTCTCTCTCTCTCTCACACACACACACACACACACAAGCACACACATACCAGTCATCTCCCTGATCAGTCTCTCTGGCCAGTCTCTCTCAATCACACAATGTTCTCGCTCTCTCTTATTACACACAGGCTTTCAATCACACACATGCTCTCTCTATTTCACTTACACACAAGCTCTCAATCACACACATGCTCTATCTCACTTACAAACAGGCTTAATCACACACATGCCCTCTCTCACAGCCACAAGCCAGCCAAAAACATGCTCCATCTCTCTCGCACACACACATTGACACACACAAGCACGCTCCCTGATTCACATATACATCACACATACAGAAGCACCCTCCCTATCTCACATACACATTACACTCTCACAGAAGCACCTTGCTTTCAGACTTGCAGCATTTTTCACTTTTACTAAAGGTGAAAGTGATGCTCCCAACCGTTAAATAAAAAAACCACATTCCTATCAGAAGGCGAAATGACACCCTTCCTTCAGGTTCTGTCCTCCCAAGGGTCAGCCACCCACACCGTACAACTTCTCTTGTTTTACGCTTTCAGGCAATAAAGCAAGTATCTTTCTTCAAACAATCAGTCATATGATTATTCATGTGGGAGATATGGAACAGAAAGACATCCTTAGTCAGCTTCCCTATTAAATGTGAAGATTCCAGTCTTAGTCATTTAAAAATATACATTTTCTAAAGGCTTAAAAAAAAAAAAAAAAAAGCAAAACCGTTTCAGATTGGAACTATTCTAGTCTTTATGCTTAAATTATGCTTAAAAAAAACCCTCAAACCCCACCTGGCATCACTATCTTAAATTTGTGATTTTGCTGAGATGAACATTTTAAATACTTTAATTTTGTTTTGCTTTAGTATTCGTCTCTACCCACTTTGCTAAATTTTATTTTCCAGAAGAGGGATGCTTAAAATTCAGTAATTTCATCTTTCATCCAACTTTTCAAAAGTTGCGCTACCAGCACAAAAGTTGAGGTATATGTATTATCACATTTCATTTTTTTAAACTGACAGATTCCTTTCTCACATACACATCACATACACACACACACACACACAGAAGCACCATTCCTTTCTCACATACACACCACATACACATACACAGAAAGAAGATCGGTACAGCCAGTCTAGCTGATCACGTAGCAGAAGAGAGGAAGATCGGCGCAGTCGGAGGCCAGGCACCGAGACTTACTGGCGCTGAGGCAGGCAGCCAGCCCCCGACTCGTCCTGCCTCCCCCCCCCCCCCCCCCAGTGCCACCCTCCCGATGCCCCCCTGGTGGTTCAGCGGAGGGCCCGGGAGCAATCTGCCACTCCCGGGGCCTCGGCTGCCACTAAGCAAAATAGCACCGGTGGCCTTCAGCCCCTACCATGTGACAAGGGCTACCAGTGCCATTGGTTGGCACTGGGGAGGCGAGGCAAGGCAAGTCGGGGGCTGGCAGAATTTTGAAAGGACACTTTTTGCCCTTTCAAAATTCTGCTACCTGCCGCAGCGCTAAGTCTCGGCGCCCTAGACACAGGCCTAGCTCGCCTAGTGGTTCCTCCGGCCCTGAGTCTTACATCTGTTGGCGTCATTGTGCAATGATAGTGCCTTTATGCTGAGATCAAGATCTCCTTTTTTCCCCTGCAGTTTCTTCCTTCCAGCTCACTCTGAATGAATCTCTCTCACTGCCTTTATTTGCATAGTACTCCTGGGGGAATTCTGCGCACAAAAACTTAAAATGCTGCAAACTTTATATTGGTCAAAATAACACAATTTACATGACAGTCTTTAAGTAATTACATTTTAAATTAATACAGAAAAAAGTTATTACTTAAAGATGCAGAATTTTAAATATTTTGAGCAGAATTTCTCTAGAAATTCATTGTAAGAGTGTCCCTTCCACTCGCTCTCCCTACTCCCCTGGTCACTTTGCCCTCTCAGGCCCCAGTTCCTCCACCTGCCAGTATCTGTCCCCTCCACCTCTAGGCTCAACCCCTTCCACTCTATCGCCAGTCTCAGAATTTGACCCCGTTCTCAGTCCTGCCCCTCACACAGGCTCCCTCTGTCCCTCCCTCTCTCTAATACACACACACACACCCTCATACAGGTTCCCTCACTCTCTCGCACACACACACATCCCCTCATACAGGGCCCTCTCTCTTGCATACACACCCACACAAGCTCCCTTTCTCTCTCACGCATACATCCTCACACAGGCTACCTATGTCTCTCTCTCATGCACCCCTTCACACAGGCTCTGACTCACACATACACAATCCCTTCCCACAGAGTAGCACCCTCACGTACACACAATCCCTTTTTCATAGACACGAGCTCCCATTATCTCACACACATACACACTCCTTCACAATCTCCTCATATAGGCTCCCTCTCTCTGAAACCCACACTAAAGCATCCCCCCCACTCTCTTACCTCCCATGCTCTCTCACCCTCCCCTCCCCCACAACCCCTCCCCTCATATAGGCTCCCTCTCTCTGAAACCCACACTGAAGCATCCTCCCTGCTCTCTTACCTCCCATGCTGTCTCTCACCCTTTCCCACACAGGCTCCCTCTCTCTGAAACCTATGCTCAAGCATCCCCCCACCCCACCCTTCTTACAACCCATGCTCTCTCTCACACCCTCCTGCTCTCTCACCCTCCCCTCCACCACACCCCTCCCCTCATATAGGCTCCCTCTCTCTGAAACCCACACTGAAGCATCCTCCCTGCTCTCTTACCTCCCATGCTGTCTCTCACCCTTTCCCACACAGGCTCCCTCTCTCTGAAACCCACACTGAAGCATCCCCCCACCCCACCCTTATTACCTCCCATGCTCTCTCTCACACCCTCCTGCTCTCTCACCCTCCCCTCCACCACACCCCTCCCCTCATATAGGCTACCTCTCTGAAACCCACATTCAAGCATCCCCCCACCCCCCTCTTACCTCCCATGCTCTCTTTCACACCCTCCTGCTCTCTCTCATCCTCCCCTCCCCCACACTCCCTCCCCTCTCTCCCCCACCCATTCTTTCTTACTGGCATGCTGCGAACGGAGTGCGTCCCGAGTGTGCCGCGGGATGCACTCCATTCGCGCCAAAGATGAAGGCCCAGGCTTGCCGTTCGCGGCACACAGGGGCCTTCCATCTTCGCCGCAAGCGGAGCACACTCCGTTTGGGGCACACGGGGGCCTTCTCTTTCCACCGCAAATGGCGCACCCGGGCCTTCATCTTCACTAATGGAGCGCATCCCGCGGCACACGCGGGACGTGCTCCTTTCGCAGCATGCCGGGGTCTCCTCTGCTGTTTTCTGCACAGAATTTGGCAATTCTGCGCAGGGGGGAATTCCCCCAGGACAAACCCTAGGGGTTTTTTCTCCTTTATTTGATATACCTTCCAACTCAGCCCAGTTATTGCAAAAAAAAAAAAAGAAAAACTTCATCTGGAGGTCATGCACTAGAGCTCTTTCTGGAATCCTGCAAACATGGGCCCTAACTCCATCCACTAGGTGTGGCAATTCAAGGCTATGAGCACTGCCTTTGCAGCATTCCCAGTCTCAGCAGACTGCCACTGTGACCAACCTCGTTTCGTTTAACATAAGTTTTAATCCTCCTGCTTTGGGAATGGTCATAACATACGCCTGTCCTCAGGGGGTGAGCAAAACTTCAGGCTGGAGACACACTCCACACTGACTTCAGCCTCTTTCCTACATGATTCCATTTTATTATAGCATTTAGTATACATAACATGCACTGCTTACCTCCAGCAGTATACTCACAGCCTTATACCAGAGAGGAGTCAGAAGTTGCCTTCTCCTGGAGACGCCGGGCTTCCTGTCCCCATCTGGGCTCTGCCTCTTATCCTGCACACAGAGCTTCCACCCTCTATGAGTTTTAGGGCAGAACAGGCTTGATGCCTGGTCCCATACAGGTTAAAGGAGGGTGCAGGGCAAGTCCTTTACAGGGGGTGAGGTGGCAGGGCGATAATTTCCCTATTGTGCAGGTTCTCAGTCTCAGCGAAAAGGCCTCAGCTCATATTTATTTATTTATTTATTTAAAAATGTTTATATACCGCCTTTACAAACAGAGTTTAGTCAAAACAGTGTACAATATAACTGGAAAAAAAACATAGAAATATAAAATAAATAAAAAAGCAATATTAAAAGTTACAAAAATATATAAGAATATAAAATAAAAATTAAGGAAAAAAATAATCAATAGTTATAAATAATAATTCTACATAAAAGAAATAGTGGCCATATGGACAATTGTTTGATTATTTAGAGGGTGAGTCTTTAAATGTGATTTGAAAGAAATATGTTTTCAGAGATTTTTTGAATTGTTTTGAATTTAAAATAGATCTTAATGAATCTGGTAAAGCGTTCCAAAGAGTTGGGCCTGATATACAGAAAGCTCTTTTCCTGGTGATATCAAGACGAGCCAGTCATATCTCAGACCTTATACTTGATCTTAGCCAAAGACCGAGACTCAACTCTCCTGTTAGCATTTATTTCTCACGCATGTTTCTTCTCCACCCTCCACAGACATTTTTGCCCTGAGAGTACTGGTGCTCAAAAACTGCATTTCATAATTAGATGGAAAGTGACAAGGTCTTCTCTTAAGTCTCATTTGAATTATATGTGCTTTAGGCTTGGGGGGAGGGGGGGGCAGGCTGGAGTAGGGCATGTCTTGTGTTTTTGATGCTTATCAGCAAGGAATCCAGAAAGAATGCAGCTGTTTGATGAATGACCCCGGTGTTATCTGAGCCATGGACTTAAAAAGAACAGTGTGCAATGTACATACAGTATTTTAAAAGTATTCATTTCCTCTAATCCTTCTTCCCTTTTCTTTTAAAAGTACGGGCAGTGAGCTGGAGGGAAGGAGCACGGAACCAGACACGGTTCCAAAAAAGCTTTTCAGCTTAAATCTCTGAAGGAATACAAAGCTCATGAGATTGCCGTGTAGCTCTGTGTGTGTGTGTGTCCTTAATAACTTAACATGCCCAGGGCAAATAAGCATTCCGACAGGGGTACTGTTATGTCAGTCCTCATACCTGTGAAATTGTGAGCGCTGCTATCATATAGAAATGATTTGAGGAAGTCCAGAGGAAGGGTACTAAAATGGGGCAGGCTCTGAGGTGAGACGTAGAAATCTAAACATGAGGACGGCGAGGAATGATAGAGACCTTTAAACACCCAAAAGGTGTTAATAATGTAGAAGAAGCAAACCTGCTTCAGGATGTTCTAGATTAACAAGGGGTCATGATGCGAGACTCCAAGGGGGTAGACTGAGATGAAATGTCAAGAAATATTTCGTAGAAAGGATGGTAAAAAAAAACAAGAAATTGAACACCGACCTGGGGGTCATTTTTAGTTGCTAAAAGTGGAGAGAGCAGAAAGTATCATCTAGTGACATGTTATTTAAACATTCTTAACAGTGTACTCACCCGATCCAACGAGAGTGTTGGGACTGCCAGAATGCATGGCAATCAGGTTAATAAGAAATGTTAGAAGTCCTAGCAGCAGCAGCGTAGGCATCCATGCGCCAGGGTGTGTGACAGCCAGCAATAGTAGAATAGACTAGCAGCTGGGTCTTTCTGGCAGCCTGCAAGCTGTGTAATAACCAAAAATCCTAGTGGAAACGCAAGAGCTCATAAAGTATAGTTGGGTCTGTCTGGCAGCCTGCAAGCTCTGTAGTAACCAAAAATCCTAGAGGAAATGCAAGAGCTCATATAGCTGGGTCTGTCTGGCAAGCTACTCAAGGGAGCTGGGAGGCTGACTAGTAATGGTAGCTATTTTAATTATATTATGATGATGGAATCGAACTAGCAGCTGGGTTTCTCTGGCAGACTGCAAGTTCGGTTATTAACTAGAAATCCTAGTGGATACACAGGCAGGCTACATGGGGGACCTAGGAGGCCAGATGCTGAGGCAACCACCACACTAGTATTTCAGGTTATTTAGATTATTACTGAGCCTTGTGGTTAGGCATGGGAAGGTGGGTGCCAGGTGGGACTCTTAAGAACATAAGAAGTTGCCTTACTGGGTCAGACTTAGGGTCTATCAAGTCCAGCATCCTGTTTCCAACAATGGCCAATCCAGGCTACAAGTCCTTGGCAGGTACCCCAGTAATAAGCAGTGTCTATTCCCAGCATGCTCGTCTACTTAAGATAATGGAGTACAAAGGAGAAAGCAAAAGAGACTGCCCTGGATACGGAGAGGCAACTTGCAGGGGGTCACACTTTTATTTATTTAAACGTTTTAATATTCCGCACAACGGGGTAGGGGGTCTATCCGTCTAGGCGGTTTACAAGATAAAACATACACAATATTGTTACATTACAACATTAAAATACAAATACATTACATTAGCGTCGTGGACGAGATAAGAGAGTACATGCATGGGCTGCTCACTCTGAGCTTAATAATTAGTGTCATCTGCATACCTATGAAATTTTGGCTCCCTCTTAGGGCAATGGTAATTTTCTTTAAAACAAACAAACAAAGCACTAGTTTGAGGCCAGTGGCAGGTTTCCCCTTCCACTCCAGCTGTAATGGGGAAAAGGAAGCAGGCTCGAAAAGTTCCAGGTTGGCAATCTGGCATGACCTGACCGAAAATCACAAGGGGACGGGGGTGGGTGTATTTCTCTTACCTCTCCTCTGCAGATAAGTTATCCCTCTTCCCTGCCCTTACTCTAATCTTTCTTCCTCTGTCTCATCTCCCACCTTGCGCTTCCTTTTCTCGCTCCCCTGCTGCTTTCCCCGCTCTCTCTCTCTTATATCTCTTGCTCCTTTTCCCTTGCTCTTTCTTCTCTCTGACTTTATTTCTTGCTAGTGAAAATATATGCATGTACCATGGACAATGGGGTCATTAATGCACAATGGTGTTCAATGTTTGCTCTGCACCACTAGTCAAAGCCCCGCCCTCCAGGACTGAATAAAACGAGGCTCTAACTACAGCTAAGCAGGAGCAGGGGACAAGAAGAGGAAGGCAGAGGATGGGGTGGCTTTTGCAGGCTGTCGGTCTCTGCTCCTGCCGCTGTCCCACAGCCACTGCAGCAGGCGTTTAAGGGCTTCAAACTTCCCCGCCCCTCCCCCGCGGACCTGTGACCATGATTCCTGGGCATGCGTGGAGAGGAGAACCTCAGGGTGCCAGCCCCTCCCCACCTGCTCCTTGCAGGAGAGGGGAGGAACAGCAGGAGGAATGGGACCGGACTAGAGGGCGCAGTGACGCTGCTCTGTCCTGCAGAAAACACGAGAAACAGTAGCAATTGCTGCAAAATACGTTGAGCTCGGTTTAAAAAAACAAACAAACGTTGAGTGGATGACTTATCCCGGATATTCAGCGGGATAAATCTCCCGCTATATATCTCCAAATTAAGTTGTCCGGCTAATTTTAGCTGGGTGATTTGAAACCAAGCCAGCCGTCTTTGGAATATCGCTGGTTAGGTTTCAGGCAGTGCAATATCGCCAGCGTGGTGGCTGAAACAGGTTGACTAAGGTACCCGCTGGGTGGGAAGGAGAGAAGGAGGCCTTCGTTTAAGAATAAGCCTAAGCAAGGAGGGGGGGCAGGTGAAGAGGGGGCGTCCGATGTTTTATTTTATATAAGACAATGGTTTGGGGGTGGGAGCTCTACTTGGCAGGGTACTTATTTCTAGGGATGTGAATCGTTTTAGGACGATTAAAATTATCGTCCGATAATTTTAATATCGTCTTAAACCGTTATGGAACACAATACAATAGAGATTCTAACGATTTATCGTTATAAATCGTTAGAATCGTGAGCCGGCACACTAAAACCCCCTAAAACCCACCCCCGACCCTTTAAATTAAATCCCCCACCCTCCCGAACCCCCCCCCAAATGACTTAAATAACCTGCGGGTCCAGCGGCGGTCCGGAACGGCAGCGGTCCGGAACGGGCTCCTGCTACTGAATCTTGTTGTCTTCGGCCGGCGCCATTTTCCAAAATGGCGCCGAAAAATGGCGGCGGCCATAGACGAACACGATTGGACGGCAGGAGGTCCTTCCGGACCCCCGCTGGACTTTTGGCAAGTCTTGTGGGGGTCAGGAGGCCCCCCCCCAAGCTGGCCAAAAGTTCCTGGAGGTCCAGCGGGGGTCAGGGAGTGATTTCCCGCCGCGAATCGTTTTCGTACGGAAAATGGCGCCGGCAGGAGATCGACTGCAGGAGGTCGTTCAGCGAGGGTTCCGGCGCCTCGCTGAACGACCTCCTGCAGTCGATCTCCTGCCGGCGCCATTTTCCGTACGAAAACGATTCGCGGCGGGAAATCGCTCCCTGACCCCCGCTGGACCTCCAGGAACTTTTGGCCAGCTTGGGGGGGGCCTCCTGACCCCCACAAGACTTGCCAAAAGTCCAGCGGGGGTCCGGAAGGACCTCCTGCCGTCCAATCGTGTTCGTCTATGGCCGCCGCCATTTTTCGGCGCCATTTTGGAAAATGGCGCCGGCCGAAGACAACAAGATTCAGTAGCAGGAGCCCGTTCCGGACCGCTGCCGTTCCGGACCGCCGCTGGACCCGCAGGTTATTTAAGTCATTTGGGGGGGGGTTCGGGAGGGTGGGGGATTTAATTTAAAGGGTCGGGGGTGGGTTTTAGGGGGTTTTAATGTGCCGGTTTTGCGATTTTACGTTTTTTCGATTTTTTCCGATTTTTCACGATTTTTCACGATATTTTACCCCTCCAAACGGCAACAATACGATTCCCTCCCCCTCCCAGCCGAAATCGATCGTTAAGACGATCGAGGACACGATTCACATCTCTACTTATTTCATTGAGTTGGGGGCTGGGAATCAGGCTGCCAGACGCCCGTGCATCGATTTTTTTTTTTTTTTTTTACAGCTTTTTTATTAGAAAACCAGATACAATACGAAGTTATTACCATAGTAAACATTTTCACATCCTTTTAAATTCTTTACCCTTCCCCCCGGTCATATATTCACATCCAACCCAACAAGAAAGATTCCTAATATCTCTAAACCAAGTTGTATCAATAGACCGGATTTAGAAAACCTCAGTTGACACTTGACTGACAGCAATGGTATAAAGCAGGGAAACACCCCCCCCCCCCCCCAATCATGTACATCACCTCTACCTCATTTAAAGACAAAGATCTTCCTGAGCAATAACGGTAACGTTTAGGGTATGGTGCCCCAATTCCCTTAAAGAGAGGTGTCGCTTTCCGATTTACCTCATATTCACAGTGCAATGTGCCATTGACATCATTTCTGACATTTGAGCCCTCTGCATTCCCAATTCAGGGGGAACTTCAGAGAGCCACTGTATCAAGATGCAGCATTTGGCCATTAGATCGGCCTTGCACTGTAGTAATATAAGAGTTCTGCGTGTACATGTACCACATAGAAATCTGAGGGCAGCTAATAAAGCACTCCTGACTGTTCCATATGTCAAGGCAGCACGATTTACACAAGGCAGGGAGCGAGCATTGTCTTTAGCGGGTCCCAGCTTGTGGAATTCAATGCCTCTTGAGATAAGATTGCAGAGAAATTTTAAACTATTTAAAGGAAGTTTAAAAAGTGGCTTTTTACAAAGAGAACGGAGAAAGGAAATAAAAGCGGGCATCATAAACTCTGCACTTAGTTTTACTATGTACTTATTTGTTATTTTTTTTATACAAATCTCACTGTTAACTTTATATTTTATTATTTAACACTTTTCTATACCGACCTTCATGGTAGAGACCATATCAGATCGGTTTACATCGAATTGGGGAACTGAACCAAGAACAGTAACCAAAAACAATAGGTTGAACATGAAAAAACAAAGTTACATTTAACAGGGAAATTAAACACATATAGAATATGAATTGCAAGAGATACTTACATGTAAATTAACATTGATATATGTATTAAAAGGACAAGACAAACGAAATTCATCAAATAATTTTATATTAGAATACACTTTGTAACCGGATCATTTTTGGAACTTCTATAACGGTTTACCTAGTTTAAATATTTAATGTTACTATTTGTGCCTTTTTGTAAACCGTTGTGATGGTAAATAACTTAACGACAGTATAGAAAAGATTTTAAATAAATAAATATAAATAAATAAATAAAACCCTCTGGCACATGCCCCAACAAGGCAAATGCACATTTCTTGTCATAATAGACGATTCCCTTGTTGTATGTCCTCCCAGAATCTCAAAATCAGTAGGCATTCCCAGAAACAATGCATTCACAGAGCTGTTTGATCATTACATTTTAAACATTTGCTGGTACTAATAACACCCTTGCAGACAGCTCTTACTGGAGAAATGATTGTTCTGCGGAGTATGCAAAACTGTACCTCATGTAAAGTTATATTATTAGTATATTTGTAAAGAAATTCAGAACGCTCTCTCCTATGCTCCCCCTCACTGTTGCCAAATTCTGGAAAATTTTGTAAGAGATTTGATTATGTAAGAATTTATATAGTGTGCCCATATTTTTAGAATATAATCTGAGTAATGCACAAAACGCTGGCGAGATAATTGGTAAACTCACTCTCTGTAACAATTTATTAATTTAACTGTAAGTTATGCAAAAGCATCAATTCGTGTGAATCCTAGATGCTATATGCAATATTCCCATGAATGTACAAGTTGAGTTTCTCTATTAATAAAGTCTGCCTGGTATAAAATCCGGGTTGCTTACTAGCAGTAAAAACAGAGATATCTCTGCTGAAAGCTGCATTGTGGATCTAATATACCTCCAGGCCCTCCATTGCCATTTAACCAGTTATATTCTTTTGAATATAGCCAGTTAAAGCTAAAGGTATCCGGAAACACATTGAATTGAATTGATTGCATTTGCTACTCGCTATCTCCACATACAAATTGATGCAAGTTACAATAAAACAATCATAAAATACATAACACCAAATATCTTCACATAGAGAGCTCTACTGAGCATCTGCTAAACAAATAAATAAAAAAGGAATATATCAATTTCATAAGTGGGTAGAGAAAAGAAGTAAAAATGAGTTGGGTTATAGCTCCCCTATGCGGGAGAAAAGTAATGGTGGAATCCTAGCCTATAAATACCTAAGGCACCATTTTGAGCTGTGAACTTTTGAGTTATCTCTGGAAGGTGCAGCATGACTCTGTGCTTGGTCCTTTTTGTTATCTATTTTTAGGAAAAGATCCTTGGGTCTCTAAGGATGAGGTATGGGTATGAGAAAGTAGACAGGGTACATTTGTCAACCTTTAAAATGTCTTTTTGGTGTTACGGCTCTGGCTGCTGTGCAGCCTTCCCTCCACCAGAGGGCTACAGTGATCCCTGTTCTGAACTGTACTCTCCAGCACATCCCTGGTATCTTGTCTCAGCCAGTCCTGCAGCCTCCGCTCCACGAGGGGACCCCCTTGAGGAGATTTCCCTAAATGGCCAAGCTCCTCTCGCCTGTTTGCACCACCACACCCAGACTCAAGCAAAATTTAACCCAGTCTGTCCATTGCCTCAGTGCTTTGGCATTGAGTTCCTTTATACTCCTTGCTCTAGCCACTTCTGCCTTGCAACCTTCTAAGATCTTTCCTTGTTTTGCCTCATGGCCTCCGGGCTTTCTGTTCTCTGTTTTGCCTTTCCTTGCCTTGGCCTTTGAGCCTTCTGACTTCATCTTTCCTTGTCTTTGCCCTGTGGTCTCTGGGCCTTTAGGCTCATCCTTGTTTGGGGCTTCCCTGTCCTCTAATCTAGCCCTGAGGCCTCCCTGGGTCTTTTCCTGACTCTAGGCCTCTTGTCTCTTGCCCCTCAGGGCCTTTGTTGCCAACTCTGCCTTCGGGCTTTATGTCTCATGTTCTATGTTGTCCTGTCTTAGTCAGTTCCAGTCCCTGTCTGAATTGCAGTTCCACGCTTATCCACACTCTGTTCTAGTGTTCCTGAGTTTCACTCTTACCTCCAAGCAGCTCCCAGTCTATTCCTGTGTTCAGTTCACTCTTATTTCCACGCAGCTCCAATATGTTCCTGAGGTACAGCTCCTCCTTACCTCCACGAAACTTCAGTCTATCCTATGTTCCAGTTCACTCTTACCTCCGCGCAGCTCCAGTCCATTCCTGAGTTCCAGTTCACTCTTACCTCCACACAGCTCCAGTCTGTTCCTGAGTTCCAGTTCACACTTACCTCCATGCAGCTCCAGTCTGTTTCTGAGTTCCAGTTCACTCTTACCTCCACGCATCTCCAGTCTGTTCCTGTGTTCGAGTTCACTCTTACCTCCGCGCAGCTCCAGTTTGTTCCTGAGTTCCAGTTCACTTTTACCTCCACGCATCTCCAGTCTGTTCCTGAGTTCCCGTTCACACTTACCTCCATGCAGCTCCAGTCTGTTTCTGAGTTCCAGTTCACACTTACCTCCATGCAGCTCCAGTCTGTTTCTGAGTTCCAGTTCACTCTTACCTCCACGCATCTCCAGTCTGTTCCTGTGTTCGAGTTCACTCTTACCTCCGCGCAGCTCCAGTTTGTTCCTGAGTTCCAGTTCACTTTTACCTCCACGCATCTCCAGTCTGTTCCTGAGTTCCAGTTCACACTTACCTCCATGCAGCTCCAGTCTGTTCCTGAGTTCCAGTTCACACTTACCTCCATGCAGCTCCAGTCTGTTTCTGAGTTCCAGTTCACTCTTACCTCCACGCATCTCCAGTCTGTTCCTGTGTTCGAGTTCACTCTTACCTCCGCGCAGCTCCAGTTTGTTCCTGAGTTCCAGTTCACTCTACCTCCACGCATCTCCAGTCTGTTCCTGAGTTCCAGTTCACACTTACCTCCATGCAGCTCCAGTCTGTTCCTGAGTTCCAGTTCACTCTTACCTCCGCGCAGCTCCAGTTTGTTCCTGAGTTCCAGTTCACTCTTACCTCCACGCATCTCCAGTCTGTTCCTGAGTTCCAGTTCACACTTACCTCCATGCAGCTCCAGTCTGTTTCCGAGTTCCAGTTCACTCTTACCTCCACGCATCTCCAGTCTGTTCCTGTGTTCGAGTTCACTCTTACCTCCGTGCAGCTCCAGTTTGTTCCTGAGTTCCAGTTCACTTTTACCTCCACGCATCTCCAGTCTGTTCCTGAGTTCCAGTTCACACTTACCTCCATGCAGCTCCAGTCTGTTTCTGAGTTCCAGTTCACACTTACCTCCATGCAGCTCCAGTCTGTTTCTGAGTTCCAGTTCACTCTTACCTCCACGCATCTCCAGTCTGTTCCTGTGTTCGAGTTCACTCTTACCTCCGCGCAGCTCCAGTTTGTTCCTGAGTTCCAGTTCACTCTTACCTCCACGCATCTCCAGTCTGTTCCTGAGTTCCAGTTCACACTTACCTCCATGCAGCTCCAGTCTGTTCCTGAGTTCCAGTTCACTCTTACCTCCGCGCAGCTCCAGTTTGTTCCTGAGTTCCAGTTCACTCTTACCTCCACGCATCTCCAGTCTGTTCCTGAGTTCCAGTTCACACTTACCTCCATGCAGCTCCAGTCTGTTTCTGAGTTCCAGTTCACTCTTACCTCCACGCAGCTCCAGTCTGTTCCTGTGTTCGAGTTCACTCTTACCTCTGCGCAGCTCCAGTTTGTTCTTGAGTTCCAGTTCACACTTATCTCCACGCACCTCCAGTCTGTTCCTGTTCCAGTTCTCTCTTACCTCCACGCGGCTCCAATCTGTTCCTGAGTTCCAGTTCACTCTTACCTCCAAGCATCTTCAATCTGTTCCTGAACACACACACACACACACACACACACACACACTTTCCTTTTGTTTGTATACCTTCTAGGAAAGTCCAGGGTAATTGGTTTCTGATGTAATTTGTAGTATTGATGTTCCAGCAGAAACAGAATAGGATGGCAGAGAAGTGCCTGTAGGCCTGTCTAGTTGTCCCAGTTTTATTCTTGGCTCAGTACAGTGGACCACAGTTGATCTCTCTGGCTCTAGCTTTCTCAGGGCTGCCATGAGACCAGCACTGATTTGGGATCAAGCCATATTAGAAAAAACCCGGGACTTCCCTAATTACTGCATCTGACTCAGGTTCCCTGAGGCCCAGATGTGAAAATTTCCATCCCAGCACTTTTACAAAGGAAAGGAAATCATTTTGTTCAAATGCCTGAAAATATTTTCAGGAAGTGGCTGACTTTTAATTGAAGTCTTACTGTAAATATTTCCATTTTTTCTCATCTTAAACATAGGAAGCACAAAAAAAAATATTTTTTTTTCACTATAATTGATTTCGAAAGAGGAAGGATTAAGTGGAGTCAAAAACTGAAAGTTTTAGTTCTGGGAAAGAATAATTAGAGTTTGGCTTTATTTGGAACCTTTCATCCAAATCCATCCATCTATAATATATCAGGCTTGGTAGTGTGTCCGTCAGTGCTCTCGCATGTTCCCCAGCCGTCGATAGATGGCGCTATAATATATCAGGCTTGGTAGTGTGTCCGTCAGTGCTCTCGCATGTTCCCCAGCCGTCGATAGATGGCGCTATAATATATCAGGCTTGGTAGTGTGTCCGTCAGTGCTCTCGCATGTTCCCCAGCCGTCGATAGATGGCGCTATAATATATCGGGCTTGGTAGTGTGTCCGTCAGTGCTCTCGCATGTTCCCCAGCCGTCGATAGATGGCGCTATAATATATCAGGCTTGGTAGTGTGTCCGTCAGTGCTCTCGCATGTTCCCCAGCCGTCGATAGATGGCGCTATAATATATCGGGCTTGGTAGTGTGTCCGTCAGTGCTCTCGCATGTTCCCCAGCCGTCGATAGATGGCGCTATAATATATCAGGCTTGGTAGTGTGTCCATCAGTGCTCTCGCATGTTCCCCAGCCGTCGATAGATGGCGCTATAATATATCAGGCTTGGTAGTGTGTCCATCAGTGCTCTCGCATGTTCCCCAGCCCGCCGATAGATGGCGCTATAATATATCGGGCTTGGTAGTGTGTCCGTCAGTGCTCTCGCATGTTCCCCAGCCCGCCGATAGATGGCGCTATAATATATCAGGCTTGGTAGTGTGTCCGTCAGTGCTCTCGCATGTTCCCCAGCCCGCCGATAGATGGCGCTATAATTTATAAGGCTTGGTAGTGTTTCCATCAGTGCTTTCGCATGTTCCCCAGCCCGCCGATAGATGGCGCTATAATATATCAGGCTTGGTAGTGTGTCCGTCAGTGCTCTCGCATGTTCCCCAGCCGTCGATAGATGGCGCTATAATATATCGGGCTTGGTAGTGTGTCCGTCAGTGCTCTCGCATGTTCCCCAGCCGTCGATAGATGGCGCTATAATATATCAGGCTTGGTAGTGTGTCCGTCAGTGCTCTCGCATGTTCCCCAGCCGTCGATAGATGGCGCTATAAATATATCGGGCTTGGTAGTGTGTCCGTCAGTGCTCTCGCATGTTCCCCAGCCGTCGATAGATGGCGCTATAATATATCAGGCTTGGTAGTGTGTCCGTCAGTGCTCTCGCATGTTCCCCAGCCGTCGATAGATGGCGCTATAATATATCGGGCTTGGTAGTGTGTCCGTCAGTGCTCTCGCATGTTCCCCAGCCGTCGATAGATGGCGCTATAATATATCAGGCTTGGTAGTGTGTCCATCAGTGCTCTCGCATGTTCCCCAGCCGTCGATAGATGGCGCTATAATATATCAGGCTTGGTAGTGTGTCCATCAGTGCTCTCGCATGTTCCCCAGCCCGCCGATAGATGGCGCTATAATATATCGGGCTTGGTAGTGTGTCCGTCAGTGCTCTCGCATGTTCCCCAGCCCGCCGATAGATGGCGCTATAATATATCAGGCTTGGTAGTGTGTCCGTCAGTGCTCTCGCATGTTCCCCAGCCCGCCGATAGATGGCGCTATAATATATCAGGCTTGGTAGTGTGTCCGTCAGTGCTCTCGCATGTTCCCCAGCCCGCCGATAGATGGCGCTATAATTTATAAGGCTTGGTAGTGTTTCCATCAGTGCTTTCGCATGTTCCCCAGCCCGCCGATAGATGGCGCTATAATATATAGGGCTTGGTAGTGTGTCCGTCAGTGCTCTCGCATGTTCCCCAGCCCGCCGATAGATGGCGCTATAATATATCGGGCTTGGTAGTGTTTCCATCAGTGCTTTCGCATGTTCCCCAGCCTGCCGATAGATGGCGCTATAATATATCGGGCTTGGTAGTGTGTCCGTCAGTGCTCTCGCATGTTCCCCAGCCCGCCGATAGATGGCGCTATAATATATAGGGCTTGGTAGTGTGTCCGTCAGTGCTTGCACATGTTCCCCAGCCGCCGATAGATGGCGTAGACGGCTCCCTGGCCGCCTTGGAGGCTCAAACACGCCGTTCAGCGGCCATGTCACAACACCAGCTACAAGAGGTACTCCAGGGGGAATTCAGCGCTACTGCGGAATGCAAATTTTGCGCAGAATTCCTCCTTCCTGCAGATTTCCTCCCTCACCTCGCCGATTTCCTCCCTCGCCGGAAAACTATTCAAAACCAGAAGGGCAGCAGCTATCGCGGGACAGGCAGAAAATAGCAGAGGAGACCCTGGCATGCCGCGAACGGAGCCCATCCCGCGGCACACCCTCCGTTCGCGGCAAAGATGAAGGCCCAGCACGCCGTTCACAGCGAAAGGGAAGGCCCTCGTGTGCCGTGATCGGCGTGCCTGGGCCTTTATCTTCGCCGTGAAGGGAGCGTGTGCCGCGAGTCGCGCTCTGTTCGCAGCATGCCGGGGTCTCCGCTGCTATTTTCTGCTCAAAGTGAAAATGGAAGGCCCCCGTGTGCCGTGAACGGCGCACCGGGCCTTCATCTTCGCTGCGAATGGCGCAGGTCCCGCGGCATGACAGTGAGAGAGAATGTGTGTCGGGGAGGGGAGAGTGAGAGAGAGCAGGAGGGTGTGAGAGAGAGCATGGGGGGGGGGATGCTGGTGAGAGAGAATGTGTGTATGTGAGAGAGGGGGGTGACAGAGAGCATGGTTGGTAAGAGGGGGTGGGGAGGGTGTGAGAGAGCATGGGAGGTAAGAGAGGGTGGGTGGGGGGAGATGCTTAAGTGTGGGTTTCAGAGAGAGGGAGCCTATATGAGGGGAGGGTGATGCTGGTGACAGAGAATGTGTGTATGTGAGAGAGGGGGGTGACAGAGAGCATGGTTGGTAAGGGGGTGGGGAGGGTGTGAGAGAGCATGGGAGGTAAGAGAGGGTGGGTGGGGGGATGCTTGAGTGTGCGTTTCAGAGAGTGAGAGCCTATATGAGGGGAGGGGGATGCTGGTGAGAGAGAATGTGTGTGTGAGAGAGGAGAGGGGGGTGTGGGGGAGTGTAAGAGACAGGTTGCTAAATAAACTTTTCCAGCCCTGGCTTTAGCAAATGTGCCTTGCCCTGGGTGAAAACAATTTAGTTTTTTCCTTTTCAGCTAACGCTTCCATACAAGAGCATATGTGCCAATAAAAAGGCTCGCTGCCCGGGCGTAGAACGGGTACAGTTGCTAGTAGTTTTCTAACAGGCTTTTTCCTGAGCAGCAGCATGAATGCAGCCAGCTCTGGGGGTGGATGCTCAGGCAGCGCACAGTTCCAGCGCCAGGAATGTAAGAAGAACCGGAGCAGCCCGAGGCACCAGCAGGCAGCAGGAGAGAGGGAGTTCGGATCTGGACCTGCTTCCCGCTGCTTGGGCCAGCCAAGGATGAGCAGCGCTCACAGCCCCTCCCAGTTAGGGGAGATCGTCCTGGCTGTGGCTCTGCAGCGAGGCCTAGCAGCCGGCCATACTGTGAACTTGTTCTCAGGCTCTCTAGGGCAGTGGTTCTTGACCTTTTTTCTATTGCAACCCACCCGACAGATAATGCTTACATGCGTGAAACACTGAACATCCGACCATCATGGGCTAAATGTAAACATACGCTCTGCATCCACAGGAACTCGCCCCGTCCCCCCGTTCCCCTCCCCAGTCCCCAAACAATGGATGCAGAGGAGATTTCCCCATACAACTCGCCACAATGAAAAGATATTATGATTCTGGGGCTATCTCAGTAAAAGAAACACAAACTCCCTTACTAACAGGCGGCATTTTAAATACAGGAAACCTGGAAAAAAGAAAAAAAAAAAAAAACCACTCGGCACATGTGAAGCAAACCTGCCATACCCATAGCAACATTAACTCCAAGAACTCAGCAATAATAGCAATATCCCTACCTTTGAAAAGGCAGCAGTGCAGCACCAATGCATGTCCTATTGAGAATGAGAAAACGCAACAAATAAGACTATTACAAATCCCTACCTACTAGTAAAATACCTCATCTCAGTCGCACATACAGATCCGACCTTCACCGAATACAGAATAAAAGACCACAAATTACAAATGTGGAGACAAAAACTGGAATGGAAACCTCAAAAAGCCATTCTGCATGCAGTGCAAAACTGGAGAGCCAGAAAGAGAAATGCATTTCCTCCTACACTAAGCAAAGTACAAAGAGAGAAGAAATGCACATTCCCAAAAGTGACATAGTATGGATCTTGTACCCCGTCACTCCCCCAATTACTCCCTTTCAATCATCCGCTCACACTCATATCCTTGTGCAGCATTCCTGACCCCCCTACATCCTCTTCCCTCTGCTCCCTCTCTCCCCTGCTTGATTCTCCCTACCTCCTTCATCCCATCCCCCTCCCTGCCCAGCTACCCCAGCCCCCTGTTTCCCACCCCTTCCTGCTCAGCAGCCCCCCTCACTCCCTCTCCCTTCCACCTCTAACTGCTCAGAATCCCCAACCTCCTTTCCCCCTCCCTCCACAGGGTGAAGAGCTCAGCAGCAGCATCACTCCCAGACTCAGAAGGGGAAGATAAGGTTTGCATCCCATCAGGTCCAGAACAGCAGCAGGAGCTGGCAATGTCTAGCTCTGACCTGGGTGAAGGAGGAAACAGCCTCCCACGGGGCCAGAAAGAGGAGAAGGAAGTGAGAGCAGCCTCCCATCAGGTCCAATGTAAGAGAAGTCAACCAACTCCCAACCCGGGCTGATAAGGAGGCAGCCATCTGCTGGCCCTGTGACCACCTCCCGGGACCTCCTGACACACCTGTTGAGAGCCACTGCTCTAGGGAGCTGCAGTCCCTAGTGTAAAGCACAGGGAGGGTCATTTTATAACTGCCCACGTTTGGGTAAGGTCTGCATGGACTTTATCCCAGATTTTCAAATCGAACATGTACGCATAAGTTCACCTCGAAACATAGCAGGTAATGGACCTGGAACACGCACAGAATAAATTCGTGCAAAGGGTGGAATTTGTGCAGATAAAAGTATGCGTATACTTTTAAAAATCAAAATGAATGCGTATAAGTTTGCCCCTCCCCTCCACCCCAGTAGAATGCCTCTCCCTAATCCTCATAAAAGTTTGTGTGCACTGAGCCTGGGGCTACTTTATATTTGCCATTTACACACATTCAACTGTGTTTTATGCATGTAAATGGCTTTGAAAATCAGGCCCTAAAAGTTCATCTTAGTTTCCTGGATATTATCAGAGATTGTGTATCTTTTTTTTTTTTTTTAATTATTATTTATTTTTGCAAATTTGCAAAAATTCATTTAACAAGCACAGCTCGAGGCTAAATTAGATTGTATATATTGAATGCACACACTGAGAAGATTAACATAATTGTAGAAGTCACCAATGAAGGAAAGCAAAAAGCGAACTGTAATACATTCTTTGTGTAAGCCTCAGTCGAAAGAACCCAAAATGAGCAAAATCCAGGAGCAGGGAATAAATAAGGAAATAAATATAATTTCAAGAAAAATTCAAATTATAATTAATACAGAAATAAATACAATTTCAAGAAAAGAACGCATCTTGCTGACATGTTAGCACAGTCTGAGAGTATGGACAATATTACCCTTACATCAATTAGGCCAGGACTGTGCAAACTGAGGCCACATTACTGAGTCTCATCTTCACTAGGGGTCCCCCTTGGACTTCTCAGGCATGGGGGGCCAGGTTTGGAGGGCGGTTTCCTTAAATGGGACTCTGTGTGTGTGTGAGAGAGAGAGACAGGGAGAGAGAGAGTGTAAGAAAGTGGATGGGGTGTGTCTATTACACATTGCGTGGACGGGGAGTGAATGAGTGGAGAGAGCTTGTGAATAGGTGGAGAATAGTGTAACAAATAAATAAATAGATGGCCTGGAGGTGACCTATGAGTGACTAGGTGGAGCGTCTGTGTGCAAGTAAATGAGTGGTGCTCAATATTGCACCTCTCTCTCAATCCTTTCTTGCCCCCTTGTCTCCCACCCCCTCTCTCATCCTCCCCTCCTGTCCCATAGTGCTACAGTGTCACTCCCTCACCCCCCCAGCAGGTTAATCCTCAGGTCAGACTGGACAAAAATCAAATATCTCCCTAGCCTGGTCCAGCCTGCGGATTAACATGCTGGGTGAGGGGGAGAGAGAGTGAGCTTTTCCTTCTCAGTAAGGCCCCAAACCCGCATTCCTGCCCTCCTTCTCGACAGTATTATCTACCTATTTTCAGGGCTGAGGTATGGGGAAAGGAGTTCACCAGTGGGAGCAGTGTTGAGAATGGAGTTGCTAAGCACGAGGAGATGCCTGTTCCCTGCCTCTGGATGAAGAAAAGGGGCCGATGCTAATGCGCATGACCAAACTGATGTCGTCTCTGGGCAGCCGATGACCCTTTGACTTGCCTGCCCATGTGCAATGTCCTGCCCATGTGCAACGTCCAGCCTTCGATGATGATATTGGGAAGACAGGTCAGAGCTTTGACGTGTTTGAGATGTTGCAAATTTAAGGATAGCTGGGTTGGACAGAATAAAGGTGGTGATGATGATGAGCCAGTTTTGACCCCTGGGCCGTAGTTTGCTCTGCTCTGAATTAGACCCTGCATTCTCAGTTTCCACTCCAACGGTTACCTTAGAATGAAGGAAACACTTAAACTGAGAGGGCACATTGAAAACATACCTACTGTCCTCAAATTTAAGAAAACATTTACACGAAAGTGGAGAAACATTTCTGCACCAAGAGAGTTGTTGGTGCCTGTTTCCTTCTTTATGCTGGAGTCTGGAAAAGCCCAGATTTTGCAAGCAAGAAAAAGATATATGCTTGTAATGAAAGCAAAAGTATAGAATGATTTTATAATCCTGCTTGAACAGAAAAGACACTGAGAAAGCAGTCTTGTTAATTTCCTCACCGCTTGATTTCTCCAGGGACCCAGTCAGATCTAAACTATCAATAGATAGCTGGCCTACTCTCTGATCTTTTCTGCGGTGAAACAAGGGTTTTTATGTGCACTGTGATTCCTTGTGTTTTCCTCCATAGAGACCTCATTACCCTTAACAAGATAAGACTATGGTCTGAATGATAGTAGTGGTCTGGTCTTAGTCAAAAAAGTCTTAGACTAGTTTTATGTCTTAGACATAAAATATATTTTGTAAATATCTTTGGCATATTGTTAATCAACTAAACAAAATAATATCAAGGTCCCTAATTTGCTGTCTAACTGGAATAGAAATATATTTGTTGTGTTGCTATTGTGATGTTATGTATTGGAGTATAGTTCATGTGGTTTATTGTAACTGGAGAAATGTACGTACATGTCACATCCTCAGATTTTTGCCTTGTGAGGGGAGAGTATAGAGACCCTTTGGAATTTCCACTAGATGGCCCTAGTAGAGAGTAGGAGTCAAGCCTACCACTTGGTATAGCGTCCTTTGTGTGGTGGCTGCAGTGGTTGGCTCTGGCCTGCCCATGGACAGACTATATCAGAGAACTGTGTGGCATTCTTAATTAGCAATCCAAGGAGAATACGTTGTATTTGTTTCCTAGGTTCCCTAGCCCTGGTGGACTAGGCCTTTCACTCAGCAGGAAGAGAGAAGACCAGCTGTTCCATCTCACATCCAATGTATGGAAAGTGGTGGTTTAGTGATTTTTGGAGAGAGTCTGTTTCAAGTACTTTTATGAGTTTTTCCTTGTGGTTTGGGAGGATGTTTGTCTGCCACCCTTCCTGCTTAGGAGTGGGGAAAGAGTCATTTTTTTTTTATTTCTGCTATTCAACAAGGGATAATTCATCCAAAGGTCCTGGAATATTTGGAAAGGAGAACTGTTGCTTTTTCATTTGAAGAACCCCACCAGAGATTTTGCCCTGGGGAAAAAGAAGTTGAAACAGTTGTATTGTCTGGAGAAGAGTCATACCTAAAGTATTTTGGGGAAGAGAATTCTGCTGACATACTGTATGGGAGACCCTTGCCCACCTGGGATTCCACCTAATACTGAAGTCACTTGCATGAATGAAGAGAAGCTTTAAAAATCTGAATCTGGACATGAATTCAAAGGAATAAAAGTGTATGGGGCACTTAATTTGAAGATTTTCTGGAGTAAAGTTTTCATTTTGAAACATTCATCCAGCGTGTCCAGCCTGCTTATTTTCGTACCTACCCCTATCCAGTTCATCCCCACTGATACAGCATCCACAGCAGGAGTCACCCCCTATGCTTTGAGTCCTGGAGGTCAATCCTCCCCAGGTCAGAGAATCCATGCACCAGTGCTGCAAAGACCTTGTGACAGTGTATAGGGACTTAGCCCCAGGACTGAGTGTGCCCCCCTGCCTTCACAAATAATACCAGAAAAGAGACTACAGTTATAAGAAAGGAAAGGAAATTAAACAGGAAAAGAAGCCATCATACCACTACAAAATAATAAATACATATGCTAACAATCAAAAGCTTCTGCAAAGAACCAAGGCTTAATCTCTTTGTGATTAGTGAAGAAGAAGTGAAAAATGTGATAAACAATTTCCCAAGAAATAACACCCCACAGCTGACAATATATTTACATGATTGCTACAGAAATTTGATGAATCAGATATACATCACTGGAGAATTCCCAGAAGACTCTCTTTAGTGGCCAAGATCCACAAAGAGCTCGACTAAGATATTTTTGCAGGTCAACAAAAAAAATAATAATAATCACAGCATCTAATCTGAATTTGAATTTATTAAAACTATAACCCACACTTTCACAAAAATATTTCAAGTGGCTTCCAATAAGAACACAAATAAAGCATAAAAACATATACAGTAAGTCTCATAACAAACATCTATTTAGAGATGAGAGAACTAAGATTTAAAAGAGGAAAATGAACACAGAAGATTATTTATTGATTACTAATGCGATATTAAAGAATGATTTTAAAAAATAGATCTATCTTTGCTTTATTGACTATGCCAATAAAGCACAGTGACTGTGATTGTACCCTTTTGATAGGAAGCTGGTAACATAGTGAATGCTGATAGGTGAAGACCAAAATGGTCCATCCAGTTTGTCTAGCAAGATGTTTAGGGGTATAACTGCTGCTCTGTGCTAAGAATTGTCAGCATTGGTCCCCTGTTGGTACACAATATTAGGAGCAGGTTTATACTAGTTGCTTCCATAAATCCTCAGAAGCATTGCTACAGAGATGACATCTTATCTTTGCATTATTCTAGGGAGCAGCAGCAGACTACAAGGGTCCAGATACCAGCCACTAATCTTCCTCAAATAGTCAAGGAAGATGTGACCTCCCCTACTGCTTCCCAAGCAGTATTACATCAGCAGCTTTGAGGAGGATTTGAATAGAAGGATCCAGGAAGCATTGGATCATAAAATTGCAGGCATTGGTGTACCAGCATCGTCATCATTAAAAGCCTTACAGACTGAGGTCCAACCTCTATTGGATGCTCTAATGGCATCTGGTGGAGGAGCCCCCAATAGTGGTTCCTGGAAGGGCACTGATATTGGGTGCCACTGCACTGGGGTCAATTTCCAGTGCATCAGGGGAGGAAACTTCTCCAAGACACAGAGGTTCATCGGAGTCTAGACCCAAACAGACAAGAGCTAACCTTGTCTTCTAAGCAAGTGCAGACTCAAACCACACCTTCAACCAATGATTCTGGCCTGGATTCTGAGTATTCCTGGAGTTATGCCCATGGATTTGAGGACTTCTCTGAACAGGAGGAATCAACAGTCCCATTGTACTTTTCTCCTCCACAGGAAAGGAGAAGGTCTCCTTCAAAGAATTTCTCCTTTGCCAATTTTGTAAGAAGAATGGCAAATGGCATTCCATTTGATTTCCGGAAGGAGAAAGAGTCCAGGGCAAAAATGCTTGACATTCTCCAGTTCATGGATCTCCCTATCTGTGAGGTACAGATGAGAATGTGGGAGTTCTCATTCTCTTGTCACCAGTCAAAAAAAAGGTGAATGCAATATAACATGCCCAGAAGACTCCCACGTTCAAAACACAGCAGCTGTCTTATCAGTTGGTTGTTGTTGAATCCTTTTTAAAAAGCCCAAGAGGTCAAGGACCCATTCGTCAGTATCCTTGGGGAAGGATTCTCTTACCCTTGACTTAATTGGAAGGAAGGGTTTTCCAGAGGGCCATGCTCAATACTCGCATAGTAGGAACATGCAGATCAAAATTTCTGTTTCTATTCGTTTTTTTGTTTCATGGATTTCTTTCTAGTTTTTCAATTCATGTAATGTTTTTCTTTTTTTCAGATTGATTCATTTCTCAAACTGAAAAAAAATGTAATAACAAAAAAAACCCCACCCCAAATAAAAGAGACCCTCCAAACCCCCTCCTACCTCACAAAGATAACCTCAGGGTGTGGGCCTAACTAGCTGGGCTGAGCCAGGCCCAGCCAAGGTCACCCTGGGCCCCTCCAACCCAACTCCCGTCCCATAAAGACAAGTCTGGGGTTGAAGCCTACCCAGCTGAGCTCTGGGTAGGCTTCAACCATGAGCTCAGCTGAGGCTCTTCCAACCCAGCTCTCTGGCCCAAATTTATCCCATCAATGGGGGTCCTGCAGGATCCAAAGGGCAAGAGCTATGTGCACTTGCTCCTGCCCTCACTTTCTGTGCTTTAAAAAGGCACTGGTGGTCCTCAGGTCAGTACTGAAGTGAGGTCACTTTGGTGCCCGTTTCAGGAACGGCATTTGCAAATTGGACGTAAAGTCCGTGGGTAAAAAGTACCTTCAGACTTTACATTTCTGTGCACAGTTTGAAAATTGCCCAAAAGAAACATAATCAGGGTTCTAGCCAGTTTAAAATCTTTTAAGGAGGGTGCCTTCAACAAAACATCACATGAGAACTTTAAGGACAATAATGGCTCAGAATAAGTGAATGAGCTTCTTCAAGTATTCAGGACCTAATCCTTTCAAATCTTGAAAATATCAAACCTATAAGCTTAAACCGATTTCAATAACCCACAGGTACCCAGTGAAGATTTCGTAAAATCGGTGTGATGTGTGGCGGGTAACCATATGCCACTAATTGTGCAGCAGAGCTTTGCATAATTTGTAACCTGTGAATAGTCTTACCAGGTAAACCCATGTAAAGGGCATTGTTAGTAATCTAAGAGCACACGACTAACTTTAAATGGTCATCAGTCAAAAATGCTTTTAACAAATCTATGATTGCAAGGGAGCAAAAAACTCCGCTGAAATATTATCCTCCATTACAAGTGAAGCGTCAAGACTAACTCTTAACATTTTACATTTCCTTTTAAAGGTAAAATACAACTACCTAATGTTACAGGAAACTGATCTATTGGTAGCCTGGATCTTCTCACACAAAGCACCTCTCTTTTAATCACATTTAACTTTAGCATGCTCAGGTTCATCCAGGTTGAGATGCACCTTAAACATTCATTCACTATTTTATCTGATTTATCAAAATCTAGCACTCAAGCAACTGCTTGTCTGTGAAATACTTACAGGACAAAACACGGGCTCCGCTGACGTTTTCTCTGACTATTTAAAGGAAAAGGCATGCATTACATTTTTATTGTTCGGGAAAAATGTAGAAAAAAAAAGAATAATAGCGTCAGTAATTCTGTTCATGTAACGCCGACAGGATCATTTTGGTTTTTTTCCAAGGTGGGGCTAAACCTGTGGTGAATAAGTGAAGACAGCAGCATCCAGCAACTAAATTGCTGTTAAATCTTTGAAAATTTTACAGGGTGTGTAAAACATTATGAATGTCTGCCCCTTTTTTGGAGCGAGCGAGTGAGTGTATGTTCTCAGATCCATCTTCGGTCTCTAAATGAAAGTCATGTCCCAGCCCCAAGTCCAGACCAGAACAAGTGCATGGCATTACTGACCTGAGGCAAGGCTCTGCTGCTTTTTAATGTGTGGATTAACTGGAAATGCCAGGCGATGCTTATGTACCAATGGCTTCTGCAGTAGCATTACACCACATTCTATGGGCCAGATGTACTCAAGGGCTTTTTCTAATTTCTTTCTATGGGAGAAATGGTTTCTACATCTGGCCCATATATTTCCTTGAATTCCAGATGTTAACCATGTGTTCATCTCCTCAAATTCTTCTCTCATACCTCTATGAGGCCGAAGCAATGAAGAGTGATAACATGGGCCATTAACACAAGTTAATTATCTTGCGTTTACCCATGTTAATGACATGCAAATCAGTTTCGAGGTAACATTCTTGCATTAAATGTAGCAGGTCTTTTAACTATAATTCTCCAAGATACAGTTAAGTTTCTAATAGAAATGGATCTACGTTAAAGTTTGCACTTTTTAAGGCATGTTATTTAACTATATGTTGATAAGTAATGAGCTTATTTGCATATTTATTCAGCTTCATACCTATCTTGCATATATTTTGCGCTGATGTTCATGATCGCTAAATAACCTATATTAAAAGGATAATGCATGTAATTGATGTAACATGCATTCACTGCACTTTTAACTCGAATTAATGCCATCCTGAACATCAGCGCATTATAGAACATTGACCTCCAAGAGTGCCTGTAAAAGTTTCCAGGTCCATCCTCAACAGGCCGGGTAGTGAATAAGTTATATGGCTAAAGCCAGTCGGATAACGTGTCCCGACTATTCAGTGGGAGAAACATCTTGCTGAACATACTAGCTTAAAGTTTCCCATCTATATATAGCCAGATAACTTAAAAAATCTAACCGGCTATGTTTGAATGTAGCCGGTTAGGCTTAACATTTATCCAGCCTTGTGTGGCAGAATAACTAGGATTGTGAGCACTCTGGGGATAGGGAAAAACCTATAATACCTGAGAAAGTACCTGAAAAAGCGTAATATAAATAAAAAATATATATATAAAATGCTGCTTATCTGGATATCTTCAAAAGATATCCAGGTAAGCAGCATTGTTTACATAAAAAAAAAATGTAAACAGGCCCAGGACGGTTCTATATTGAGGCAGGGTGAGGCAGTCACTTCAGGCGGCACCACCTTGTTTAAGTTGCTAACTCCAAATATTGGCTGGCTAGCCATTGAGACTGATAACTTTTGTCAAACAATTTAAAAAATAGCTTTGCTGGGTGGCTAGAACAGGCCAGGGCTGTATTTCATATAACCAAGTTGCCAGATACAGATAATATCAGGCCAAGTTATGCAGAGTCTTGGGTGTTGTTCTGTTTCTTGGTTAGTGAGACAAAATTTGAAATTTTGCATTGGAGGTATTTTGGTTCACTTCTGCTGGTGATGTGTGATCCAGGGATACACGAACGATAGAAAGTGAAAAAAAAAAAAGTCTTTATCCTGTAAATGCAGCATTTCTATAATCTAGGGAAAGTGTATTTCTGTATCTCTAAGGCTAGCTCTGAGGTTGATGGGGAGGGAAATGGAGAGAGTGCAGAGGTGGGGGGGAGGAGGGAGAGAGAGAAAGTCTGCCCATCATTGCTAATGTAGTTCAATCTGGGAAGGGATTTGCCTTTCGGGGGGCACCATCTTGTTCCTCGCCTCAGGCACCAGGTTGCTTTGAACTGAACAGGCCTGTGGCCCGATCCCCTCCCTTCGTCTCAAAATCACAAATAAGGCCTCACTGGGCCGTGTACCCCTCACCCCCCCCAAGCCCCCCCCCCCCAACATTTCCAAGGACGCGCCACGCCGCAGATTGACACCTCCCCCCCCCCCCCCCGGACGCTTTCCGTCCTCTCTGCACACTACTTGTCGTGCTGCCTCCCCTCGTCTGGCGGAGTGTCGAGAGCAGTAAGTTCATACCCCGCTCCCGGCAGGGATTTTAATGGTTTGGGGAGGGGGTGGGGATGGGGGGAGGAGGGGAGGGTCCGGTGACAGCGCAATGTAATATTATTAATAGAACCGGGGAAGGGGATAGGGGATCTGACCTGCGGGTCTGGAACCTTTTTTTTTAATTTAGGAGGGGATTGGTGGTGGTGGGTGCATGGCCGAACAGGGCCATATGTGAAATTTGGGAGGGGGGAGAGGGAGAGAAATCTATCTCATGTTCCCCAGCGTGCATAAATATACGCACGAAACCGGGTTCCCTGTGTACGTTTTCTTGCATTGCGGCCTGGATCAATGTCAGAAAAGCCATTCACGCGCAGAAAACTGGGTTACATACACCCCCAATCATCGCCCAAATATTTTTGGCTATGCATCAGGAGGCTATCTCTATTGGCACAAATTTCCTTTTAGTTTTTCCATGCAAGTGCCTGATAACATTTCAAAATAATAAATTCATATTCTCACTTTGTGCTCGAAATAGCAGTGAGATCAGGTGCAATGCCCTCCTTATTTTCTGTCTTCTGTTTTGTTTTGTATTTTTCATTTTGTATGTTTCTGTTTTGGTTGTTTCACTGCACGTTTATCATTCAATTCTTTTATTAAAAGACTTTTAATGTATATTTGGAAATTTTCATAAGCATATTTGTTTTAATTGTCAGCTTTCATTAAGTGTATTCCAGAATGCTGTAGGATTCTGCAGGATTCACAATGCAGAGCAATGGGGAAAGTGAGGAGGAGGTTCCCAAGATCCTTTTTTCCTAGGAGCTTGTTAGCTAAAATGTCTGGAGCTGGTTATAGTAGTACGGAGAGAGAGGAAATGCCCTTTGAACTGTGCTGCTGCCATCAACAGTCAATGGCTCTGCCCTACAATATGGGTGGTGATGCTGTCTGTAATGGGGTTTTGCTTTGTGAGAGTCCACGGGAATGGTGGAAGGGCTCTCCCTGTGCTCATGAATTCATTCCACTCTCTTGAGAGCTCCCAGTATCAGCCGCAGCATCCCGACTGTACCAATGTGCAGAGTGCACGGCGAGCCTGCTCATGTTTCCAGTGCACTCGGATCCAGCAATGCCTTTCTAATTTACCGGCAGACTAGGAGCCAGCAGTGAACACCCCCCCGCATGCAGGTAACAGTTTATAACTATCTGCCAATAGGGAATGGTCACCACTTGCAGAACCATTTGCCTTCTGAGGCATTCTGGGAAAAGCAGAAATGCTGAATGTAGTCTGACAGGGTTAAGGCTGCTGCTGAGACATAATTTAACCACATGAAAGGATGCAGTAATGCTATGGTTATAGTTCAATGTTTTCTTTCTTCAGTGGAACCCAAACCCGCTGTATGGAAAGGAAAAGACATTGATGAGCGCACAGGTCTTCAAGTACTCAAGAAACATAGTAGAGTGCGGTAGGAACAAGATGCCATGATCAAGAGCCTTCTAATTGCAGGCTGCCGACCTTAGCAAACCATCCAGAGCTTGTAACATGGTGCAGCGTAAGAAGTGGCAGGGCCACCCTGCTCTGCTGCTAAATTTTGACATCATGATATAGTAGCATAAACACAGACGTAGGCGCCGGTAGATAAGTCTAGTTTGGCCTAGCCGTTCTGCCCAGATTGCCACCACTTCAGATTGCTGTGCTGTAGCTGAGGGTAGCTCCCAGCCGTCAGCCGTCCGAGCTTGGCTTCCTGCACCGCTCTAGCTCTGGCCGTCCCCCTTCCTTATCCCTTCCCGCTACCCTAAGGATGTCTCGCAGCTTTCAGCTCATGAGGCTGACCACCTGCAGAAGGCTGCCTGCTCCTCCTCCTTTTTGTTCTTAACTGGGAAGTGTAGCCAGGTTAGCTGCAGCCCATGCCAGGTAACTTTCTACTTGCCCTCCCACTCGCCCATTGCAAACGGAGAATAGATTGTTTATTTTTACCTGCACTTGGAAACCTTCTTATTAGATAGAAGTGCTGAGGCTTAGTTGATTGGACTTCTGCTTATTAAAACAGGGTGGGCTAGGATGTTTATTGGTTGTTGTTTGAGTGATTTTCGTTTTACTTTTTTTTTTCTTCTTTCTGCTCAGTCCCTTGTTTCCTGATAGTGGGGACAGGTGCTTGACCTCCTAAGTGTTACTTGTGTTAACTGTGCACGGATCAATGAATTCTGGTAAGTTTATCATTATTGTGAATGATTTAAACTGCAATAAAAATTTAATTATATATGTAAAAAAAAAACCCAAAAAAAACAACTAAGAAAATTTCAAAGGCTTGCTACCATTTCAGGCTTAGCATCTTTGGCACTCAGCCGTCCCAGGGGATTGAACGTGCAAGTTCCCATCACGTGGTAGTATTGATAGTCCAGAAGCTCCCCACCACCACCGTTTCATTTACAAGGTACTCTCCTCCCTGCTCTGACAGCTCTCCTCTGTATCCTTCCGCTTGAACGCGGTCTCACTTCTGATTGCTACCAGTGCTGCTGTTAGGCCAGTGGCGTAGCCAGAATTGATTTTTTGGGTGGGCACAAGGTTAACATAGGTGGGCACAAGGCATGCAGGTCTACTAGTTGTTTTCTTACTGATAAATAATGCCATATACTGCACCCTAGAATGGCTTTCTAAGTAGTTTGCAACAGCCATTATGTGTCATGTATGAAACTTTAAAATAATTTACTTCAATTATTTCAAGTATAGAAAACAATCAAATCCAATCATATAATAAAACAAAAATTAATGTATTCTTTCATGAACCGTCTTTGCAGAAACCCAGAAATCTTCATAAATACAGTAAAATATAATTAATCATCAGAACAGGTGCAGCGCAGAGCTAGGGCAATTCACATTACAAGTAACATGAAAAAAAAAATTCAAATTCTGGTGTAATCTCAGCAAAAAATAACCCTCCACTGCTATTTTGTGAAGTAACAAACTCTTGCAAAGAAAGAGGCATCTGGAACCTTGCCAAACAATTACAGCACTGACTCTCAGGATTCAAACAGCAAACTTATGAAAAAGCAGCAATGCAAATACTACACCAGGCCCTAGAACATTAATACATCACCTATGGGAATAACAGAACAGGCTGGACTACTACTACAGAGAAACTATATGCTAGAAATACTCATTTCTGTCACAAACAGGCAAAACTGAGACCGACCCTTACCTAATATAGAAATAAGAGACTATAAATTAGAAACAGAAACATGTAGATAAAGCCAAAATAGAAAGCCTGAGAAACTAAAATGTCTGAACAGTGGAATACTTAAGAACAAAATACAAAAATATAAGAATGCACATTCCCAAAGATGACATATTTAAATTGCTAACATCTCTCTCTCTCTCTCTCTCTCTCTCTCTATATATATATATATTTTTTTTTTTTTTACCTTTGTTGTCTGATCTTTGTATTTTTCTAATCAGTTGGTCCTGGTCTCTCTTTCCCATTTTTTCCCTTGTCGCTCATTTCCTAATTCCTCTTCAGTGTCTTTTCTACTACTGTCTTCTTCCCTTCCACACACACACACATATATACATAAATGCTTTCTCTCACAGTCTCCCTCACACACTCAGGCTCTCACTCTCATATGCTCTCCCCCCCCCCCCCCCCCCCCAAGCTCACATTCTCTGCAGACACACATACAAGCTCTCACTTTCTCACCCCTCCCCAGGCTTATATTCTTATGCACACACAGACGCACATCCAGGCACCCATTCTCATCCACACACACACACAAACCCATTCTCCCATTCTCACCCACACATACACACATTTAAGGTCCCATTCTCACCCACACATACACACTTTCAAGCACCCATTCTTACCCACATATTCAAGCTTCCATTCTCACCCACACACACAAACCCAGGCTCCCATTCTCACCCATATATATACACATTCAAGCTTCCATCCTCACCCACATATTCAAGCTTCCATTCTCACCCACATATTCAAGCTTCCATTCTCACCCACACACACAAACCCAGGCTCCCATTCTCACCCATATATACACACATTCAAGCTTCCATCCTCACCCATATATACACACATTCAAGCTTCCAACCTCACCCACATATTCAAGCTTCCAACCTCACCCACATATTCAAGCTTCCATTATCACCCACACACATTCAAGACTCCATTCTCACTCCCATACACACCCAGGGTCCGATTTTCACCCACACACACACACAAGGCTCCCATTCTCATCCTCACATACACATTCAAGACTGTGCACAGTTTCCGCTTCCTCCCCCCAGAGCAGGAAGATCAGCTGGCCTCTCCTGCTGCCACTAGCCTCCTGCTATCTTCGGGCCGTACGGCCGACCGATCTTCCTGCGGGGGGGGGGGGGGGGGGGCGGGGAGGAGAGCGGAAGCGCCGCGCACAGGTTCCGCTTCCTCCCCCCAGAGCAGGAAGATCAGCTGGCCTCTCCTGCTGCCACTGGCCTCCTGCTATCTTCAAGCCATACGGCCGACCGATCTTCCTGCTGGGGGGGGGGAGCGGAAGCTGTGCGGGGCGCTTCCGCTCTTCTCCCCCCCCCCCCCCCAACAGGAAGATCGGTCGGCTGTACGCAGGAGGCCAGTGGCAGCAGGAGAGGCCAGCTGATCTTCCTGCTCTGGGGGGAGGAAGCGGAACCTGTGCGCGGCGCTTCCGCTCTCCTCCCCGCCCCCCCCCCCCCCCCCCCGCAGGAAGATCGGTCGGCCGTACGGCCCGAAGATAGCAGGAGGCCGGTGGCAGCAGGAGAGGCCAGCTGATCTTCCTGCTCTGGGGGGAGGAAGCGGAACCTGTGCGCGGCGCTTCCGCTCTCCTCCCCCCCCCCCCAAACAGGAAGATCGGTCGGCCATACGGCCCGAAGATAGCAGGAGAGGCCAGCTGATCTTCCTGCTCTGGGGGGAGGAAGCGGAAACTGTGCGCGGCGCTTCCGCTCCCCCCCTCCCCCCGCAAACAGGAAGATCGGTCGGCCATATGGTTGTAGGACCGCTTCCCCACGTGCGCCGTGATGGCGTGCCAAGCATGGGTTCTCCTCTTCACTGTCGCGGGGATGGGATCCCGCGACAGCCTTGCAGTTCTGGTGTCAGTTGGGTGGGCCTGGGTCTAAATTGGGTGGGCAGCTGCCCACCCAGGCCCACCCGTGGCTACGCCACTGTGTTAGGCTACGTCAAGGTACCCACCACCCTCTCAGCAAAGGAGCTTTAGAGCCTTCCTTTCTCTAACTTCATAGCATGATCTCTTGTCCTTCCATTCATTTTTTCTTTCTTTTTATTTTACACAAAGAAAATGCCTCTTCCCTGTATGTACCCGGATCAGTCCAGACCCGTGGGTTGAGCCTCCTGTCCAGCAAATGGAGACAGACTAAAACTGAAAGGGTGTCCTATATGAGGACAGAGCCTGCATCCCTTCAGTATTTGTCTGTCTCCAGCAGATGCCGGCAGCTCACCTTGCGGTTCCCTTACTTATTCCTTTATCATTACCCTGTGGGGTTTTTTCTACCTATTTCTCAAGCTCAAGCTTGAGAAAAAGACATTTTGTTATCTCCTCACCACGAGGATCCTTGTTGGTTTTTATTCTGTCCTTCTTAGCTGCCTTTCGTTACCCCATCTCCCAGATGAACTTCCCTGTTAAAATGTAATTTTCCTAACTTAACTTGTTGACTGTAAACCGACATGATGTCCACAACGAATGCCTGTATATAAATGTTTTAAATAAATAAATAAATAAAACTTTAAAAAAAAAAAAAAAAGTTTAAGACTATTTTTACTACAACTCTGTCTTTCAAGGGACAGCGCTGTCTCCTCGATCTTGGGGAGCCTAGAGGAGCCTGCCCCTTGAGTTTTCTCAGTCTAGGCTCCCTTCCCGGTGACCCATGTACTGGGGCAATACTGGTGGTCCAGTCACTCCCCCTCAGAATCTGCCTTGAGCCCCGGGATGTGATAATTCCCAGGTAGCATTTACAGGGAGGTTCATTCCCCTGTACAAAAAAAAAAAAGAAAAACGTATTTTTAATTTTACTGAAGGCAGCTTACTTCCTCTGCTATAGAGAGAAGGGAACGGGCAGTATTAATTCGCCTGTACTCGCTCCTCTTCCCTGAACGGCTCAGCTGATCTTGCTCCTGCTCGTGGCGATTTCTGTCAGTCATGCTGCGATCACACGCTTGTTTAGCCTGCGGGGAGCCTGCTCTGCGGCTCTCCCTCGACGGGCTATGTTCAGGGTGCTTGCCGGGTGGGGAGGGTCCCTTGGCGGCGCCAACCCCACGTTCCTCCCGATGCATGGCCAGGCTGTTCCCGACCTGGCAAACCGCGGGAATGGCAGCCATTTTGGGTATTCGTGCAGCTCCTGATTCAGAACTGCAGGGGGGAGAGGAGTCGGATTTTCAGGTTTCTCCCCCTGATTTGAGCCCTGTGCCCTCTCCAGATGAGGACCCTGACCCCTCCCTGACTCCCCCTCCCCCTCCCCCCCAGGAAATCCAGGCCACATTTTTCTTCAGAATTTGTGTTCTTGATGCACAAATCTTACCTGGCCAGCTTGCAGGAGGAGGAGGACCCCCTTTCAAGTCCCCCACTCTCCAAAGTTCCACGGATGCCCACTCCTGCGGTGCCGGATCCGCAAGGCTCCGTCAGGATTAAAGTGGTATCGGGGGTAACTCCCGGATTCGCCTCAGCCACCCGCAATTCCGGACCAGGATCAGGATGCGGATTTGTCTTTGCTGGGTCCCCCCCTCGAAGGGGACAACCCACAGGTCCTATGTTTGTTTCAAAGGGAGGAGCTGGAACCTCTTATCCCCTTCATCCTAAAAGAACTAGGAATTGAAGTCCCTCCAGATGATATGGCAGTGGCCGCAATGCCAGCTCACATGGACTCGGTCCTGGCGGGTCTCAGGGTGCCTCCATGCACTTTTCCGTTCCATCCCATGCATAAGCTGCTGCTCCTTTGGGAATGGGAAGCTCCCGAGACAGGGCTGCGTGTGGGTAGGGCTATGGATAAGCTCTATCCTCTTCCCGAGGATTGCCTGGACATGTTGAAAGTTCCCAAGGTGGACTCTTCGGTCTCTGCGGTCACCAAGCACACCACCATCCCGGTGGTGGGAGCCACCACTCTTAAGGATGTCCAAGACCGCAACTCGAATTCTATCTCAAGCGTATCTTTGAAGTCTTGGCTCTAGGTGTCCAGGCGATGATCTGCAGCAGTCTCATGCAGCGGGCAAGTCTTAGGTGGGTACAACAATTGTTCAGCACCCAGGACCTCCCGTCTGCAGAGGCGGAGCAGGCTGAACGACTGGAGGGGGCAGTGGCATATAGAGCGGATGCCCTCTATGATTTACTCCGTGTACAGGCCAAGGCAATGGTATCAGCAGTGTCGGCCAGACGCCTCCTCTGGTTCGCAACTGGTCGGTGGACTCCTCTTCCAAATCTCTGCTGGGCATACTTCCTTTCAAGGGTAAGTTGCTTTTTGGCAAGGACCTAGAGCAACTTATTAAATCCTTAGGTGAGAACAAGATTCATAAGCTTCCGGAGGACCGCCCTAAACAGCCTAGGTCTTTCTTCCCTACGCGTTCCCGTTTGAGGGGACAGAGGAGATATGCCAACAGGGCAAGGGGTTCTTTTCCTAGAGGGAACTCCTCCAGGTCCCAGATATGGTCTCATTCCTTTCGTGGCTGCCAGGCCTTCCAGGATGGTAACCCAGAACATTCCACTGCAAAGCCCGTCTCCCAATGAGATCCAGCCGACCCATTCCTCCATTCCAGACTTAGGTGGACGTCTCTCCCGTTTCTGGAGGAATGGGTCAAAATCACGTCGGACCAGTGGGTCCTCAAGGTGATAGAGAAAGGTTAGCGTTAGAGTTTGCTCGAGATCTGCCGGACCTCTACATGGTTTCCCCTTGCAGTCACCGGAAGCAGACGGCCATCTGCCAGACTCTCGCCAGGCTCCAGGCTTTGGGAGCCATAGTCCCAGTGCCGGTGGAGGAACAAGGCGTCGGCCAGTATTCCATCTACTTCGTAGTACCAAAGAAGGACAGTTCTTTCTGTCCCATCTTGGATCTCAAGAGGGTCAATCGGGCCCTCAAGGTACTCCACTTCCGGATGGAAACCCTGAGGGCGGTGATGGCGGCACTTCGTCCAGGCAAATATCTGGCCTCAATATCTGGCCTCCCTCGACCTGACAGAGGCTTATCTCCACATACCTATTCATCGCGAGCATCAGAAGTATCTCCGTTTCAACATCCTGGGCCAACACTTCCAGTTTCAAGCTCTGCCCTTCGGCCTCACCACCGCTCCACGCACTTTTACCAAGGTGATGATGGTGGTGGCAGCAGCCCTTCGCCGAGAAGGAATCCTAGTCCATCCTTACCTGGACGACTGGCTCGTGCGGTCCAAGTCGATGACTCTCTGCAGAATAGCGGTTGATCGGGTTCTTGATCTCCTCTCCTACCTCGGGTGGATAGTCAATTTCTCCAAGAGCAACCTTCGGCTCTCCCAGGTCCTGGAATTCCTGAGGGCATGCTCTGATACCCGAGTCAGCAAGGTTTTCCTCCTGGATGCTCGGGCGCTCAAACTTATGGACCAAGTGCGCAAACTGTTCTCGCTCCCGCTTTCCACGGCATGGGATTACCTCCAGGTACTGGGGAACATGGCTTCTACTATCGACCTGATCCCCTGGGCTTTTGCACATATGCGACCTTTGCAGAAAGCTTTTCTATCCTGCTGGAAGCTGGTTTCCAAGCAGTTCCAGATGCCCCTACCTCTCTCCGATTCTACCATCGCCGACATACAATGGTGGCTATCGCTAGCGCACCTATTGAAGGGAATGCCCTTACTGACTCCGCAGTGGATCGTAGTGACAACGGATGCCAGCCTCTCTGGGTGGGGAGCAGTTTGCCAATCCCAGGCCATGCAGGAGTACTGGTCCTAAGTCCAGTCCTGCTGGCACATCAATCGTCTGGAGGCACGAGCGGTGCGCCTGGCTCTCAAGGTTTTTCTTCCGCTGATTCGCCGCAGAGCGGTGCGCGTACTATCCAACAATTTCACCACGGTGGCCTATATCAATTGCCAGGGGGGCACCAGGAGTAGCTCTCGAGGCCAGCAAGCTACATGCCTGGGCGGAACGGCACCTGGAGCGCCTCGCGGCCTCCCACATAGCGGGCAAGGAGAATGTCCAAGCCGATTTCCTCAGTCGTCAATGTCTTGATCCTGGTGAGTGGGAGTTGTCTGATGGTGCGATGGATCTGATTGTCCACAGGTGGGGCCCTCCCCACCTGGACCTGATGGCGACCTTGAGCAATGCCAAGGCTCCCAGATTTTTCAGCCACTGGAGGGAACACTGCTCGGAAGGCGTGGATGCCCTGGTCTTTCCCTGGCCCCATGATGTTCTCCTCTACGTGTTTTCTCCGTGGCCCCTAGTGGGAAAAGTTCTCAGAAGAATAGAATTCCACATGGGGGCCGGTCATCCTTGTGACACCCGAGTGGCCCCGCAAACCGTGATTCGCGGATCTGGTGAACCTGGTGTTGGACGGTCCTCTTCGCCTCGGTCATCTGCCACGTCTACTTCGGCAAGGTGCCGTATTTTTCGACCAGGCGGATCGCTTCTGTCTAGCGGCCTGGCTTTTGAACGGCGGTGATTAAGAAAGAAGGGATATAAGGAGGAAGTTATTTCCACCTTGCTGCGGTCCAGGAAGCCATCTACCTCTCTTGCTTATGTCCGGGTATGGAAATGTTTTGAGAATGTCTGTGCAGAATCCGGCGTACCGGCCCGTAAAGCTCAGATACCCCAGGTTCTTTCTTTTCTCCAGAAGGGCCTATCGAAAGGTTTGTCTTTCAGCTCTCTGCGGGTCCAAGTGTCCGCCCTCGGTTCCCTCCTAGGCAGAGTCGATGGATATTTGGTGGCGGCTCATCCTGATATCATTCGTTTCCTTAAAGGGGCTAAGCATTTGAAGCCGCCTATGCAGACTACTTGTCCCTCGTGGAGTCTTAATTTGGTCCTTCGGGCCCTCTCTGAGGCTCCCTTCGAACCCCTCCGTCGGGCTACTCTTAAGGATTTGATGCTCAAGACTGTTTTTCTGGTTTCCATTTCCTCCGCCAGGAGAGTGTCGGAAATTCAGAGAGCCTTTTCTTCATTTCTCGGATTATGGGGTTTCCCTCAAGATGGTACCTTCCTTCTTGCCTAAGGTTGTTTCTTCTTTTCATGTCAACCAATCGGTGGAAATCCCGGCTTTCTCTCCTGAAGATGTAGCAGGTACGGCAGGGGGTGATCTTAGGCATCTTGATGTGAAGCGGGTTTTATTGCTCTACCCTCAGGTCACCAATGAGTTCCGAGTTTTGTATCATCTTTTTGTTCTCTGGAGTGGTCCAAATAGGGGCAACAAGGTTTCTAAGGCTACGATTGTGTGTTGGTTGAAAGAGGCGATTGCCTCCGCGTATATCTGTCATGGCCGAGTGGTCCCCGACAATCTTAAGGCTCATTTTTTGCGTTCTCAGGCGACGTCGTGGGCGGAGAGTCAGTCGGTTTCTCCTCAGGAGATATGCAGGGCAGCTACATGGAAATCTCTGCACACCTTTGCTTGACATTACCGTCTGGATGTTCGGGCTCCAATGTTTGGGTCCTCCGGATGGCAGGTTCTTCGAGCGGGACTGTCTCGGTCCCACCCTATTTAGAGAAGCTTTGGTACATCCTACGGTCTGGACTGATCCGGGTACGTACAGGGAAAGGAAAATTGGTTCTTACCTGCTAATTTTCTTTCCTGTAGTACCACGGATCAGTCCAGACACCCTCCCGTGTTCTTTATCGGTCTGTCCGCTTGAAGTTTCTTCTTGTCCTTATAGGTTTTTCTGGATATCTTTTTCCTGGATTATCATTGACGACACCGGAAGCATCTCTTAAGATGAACATGGATATTCATACAAGAGCGATTATTCACAGAATTCATTCAATTGTTCTATTGTTCAATTACTTCACTAATTTATTAGTTATCTTGTTACTTGCTTGACCTTATACTCGTTGTCTTTATACTTTTCTGCTTTGACAATGGTTATACTGAAGGGATGCAGGGTAGGCTCTGTCCTCATATAGGATACCCTTTCACTTTTGGTCTGTCTCCATCTGCTGGACAGAAGGCTCAACCCATGGTCTGGACTGATCTGTGGTACTACAGGAACGAAAATTAGCAGGTAAGAACCAATTTTCCTTTTTGTACTATATTAGCCTGCTAATCAGACAAATAAAGAAATATTTGAATGTTTCCAGGAAATGTGCCTTTCCAGTGAGTACATATTCACTTCCGGAAGCCTTTTTCTGTGGTATTTGTGCTACAGTTCCTATACCATTTTAGTAGCACTTAATCTTCTATCTTCTCAATCTTTACCGAACACAACACCCCAGGTGGCATCTCCCTAATGATTTTGGCCAGAACAATATCACCACATTATATCCTGCTGGCAACTCCTCTCCTTACGCCCCTGAGCATGCTGTTAGTTGTCCGTCTCGGGTTATAATGCTGACCGGCAGCCTTCAGGTCATCCGAGATAATTACTCCCAGAGGAGTGGCAGGAAAGGGTGCAGACAGCGCTGTATGTGGAAGTAATGTTAAAGCAGCTGAATCTGTGTGGCATGGGGAAGGGAGGTAAACAGTTGAGTTGTGTGGGCAGAGGAGATCGCACTTTCATATAAACTGCTGGAATCTGTAGTACTCCAGGCAGAAGGGCGGGATAGAGAATTAGTCAGACATATGCAAGACTGCAATAAAGGGAGTGCTGCCAGTGGGAGATTTTAATCTCGCCAGGCAAGCGGAAACCGAATCCACAAAGGAGAGGGAAATACTGGACTGAACGATTACCGACAGGGAAAGTGTTTATAATGTCTGAGAGGCTGATCTCCTGAGCTTAAGTGTGCATTAATCACTGCGGCGTAATTCAAGAGCAATAAGAGAAGGGCCAACAAGAGGCAGGAGAATCCCTTCATTTTAAAGATAGGGGAGTTCCTTAAACCAGTGTTTCCCAACCAGCGTGCAATGGCTTACTGGTGTGCCTTCAGACCTGACCAGTGTGCCACAGAAAAACCACCACTCAGATCCAGACCAGCACCTGGGCTCTGCTCTCAGAACTTCATAGCATGAAGAGAAACCAGCTGTGTCTCCTAAATGTGTATGTGCTCCTTTCTGACAACAGGTGTAATCATGCATTTGTACCCTGCAACCAGTGGGATTTCTCCAAGGGACAGGTTTATTTCCTGGTCTTTCTAGCCTCCATGCTTTCAAGGGACTCCAAATAAAGCCACAGGATTCATTCACTTTGAGTCCGACCATCTCGTTTATTTCTTGCACACGTACGACACAGTGATGGGGTAGTATGTTGCATTCAATAAAATCCCAAACTGTCAGCACATCAAACAGTTGTTATTACCATCTGATTTAATCTAACACCCCCAACATCTGGCAATGCTGCTCTTTCTTCTGATATTTCACTATCAGTGGAACTAGCGTAACCCCATGGTACTCGCATGCCTCAGCATGAGAAGTCCCAATAAAACAGTTGGCATTTCCTCCCTGAAGCTTACAAATGCCCTCCAGGGATCTGAGTCCTCTAGAGCTCCGTACTGGAGATGCAGACATGCCAAATCTCATGCTTTAACAGGCTAATGCAGAAAAATGCATTCAGCCAAATGCACAGCTTTACCCTCATTTAAACACACATTTTGTGAGCGTAAATCCATGCAGAAAGCAGTTTTACGCTCACAAAATGTGCATTCTGAAATTTGCATACTGCTTAGCGCCCTCACATAGAAATCCCATGCAAATGAAGGTATTAAGCATTACTCCCTGATGTAGGGAGGTGCGCTGACTTAATCTGTATTTTATTAACGCTGGCAACTTTACTCCTGGTCAGAGGTGGAGTAATGTTTCCAGCATTGAGGGAAAATAGGCTGTTTGCACCCAAAAATTCACCATTTACTTAAAATATATGGAAGAAAATAGTAACAAATAATGCCCAGTTTAACAGCGAGAGTTGCTTTAAATTTGGGAGGGGAAGGAACAGAGAGGAAGCTGGGAGTCTCCTGCCCTGCTTTCACTTCCTCTGGCAGTGCAAGGGAGGGAGCTGTGTGTGGTCAGGGTTGAGCTAGCTGGGTCATGCAGTCTGCAGCTGAGTAAGTCCTCTGCTTACTGTTCAGCCGTGCAGGATACCTGCTGCTCCTCGGCATGCCCTGTGCTGGTTTTAGCATCTCTCCCACACCCCCGAGTTAAAATGTGCGGTCAGCCTGGGCTGAACACACATTTTAACTCTGATCTGATGTCCCTGCATACTTTAACACCTAATGTATTAGCATAACATTAGCTTACTGCATCAGAAATTTAAAAAAACCCCACAGTTTTAATGCGTACCTACCTGCATCGCTTACATCAAGAGAGAGTCTCATGCTCTCACGACCCCTTCCTCTCGTGCATTTGGCCGCCAGGAGCAGGGGCAGCAAAATAGTGTGAGCCCCTGCCTGCCAGCAGCCAAAGAAAAGAAGAGGGGACATGGTAGACCCCATCCCACTGTGGCCTGACGAAAGACGTGTCGGGGCTATGGTGGACCCATCCCACCACAGCCCAGAGAGAAGCTGTGTGGGCAGTTGCGGACCCCATCCTGTTGTGGCTCAAAGAGAGGTGGAGGCCAGAAAGTATGAATGTGTGTGAGAGTGAAATCATGTGAGTGTGAAAGAATGAGAGTGTGTGTGTGTGTGTGTGTGTGTGTGTGTGTGTGTGTGTGTGTGTGTGGAGAATGGGGGATTTTTTTGTCCTTCTAAGTTTTAATTAGGGCCTGTTATTTGATGTGTCTATCTGTTTGAAATATTTTATTTTTTAATAATAATTTCATAATTAACTATTGGATATTATTCCATTCATTGTGTGTTTTGAAATATATATATATTCTTTTGATTAGTATACTTTTACTATTATGATTGATGTTTTATATTTCTTGATTTGGCATAGTTTGTTTTTTTCCATTATTGCACGTCATACAGTGTCTGGCTTGTGGTTTCCGGTTCAGTTTTTGTCTACAGGTTGCTGTTTGTAGTTTATATTCACTTTATTCTGTATTTGGTGAAGGTCTGTCTGTTTTCTGTATATGTGACTGAGGTGAGGTATTCTGCTAGCATGAAATTTCTGTGTAGTTGTGTATAGCAGCCTGGCTTGCCCTGGTTTCCTAATAAGAGGTGTATTGGTGTTTTAAGGCCTGGTGTAATATTTGCAGTGTCATTTCATAAGTAGGTCATTACTGTTTGAGAGCTGGCAGTTAGTGCTGTCTTGGTATGGGATATTTACTATATTGTAAATGAAATTGTTTATTTATTGGCTTTCTGAGTGCCACACCCGCATCCAATGTGTTACAATAGACCTAATGCCATATGGGTTCCAAGTGTCTGTTTGCTTTTTTGCAAGGTTTTATGGTTGGCATCATAGCAGTGCATGAAAACGTAATATAAATCTTATTTTAAGTGATATTTTTACCTCAGAAGACTGTACTTTGAACGCCCCTTTTTCATGTAAAATCCATTAAAAATGCATAATTTTTAATTGTGTGTAGAGAAAACTCAAGGGTGTAGTTTTTGCCTGGGATGCCTAACACCTCTGCATCGGTCAAGAGCCACGCACAGAATGTGTACATGGAGAGAAAGAGGAGGCCACATACTGGCAGCAACAGGAAACCGAGTCAGCGGGAGACGGGGAGCTGGCAAGAGGTCAGTGATATCCCCAAATTGTTGAGCATAGCAGTCTCTGACTGTGTTTCCTGTCCCCTCTACCATGCCTCCCATGATAGAGGGAGCAGCCTACAGAGGGTCTAAGAGAGCCCAGGCTTAACCCTTCGACACCCTGCCTGAAAAATCTCACTCTTTGACCTACAATCTCGGTCACTGGGAGGGATCACCCTTGGCACCTCTGGGGATGTTGCTTGTTCCGTTACTCTCCAAGGAGTGGCTCAACAAAAACTGGAGCTTTGCCCAGGTAAAACAACACAAAACATGAAAAAGTCCACAAGGAACGCTTCAGTACCATTTCAGCTGGTAACCAAGCTGCAGCATGAGCTCCAGAGTGTGGTAATTTAATGGGGAGCATGCAGGGCACGGAGAGCTGGGTCCTGCTTTGTGCAGCACACAAATTGCACACACAAGCACCTCATCTTCCCTGTCTTGAGCCTTCTCCTCTGAGTCCTTCCACCCTCTCTGCTTTGTCCCCAGGTTGAATGAGATGGGGACAGTGTGCCTGGAGCACTGGGAGGAACTCACTCGGGGTTTTGGGAGAGCAGCGAGGAAGAAGCCAGCTGCCTGCACCATACCAACTGCTCCCTTTTTTCTGCACTTGTAACTAGAGGGCGCTGGTTCCTCGTGATGGTGTAACCCCACCCCGGGGAGCTTACCTCATAAAAGAATTGGTTAGTCTCTTAGGGGCTGATATTCTCTCCTCCCTCTCTTTCCCCAGAGCGTGCTAAGGGTGGCTTTCCTTCTTTTGTCCCCAGAAGAGGAGTACATGTTCTCACTGTGAGCTGTAGGAGGCTGGAGTCACTGGTTTAGTCTCCCAAAATTAAAGTCTTTACGGTTGAAAACACTGGTGAAATATGGCACAACAAACTTAAGCTTCAGCGCCGCAGAATTTCTTCTTCTTCTTTTTTTTTTATATTACAGTCTCTTTCCCTCTGTCTGTGCATGGGTCTCTTATACCAGGGGCAGAGAAACATTCACCCTCCAGGGCATGGAAAAGTGAAGTTCCCAGGAAAACAGGGGATCTTTGTGTGGGCAGGAAAAACCCCTCCAGCTCTGGTAAAAAAAAAAAAAAAGGTTTAAACACAGTCCATTCCTCTCTCTCTCCACCGTTTGGGTGCGCTCAGTGGTTTTAACTTGCTCTTACTCACAGTTACTGGTTCTCTTTCTCTTCCTTGATTTTGGTCCCTTGTGGAGTCCAGGTGGATCCCAGATCTTTCAACCAAAAATCTTCTTCCTCAAAAATATTAATACTGGCGTTTATCCACCTCTGCGGGGCAGGTCTTCCCCATCCCTGGGCACCCCAGACACAGGGGTCCCCATGCCCTGCGTCTAGGAGAGGCCCAGCTGTCTCCCAGAAAGGTTTCAAAGTCCCAAAACCTAACCCAGGACAACCACTCTGCACCTATGGAGTGGGTTACAGAAGAGGAGTCCCCGACCAAGCCAAAAGGGTCCCCATTCCCCGGCAGAATGGAGCCCAGGCCTCCAGGCAGGCCACAAAATCCAACTCAGGAGAAAAATCTACAAACTTTCTTCAAAACAGCAAACTATACTGTTTGCTGTTTTGTTTTGGAGTGGAGGAGTAACTTGGTGGTTAGTGCAGTGGGCTACAAACCAGGAGACCAACGTTTGAATCCCACAGTCACTCCTTGGGCAAGTCACTTTTTAGCCTCCATTTCCTCAGGTACAAACGTAGGCCTGGATTTATCAAAATGTGATAGCAAAAGGGGTGTGTTTTATGCTAATATACAGAAATTGCAATCACATTTTCAGACTGTGCAATACCTGTTGTATTCAACCACTGGGGGACCATTGTTAATGAGAAAGAGAAAGAGAGAGAGAGAGACCTAGTAACTCGAGGTGAGGTTTAGGTATTAGTGTAGGGGGTTAAGGGCCACTTTGACATTCAAGGTGAGACGTACGAACAGAACAGTGGTCTCTTGTGAAGATTTGATGGCCTTCGGAGTGAGGAACCTCACTCCAAGATGAGATTTGGGCAATGTTGTCTCCACCTAGCTTGATGTGTCCATCAAGCTAGGTTGATGTGTCCATCAAGCTAGGTTGAGAGAACATTGCCCAAATCTCATCTTTGGGTGAGTTTCCTCACTCCGAAGGCCATCAAATCTTCACAAGAGACCACTGTTCTGTTTGTACGTCTCACATTGAATGTCAAAGTGGCCCTTAACCCCCTTCACTAATACCTAAACCTCACCTCGAGTTACTAGGTGGGCCTATCATAGGGATACAAATACCTATCTAGGGAGCAGGTACTATGGCTAATCTCTCTCTCTTCCTCTCTCTCTCTCTCTCCCTTCCCCTCAAACAGGCCTTTCTGGAGGCATCACACAATGCAATAAAACCTTACCACACAGTTTAACACTATTGAAAAAGGTGTAGTTAAAATTGGTTCCTCCTCTTTTTGAAATTTGCATCGCACCATACGATATGGTGCTATCGCATGCGATAAAGACATTTTCGCATTTTCCTATGCGATAAGCCCTTAATGCATGCGAAACTGCCTTAGCGCATTTTGATAAATGACCCACTTAGATTGTGAGCCCTCTGGGGATCGGGAAATACCTACAGTACCTGAATGTAATCCACTTTGAAGCACTGAAAAAAGTATGAAAAGTGGAATATAAACAAAAATAGTCTCCTTGAGCTCTCTGTGGAAAGCTGCTTATAAACCTCACAGAAAGGAACTCAGTTACCCTCAATAACTGCACTAGCTGAAGTAAAGCTTCACCCATGACTTACTCTTAACGTAACCGTAGGATCTGTTACAATGGTTTCATGTGTGTCCCTCCCTTTGTTTTCAGATTTGGAAGAGGGACTGGTGGGGGTTTCAGTACTTCCCTAGCTCTTCTGTTGACCCATATGAGTCTTCTCCAGTTCTGCATTGCCATCTCCATGGGGGCTGGTGGGCCACACAACATTTTGTTAATGTAGATCTGCCTCGGGCTTGAAAAGGTTGGCAAATACCGCCTTAGGAGACCGAGTGAGAAGATCTTTATGAAATAGAAGAACCATGGGCTAAACTAAACAAAAGTCATCCTAAAGGTGATAAAATGAAAGTAAGAAGAAAAAGAGACCAGTATGGCTTTCAAAATAGTGACTGAAAAGGTGAGGATAAAAAGATTAATATTCAAAAGTTACAACAGATCTCACACAGGGAGAATTATCTGGAACAACCGAGGGAAGTAGGGCATGTAGTCAGGGCAGCAATAGCAAGACCAAAGGGAAAAATAATGCTGTAAAACAAGGTGATAAGTCTCTTCAGATACGGCAGTGAAAAGAGACGATACAGAGGCAGAATTGTAAGACTAAGAGATAAAAAAAAAAGAGGATTGTATTTGTTTGTTTATTAAAATTTATTGATCGTTTATGCCATAGCACTAAGCGATGCACAAAATTGTATTCATAAAAATTATATACAAAAATAGAAAACAGAACAGAACAAAAACCACATAATAGCGAGCAGCATTAGGGTACAGAAAAATATAACAATATTGTGTTGTGGGTAACAGAGAAAAAGCAGAAATACTAAACCTGCTTTCTGTTCAGTGTGCTCACCACAGAAGGGATTGGAGAAGGACCAGTGATAGTTGGTAAGAGTATCTACGGTAGAAGGGTAGATATTCCATTTACATAACTGGAGCCTCACATGGACAAGGCAATGGAGCAAGATGGATTACATCCTAGTGTGGCAGAGCCCCCGGTCTGACCACCAGATATTATGTCACTCTAGTAAGAAGCCATCCATACCCCTGAGCCCCTCCCACCTGGAGAATCTGAACGCTCTTTGGCCCCAGCCATTTTAAGGCACCCGGGGATCAGTTGGAGGAGGCCTTTGAACAGTAAGGATGTTTCAGTTTCACACTCTGGTGAGGCCTCCCAGCTTTTCAGTTAGAAGTGACACCTCACCCTGCACTCCCTGCCAGAGGCTCCTTCTCCTGCTAATTTACACAGAGAGAGACTTGTACGCCTGATACCCTTTTGGGGTGAACGCGCTCTCCTAGAGGACCAGAGACCTGCGAGCCCTCTCCAAACCCTAGGAGGGCAAGCACCAGTGATGGATCCTGCTGCCAGGGACGGTGAGAGCAGAAGATGTATCCAGTTTAAACTTCAGGAGTATTTTTTGGATTTTAGCAGAGTGGGGAGGTTTTTGGATTCCCCCTTCCTCACTGGGATTGCAGTGCTGAGTACTAGCCTGACTTTTCCCTAAGTGAAGTCCCCCTAAAATAGCAACTAAGGAAGGAAGAACAAGATGTCAGTAAATCTTTTGATTCTGTCCCGTACAGAAGGATCATAAATACTCACAAGAACTTAGGGGTGTGGGACCCAAGGTGATTGACTGATAGAGTTAATTTATTTAAAGCATTTGTTTGCTACTCAGTCCCAGGTTCTTACAGGCTCAGCTGGTTGAGTGATGGAAAGCAGCAGATAGCGTTAAATAAAGTTCATTCCAAAGAAAGAGGGGTTATCAGTGGAGAGCTTCAGAGATCAGTCCTGGGGTCAGTTTTTGTCAATATTTTCGTAAGTGATACACGCCCTTCCCTCCTCTGGCAAGGAGGGCACCTTCAAAGACGGCTGAGCACTGACCGCTCTTTGCAACATCCTGGACAAGCACGGATCTGTGCTGCGGGGAGCAGCATCCAAATGTACGGCCCAGGGGACCACCAAAGCAAAACCTGCCTCCACTCCATTTGTGTTCCAGGCAAAGCTGTAGTTTACTTAAAGTTCTCAGGATTCAACAAGACAGAAAAAAAAAAAAATCAGCAAAAACATTTCAGAAAAAAAAATAAAAATTAGCAACAATCCAAAGTTATCATCCACATTCTTCTCAGTCTGCCTGAGTACTGACAGATAGAAGGATCTTCCCCTCAAACTCCCCCCAAGGCTCTTTCTTTCTCACTGCCCAGATAAAAAAACAAAAAACAACAAAACAAAACAGGAATTTTCTTCTCCTGTATCCAGGTTACTTGCTGCAGGCTATCCCCGTGCAATCCTCTCCCTGTAGGTTTTAGGAGTTTAAATCTTCCTGAATGGCCTTTCATCCTTGCAAAAGAGAGAGAAACCTTACATAGAAATATGAAATGTAATGGCAGAAAAAATCCATGTGGCCTGTCCAGTCTGCCCGTATTTTGAGCCCAAGGCAGAGCACAGTCCCTTGGCTGCTTTCCCCAAGCTCCCTGTGAAAGATCTTTCACTTAATTCCAATCCACTCCATCCCCTTCCCCAATAGCTCCTGGAGTCAGCTTTTATATTGCTATGGTTCATCTAGGGGGATGGCTCCTCCTGTCATTCATTTCCTGCTTTACCACCATCCCCCAAAGATTCCTAACTCTTCTTTAGTAAAGCCTGGCTAGCTTTACAGTGATACACTGCAGAAAAATGAGTAGGAATGGTTTGTCTTTTGGCAGATAGCACCAAAATCTGCAATAGATTGAACACTCCTGATGGAGCTGGCAAAATTAGGAATGATCTAAGAAAGCACGGGAGGTGTCTAAGTGCTTGGTAATTAAGAATCAAAGCAAAAACTTGCAGAGAGTGCAGAAGTCCAAGAGAACTGCACCTGATGGAGGTTGAGGATGATGTGCACCAAAGAGAAGCGAGATCTTCAGGTGATCATCTGAGTATCTGGCTGAGTATCTTCCAGATACTCAGCCAGGTTTCAGTTACAGAATCTCACTACCTAATCGTTATCTTTATAAGTTACTCCCCAGTTCCTTGATCCAAGTTTATTTTCCCGGTTTGATGTAATCACATTCTTACATGCTTGTTTCTGTTATAATGTAAACCGAAATGATATGTAACTTTGCTACATGAATTTCGGTATATAAAAATGTTAAATAAATAAATACATAAATCATATCTGTTGATCTCAAGGATGCAAAACAGTGTGACAAGTCAGTGGCCAGAGCCAGAGGAATGTTACTGGCCAGAGGGAGAGCTATAACCAGTAGAAAAAAAATGTAATAACAACTCTGTACGAGTCAATGGAGACCTCATCTGACGCCTTATATCCAGCTTTGGAAGCTGTGCCTCCAAAAGGATGTAGATAGACTAGAGGCAATCCAGTGAAGGGCTAATAAAATGTTGTAGAGTCTACAGCAATTAGCCCTATGAAATGAAATTTAAGGATCTAAAAATGTACATCTTTAAAGGAGAAAAGGGGGGAAAGAGATATGATAAAAGCATTTCAATACCTCAGTTGTGTAAATAATGCAGAGGCAGCAAGTATTTTTCAGTGGAAAGGAATTTCTAGAACATACCGTCATATAAAGTTCAAAGGAAGTAGACTGAGGAGTGATACTAGAAAATATTTCTTCACAGAAAGGTTGACGGATGCATGGAATGGCCTGCTAGGAGAAGTGGTGGAGTCAAAACCCATAACAGAATTCAAAAAGGCATGGAGTAAGCACAGAGGATTCCTTATTGCAAAGAATGATCTGGAAAGAAATATGACGAGTGAGATAATCAAATTTGCAGATGACACAAAATTGTTCAGAGTAGTTAAATCACAAGCAGATTGTGATAAATTGCAGGAAGACCTTGTGAGACTGGAAAATTGGGCATCCAAATGGCAGATGAAATTTAATGTGGATAAGTGCAAGGTGATGCATATAGGGAAAAATAACCCATGCTATAATTACACGATGTTGGGTTCCATATTAGGTGCTACAACCCAAGAAAGAGATCTAGGTGTCATAGTGGATAACACATTGAAATCGTCGGTTCAGTGTGCTGCGGCAGTCAAAAAAGCAAACAGAATGTTGGGAATTATTAGAAAAGGAATGATGAATAAAACGGAAAATGTCATAATGCCTCTGTATCGCTCCATGGTGAGACCGCACCTTGAATACTGTGTACAATTCTGGTCGCCGCATCTCAAAAAAGATATAATTGCGATGGAGAAGGTACAGAGAAGGGCTACCAAAATGATAAGGGGAATGGAACAACTCCCCTATGAGGAAAGACTAAAGAGGTTAGGACTTTTCAGCTTGGAGAAGAGACGACTGAGGGGGGATATGATAGAGGTGTTTTAAAATCATGAGAGGTCTAGAACGGGTAGATGTGAATCGGTTATTTACTCTTTCGGATAGTAGAAAGACTAGGGGACACTCCATGAAGTTAGCATGGGGCACATTTAAAACTAATCGGAGAAAGTTCTTTTTTACTCAACGCACAATTAAACTCTGGAATTTGTTGCCAGAGAATGTGGTTCGTGCAGTTAGTATAGCTGTGTTTAAAAAAGGATTGGATAAGTTCTTGGAGGAGAAGTCCATTACCTGCTATTAAGTTCACTTAGAGCAGCGGTTCTCAACCTGTGGGTCACGACCCCGGCGGGGGTCAAACGCCCAAAACACAGGGGTCGCCTAAAGCAGGGGTCCCCAACCATCGGTCCGTGGACCGGGACCGGGCCGTGGGAGTTTTTTGCCGGTCCGCGGCGCCGCCAAGCACCGGCAGGTGTGTCGCGCGCTCCCGGTCTCTCCCGCTGCCGTTGCCGCCGGGCTGTCAGCACGTTCAAGCCCAGCGGGAACGGCAGCGGCGCTAGAAGAAGCTGTGCACCCGTGGCTGGGCCTTTTCTTCTTCCTGCGCCTGCCCCCCCCTCCCGTGACCCGGAACAGGAAGTGAATCACGGTGCGCAGGAAGGAGAGAGAGCCGCGCGAAAAAGTAGCAGCAGCGGCTGCAGCATCGGTCCTCGAGCAATAGAAGTAGCCGGTAATGGAGAAAGGAGACAGCAGCATGAGCCTCCCGCGGCCGATGGGATTCTTCTTTCTTGGCCAGCGGAGGCTGCTGCAGCTCCCATTTGTGCTCGGGGGAGAAGAGGAAGTGAGTGAGAGAAAGAGAGAGAAGCAGCCAGCCAGCCTGTGTGTGATTGACTGGTCAGAGAGCTGATGTGTGTGTGTATGTGAGAGACAATGAAAGTGATTGCTCAGGGAGATGACTGATGTGTATGTGAGAGTGTGAGACATTAGTCAGGGAGGTGACTGATGTGTGTGTGTGAGAGAGAGAAAAAGCATGGAAGTGAGAAGTCTGGGTATGTGAGAAAGCATGGGCATAAGAAGCCTGGTGTTGTGGGGGTGAAAGAAAGCATGGGAGTGAGAAACCTGGGTGAGTGTGCATGCATGAGAGAGAGAGACTGCTTGGTAAGGTGATGGTGCGTGTGAGAGAAAAAGACTGGTGTGTGTGTGTGAATATGAGAGAATGTGATTCAGGGAATGAGAAGCCTGTGCACGTGGAGAGTGAGCATGGAAATGAGAGAGACTGGTGTGTGTGTAACAGAGAGAAAGTGATTATGGGAATGAGAAGCCTGTGCATGTGGAGAGAACAAGCATGGGAGTGAGAGACTGGTGAGTGAGTGAGTGAGTGTGTGTGTGTGTGTGTGTGTGTGTGTGTGAGAGAGAGAGAGAGACAGAGAAAGTGATTATGAGAGTGAGAAGCCCATATATGTAAGTAGAACACGGGAGTGGGAAGCCTGTGTGTGTGTGTGTGTGTGTGTATGGCATGAGAGAAACTGTTCAGGAAGGTGACTGGTGTGTGTGTGTGTGAGAAAGTGATTATGAGAGTGAGAAGCCCGTATATGTAAGTAGAACACGGGAGTGGGAAGCCTGTGTGTGTGTATGGCATGAGAGAAACTGTTCAGGAAGGTGACTGGTGTGTGTGTGCCAAAGACTGTTTGGGAGATGATTGGTGTGTGAGAGACAGAAACTGGTCATGGGGGCATGACTGGTATGGTGTGTGTGTGTGAGAGACATGGGCACTAAGGAAGAGGACCATAAGTATAGAGCTTAGCTTCTACTGCTGCTTCTGGTGAGTGCCACGGCCTGCAGGGAAGGGGAGTAGGAGAGCTGCTGGATGGGGTAAGTAAAGGTGGCTTTTTAAGTTTATTTTTCTTGACTGCCATTTTAATTGTGTGATGTCTGCTTTTTTGAAATATTTTATTGGTGTTTGGAGAATGTTTAATAGTTTTTATGAGTTTTTAATTGTTGGATGTTCATAGCTGTTTTGAAACATTTATTCTGCTTATTAGTATAGTTTTACAATTATTTCTGTGTGGGGATCTATAGCTGCTTGCTAGTTCTGTTTTCCTAATAAGAGGTGTATTGGTTTTTAGGACCTGATTTAATATTTGTAGTGTTGCCTTTTCATAGATAGGGTTGCTCCTGTTTGAGTGTATTCCATAATACAGGTGTAACTGTGTGCGGATTAGTTTATGTGCATTACTACAGATCCTGGGAGTATGTTAGGTCGGTTCTGTGTCTGTTACCGAGATGAGATATTTTGCTAGCATGTAAGCGTTTGTATCGGTCTTATTTGTTGTGTTTTCTCAGAGGACATGCATTGGTGGTAAACTGCTGTCTTTTCATAAGTAGGGCTATTGAGCCTGGAAATAGAAGGAGTTTGAGTTGCTGTTACTGAGATGTCACTAGAATCAGAATATCTTTTTTGTAGGGTGAGTTGTATGGGGAATGTCATAATTCTGCTTTACATCCATTATTGTGGGTCAGGGGGGTTCCTGTGGATACAAACTGTACTTTTACATCTAGCCCCGTGACAATCATGGGTCAGTGTGCCGTGCATGTGAGAACCTATGGTGAGTTGAGTTACATTCACATTATAAATGTCATAATTAAATGATAAGTGTGCACTAAAATCCAACCCCATCCATAACCCCGCCCCCATATGACCAAAGCCCCGCCCTCACCCCACCCTCACGGGGCGAGGGCGGGGCGAGGGGTCACCGCAACATGAGGAACTGTATTGCGGGGTCACGGCATTAGAAAGGTTGAGAACCACTGACTTAGAGAATAGCCACTGCCATTAGCAATGGTAACATGGAATAGACTTAGTTTTTGGGTACTTGCCAGGTTCTTATGGCCTGGATTGGCCACTGTTGGAAACAGGATGCTGGGCTTGATGGACCCTTGGTCTGACCCAGTATGGCATTTTCTTATTTTCTTATTAAATGAAGGGAAAAACAGAGGCAGTGCATCAGGAAGTAAACTGGGCTGACTAGATTTACTTTATGGTTCTTTTCTGCCATCACATTCTCTGTTTCTATATAAAACCAAGTTTTCTCTCCTCCTTTGGTTAATTGGTCAATTTCTCTTCTATTTGGGCCTTTGATCATCTTGCTATCTTCCCTACCTCCCTTTGTTCTTTTCCTCATAATTCTGACTGTCTTGAAGGAGTTGTTGTTAAAGCAAGAGCTCCTGAGAGCAGGACTTGGCAGCGGATAAGAACTGGGGTCTGTCTAACTTGCTAAACTATTGCTTGCTGCGGAGAGTCTGATTGTGCTTTGAAGTATATTTCTGTTTGGGAGTTTGCTTGATTAAGCTTTGAAGTATATTCCTCTCTGTTTGGGAGTGTGCTTAAATGTGATTTGACACATATTTCTCTCTTTGGGAGTTTGCTTGATTGTGCGTGAAGTATATTATTTTCTGTTTGAGAGTATAATATAGTTTTAAAAGCGTATTATTTGGCTCTTTGAATGTGTGATAGAGTTTTTCCCTTGGACTTCAAGATGACTTCTTGTCCCAGATTACTACAGCCACTAGATTCTAATTTCTATCAAACTGAAGAACTGGTCTGCAGTCCTGCAAGTGAAGGAGGATAAACCATCCCAAGAAGAGGAGGACATAGAAGAGGAGAAACCAAAACTCGTAAATCCTAAAGCTGCAGGCTTAACAGTCACTGCACCTTGAAAGCAGATGTGGTTGTTGACTTACTGCTGAGGGGCATGGAGGCATCCAGCTACTGACCAGATATGTTTCCCTGGGAAGCGTGCTATCTGCTAGGTACCAAGATCCAAAACATTATGGAGAGATTGCCAAAAATGATTAAGCATACTGACTACCATCTGATCCTAATTTGCACAAATAATCCTGCTGGGTACCGCACAGAGTGTCTCCAACATAACTTAATGGCTCTGGGAGAGAGGATAAAGAAGATAGGTGCCATAGGTGTTGTTCTCCTCATTCTTCCCAGTCGAGAAGAAAGGCTTATGCAGGGAAAGTTGCATTCTAGAGATGAATGAGTGGCTGTGTAGATGGTATCCACAAAAGTTGTTTGGCTTACTGGACTATGGGATGATGTTCTAAGGAGTGCTGAGCAGAGATGAAGTCCACCTGGCAAAGAGATACAGCAGCATCTTTCAAAACAGACTGGCTCCACTGGGAGTCGTTCCATGCATCCACTCCATTTCCTTAGATTATTCCTGACTCTACTCCCTTTAACCTTTATCCTAGGACCCTCATTCCAGAACCTCCTTTCCATTGAAAGAAGCCCACCCTCTGTTCACTGATTCCTTGGAGGTATTCAAATGTGGAAAAGGGTAAACAGTGGAGTGCCTCAGGGATCTGTACTTGGACCGGTGCTTTTCAATATATATATAAATGATCTGGAAAGGAATATGACGAGTGAGGTTATCAAATTTACGGATGATACAAAATTATTCAGAGTAGTTAAATCACAAGCGGATTGTGATACATTATAGGAGGACCTTGCAAGACTGGAAAATTGGGCATCCAAATGGCAGATGAAATTTAATGTGGACAAGTGCAAGGTGTTGCATATAGGGAAAAATAACCCTTGCTGTAGTTACACGATGTTAGGTTCCATATTAGGAGCTACCACCCAGGAAAAAGATCTAGGCATCATAGTGGATAATACTTTAAAATCGTCAGCTCAGTGTGCTGCAGCAGTCAAAAAAGCAAACAGAATGTTAGGAATTATTAGGAAGGGAATGTTTAATAAAACAGAAAATGTCATAATGCCTCTGTATCGCTCCATGGTGAGACCGCACCTTGAGTACTGTGTACAATTCTGGTTGCTGCATCTCAAAAACGATATAGTTGCGATGGAGAAGGTACGGAGAATGGCAACCAAAATAATAAAGAGGATGGAACAACTCCCCTATGAGGAAAGGCTGAAGAGATTAGGGCTGTTTAGCTTGGAGAAGAGACGGCTGCGGGGAGATATGATAGAGGTCTTTAAGATCATGAGAGATCTTGAACGAGTAGATGTGAATCGGTTATTTACACTTTCAAATAATAGAAGGACTAGGGGGAATTCCATGAAGTTAGCAAGTAGCACATTTAAGACTAATCGGAGAAAATACTTTTTCACTCAACGCACAATTAAACTCTGGAATTTGTTGCCAGAGGATGTGGTTAGTGCAGTTAGTGTAGCTGGAGGAGAAGTTCATTAATGGCTATTAATCAAGTTTACTTAGGGAATAGCCACGGCTATTAATTGCATCAGTAGCATGGGATCTTCTTAGTGTTTGGGTAATTGCCAGGTTCTTGTAGCCTGGTTTGGCCTCTGTTGGAAACAGGATGCTGGGCTTGATGGACCCTTGGTCTGACCCAACATGGCGATTTCTTATGTTCTTATGTCTCTATCATATCTCCCTATCACATCTTTCCTCTGGGGTATACATATTTAGATCTCTAAGTCGGTCCCCATATGCTTTATAACAAAGACCACTGAACACAGTAATAGCCACTCTCTGCACTAACTCAGTCTGGTTTATATTCTTTTGAAAGTGCGGACTCCAGAATTGTATAGAATATTCCAAATGAGGTTTCAACAGGGACTTACACAGGGTAATATTGCCTCTTTTTTCCTGCTGTCCATTCCTCTCCATATACAGCCAAGCATCTTTCTGGTTTTTGAAGTTGCCTTATCCACCTGTTTGGCCAACTTGCGACCATCAGATATAATCACCCCCAGATCTCACTCTTGTTTCATGCTTAGAAGAATTTCAATCCCTCTACTGTACTGCTTCCTTGGGTTTCTGCATCCAAAATTTACCACTGCATTTTTTAGCATTAAATCTTTCTGCCAGACTCTAGACCATTCCTCAAGCTTCATTGGATCCTTCTTCATGTTTTCCACTCCTTCCTGGATGTCTACCCTGTTGCAGATTTTGACATCATCTGCTAAGTGACAAACCTTTCCTAATAATCTTTCCGCAGTATCACCCCCATTGGCGTCTTTATCTGCCCTCATTGACTATGTTACTTTGTAACTTGGGAACTGCTCTGCCCCTAGATATATATTAGAACAAGTAAGCAAGATGCATACTGAATTAAGCTCACTTAGGAGCCTATATATATATATATCAAATTGCATGAGTACTAAACCAAGCATGAATGCACATTAGATGTTAACTTGCGAATTGCTCTGCCCAGCAGTTGAAACAGACTAAGAACTAGTACTTCCAACAAATATTTATTTACAGTATAACCTAACCAACTTCTAGCAAGGCCTGCAGTGCTCTCCCTAGCTCCCCCTAGCTCTCTTGCACAATCAAAGTAGCTGTTCTCTGACAGGGGAAACACTTAACCCCTTGCATGCCAGCTTGCAGGCTGCATAACCACTCTAAATTCGAGTAATAATGCATTTGTCTTAAAATGTTAATATTGCTTTTCTCAGTATGAGAATGGCTTAGCAAATTATGGGTGTGATTTACTAAGGCTTTTTTTTCCCATTCTGTATCTATATGGAAAATGGTTAGTAACTGAGGCCCTAAATGAGCTATTTGTGAAATATTTAAATATGCTAATCAGCTCATTTTAAGTATTTGTGCATGTTGCATTAATACACGCATCATCGTTAGCGCTGTGGTCTGAAACGTGAGCAATGAGAGTTCTGTTTTGCAGATCTTTCTTACAAACATGTAACTGTTTTGTAAATGTTTTGACTGCTTCAACCATGATGTCTGCAAGCACTCTTTTGCCTTCAAAGCTCTGCTGAGTTTATTTACGTGCTCAGTAAAGTCTGTTAAGGGCATGAGTTTACCCAGCCACCAGACAAGTTTGTAAATTTCAGGAAATCGTTGACCTTTTTTTCATTGAAGAGATATTTAATTTCATCCATGACATTCAACAAATCTGTTTTGAATGAACTAAGCCGTTGGATGTTGCTGCGCATAAGCAGAACTCTGTGCTGTGAGCCAGCCTCTTCCAGGAGGTTTTTGAACTGTCGATTATTTAAGGGGCATGCGATAATGGAGTAACCTAGTAGATTAGGACAGAAAAAAGACCAGTTGGCCCACCCAGTCTGCCCAGTTGTACCACACTGGTAAGGATATAGCTCTGCTACCAGAGGGTCAGGACCCCCGACTGCAGGGTTCTGGAAGGACAGGACCACTGGTGTCATGAGCAGAATAGGTATATTGAGGGTGGGCACGATATGTAAAATAGAGGGAAGGGGGAATCCCTGGCTAGTTGGAAACGAAGACTCATGGCACCAGATCCAATTGAACTAGAAATACGAAGGACCAGGAGGAAATCGCTGGATCAAAAACAAAAAAAAAAACCAGAGAAGCTATACAAATGCTAATTTTTTATTTATTTTTTTTTTGCCTGTTACATTTTGAGTGCTCTTAATATTTTCCATACCAAATTTAGAATATCCTGACTTACTGTTGCACCTGATAATGTTGCCGGATTGAAGTCTTTCTGCATTCATTTTCTTGCTGAATGGCATATTATGAGAGGCAGTAGTGTTTGTGATCCGTGCTCTCCTCCACACAGAGGGAGTAAAATGACCCATTTCATCACAAAGAAATTGATTGTCGTTTGTGTGGGGCTGCTGTACTCCAGCGTTGTTTCTGCTGCATGGCATATCCTTCATTTGTTTAATAACGTTTTCCGTTGCATTAACATCACAACATGAAGAATCTCCACTTAGCCATGATCTCTTTAATATATTCATCTTGTGATCAGGATTTTTCCATGTTTCACAATCTGGTATGCAAGATTAAAACCAGAGTTTGTTACATTGTTGGACATTTTAGCAGATGTTTCTTTCAAACTTTGTCTTTCTTGTTATTAGTGATAGTAATAAAAATCTGTAACAATTCAACCCATCTTATGCAAATATACAATAAAAATATCTCAAAAGCTTAGGTTCTCATGGGTGGAAATTATTTCTTATAGTTAAGAGGCAGTAGAAATTTAAACGGTATTCAACATAACTCAAAACAAAATGTGTGATGGACCCTACAGTCACGTCACCCTTAAGACCTGGTTGAGACCCTGTTTCAGCTAGAGAGAGAAGGTTAGAGTAGAGGAAGGTACCATTCACATACAGCTCCTCCTTCTATAGAGTCTGGAATGGCCGTTCCCCTGCAAGTCTATTTAGGACAGGGGTCAGGAACCTATGGCTCGGGAGCCAGATATGGCTCTTTTGATGGCTGCATCTGGCTCGCAGACAAATCTTTAATAAAAAAGTAAAAATCTAACAAAATCCCCCACCCTCCTGACGCCCCCCAAGACCTCCAAAATTAATTTACTACAACCCCCACCCTCCTGACCCCCCCAAGACCTGCCAAAAGTCCCTGGTGGTCCAGCGGGGGTCCAGGAGCGGTCCGGGAGTGATCTTCTGGACTTGGGCTGTCGGCTGCCAGTAGTCAAAATGGCGCTGACGGCCCTTTGCCCTTACTATGTCACAGGGGCTACCGCCGCCATTGGTCGACCCCAGTGACATAGTGAGGGCAAAGGGTCGTCGGCGCCATTTTGACTACTGGCAGCCGACAGCCCAAGTCCAGGAGATCGCTCCCGGACCCCCGCTGGACCACCAGGGACTTTTGGCAGGTCTTGGGGGGGTCAGGAGGGTGGGGGTTGTAGTAAATTAATTTTGGAGGTCTTGGGGGACGACAGGAGGGTGGGAGGTTGTAATTAGTATGGCTCTCACGGAATTACATTTTAAAATATGTGGCGTTCAAGGCTCTCTCAGCTAAAAGGTTTCCCGACCCCTGATTTAGGAGCTCTCCACAGTGAGCTCAGGAGGCAGTCTTCTTCTGTTAGCACAGAGTACAAAGGTGATAGGAGCTTACTTTTTTGTTGTTTTACAGACCCAGTCTGTTGGTCCTGACCAGGGTCAGGAGAGTTTTCCTTCCCGTCTACTTACTCTAGCTGGTTGCGATATCCATCTGGGTTGATTCTTAGGGTTTTGAGATTTTTCATGGCAGGAGCCTTGTGAGACATCTGGGCCTTTCTTGGGCACAGGGATAGGGAAGACCTGCCCTCCGTAACCTCGATGAGGACGGGGGTGACAGGGACCCGCTGCAAGGATCAACTCCGGTGTGAATATCAGTTTTATGGGGGAAAGGATCTGTTTTCTTAGATCCAGGAGGAAGGCATTGGCAACCACTTCCTTCCTGTTAGAAGCAAGAGAACTGCTTGTTTCAAAGAGGGTCCCGTACATCAAGGTCCCAGAGAGAGTACTAAAGAGACTGTGTAAGATCAAGGAGATCCTGAAGATCTGCTAACCGTGAGGAACGGAAACAACATCACTGGGGACACCCAGCCGGTGCTCACCACCCCGGGGGAGACAAAGAGAGGATTTCCCCTTTATCAGCTTGGAAGAGATTTTGACCATCTAAAAGACCCTGCCCCTCTGGGAGCTCCACTTTACCTAAATCCAAGAGAGTGGAGGTTTTTCCTGTCCTGATATAAGTGAGTCCTGCACAGATAGAGGGAAGAGACTATAAAGGAACTGAAGAGAGATTTCTGTGGTGCTGCAGTTTGAGTTTTGTGACTTTCATCATCATAAGAACCTGCCATGCTGGGTCAGACCAAGGGTCCATCAAGCCCAGCATCCTGTTTCCAACAGAGGCCAATCCAGGCCATAAGAACCTGGCAAGTACCCAAACACTAAGAAGATCCAAACACAACAGGGCGATGTCCTTGTTTTGCTTCATATTGCATTCAGTACCTTTATCGTAAACTCAAAGAGGTAGGAAGCTACTTACTGGCAAACAGTACAGAAGTGTGGGGGCTTTTTTTGATTCCCTTGGCACATCTTTAGATCTAACAAATTATGTCAAATTAGAAAGTGACAAATTTCCCCATCTGGTTCATTATCCTTTTATGTCCAGTCTAGGCTGTAGGCTTTTTGACTTGTTGCTTATCCTTCCAGCAGACAGGAAACCACAATCTATAACATCGCTTTTTTTTTTTTTAAAGTCTTCCTGGAGCTACTTGTTGGCTGAGTTTAGCAGCCGAGGGAGTTTTCTGCTGCTTTACAAGCCGGTATGACTACAGGAGAGAAAAAAAACGACTGTTCCAGGAAAATGAAACACAAAATGCATGTGGTCAAGCACCAGCTCACTGTCCTTTGTGCAATCCTAGTGCTGGGGGTATTGCTTTCAGATCACTAAAGAAAAGTCCCAGTGAGGGTGTACCATGCCAATTCATGGTCAAACCTCCCCAATAAACCAAAACACTCAAAGTGGCAAGTTCTATATAAAGAAGTTTTTGGGTACTTAACTGTATTCCCAAACACTTCACCTATACTCATATGTCCCAGAGTTCTTTACATATTTTCTTAAATTGTAGATAAAACCATTTTCACATTGTATTTCATACTTGATGTGAATAATAGCTTTACTTTGTATTTCATTCAATTCCTGATTTGCATCCCTCCATTTGTGTCTGGTCAGATTAAGTTTCAGGCACCACTTAACCATCTCGGGGCCTGATTCAGGCAGGCATTCCTCCCATTCTGTCTCTATGGAAAAATGCCTTGATGAATCAGGCCCCAAGTTTGTACCGGAGACATTGGAGGGTGAAGGGGCTTGCCCACAGTGACAACCTGGAGAGGTGCTGGATTTGAAGCCTGGCTTCTGCTGCTTCTCAGCCATAGCTTTTAACTGGCTCTGAAATGTCCCGCCCCCACCCTACACACAGTGGTGATATAAAACCTTCAAGCAGACCAATTAAAGTTCACCACATTATCATATGATTCCTGATTGGGGCAGTTTATATCGCAGAATATACCACAGTATCACACCCGCACAGCTCTTCACTGATCAGTCAAAAGGCAACTTGAGGAAGTGGTGAAGACCAGAACTGTGAAGGACTTCAAAGGGGCGTGGGATAAACACTTTGGATCCATCAAGTCTAGAGGACGTGAATGAAGATGGGGTGGCTCGCGGGAATGAAGGCTACTACCTGGAGATAATACCCTTATTCAATATACATACACACGGTTAATGCGACTTCAACATTGCTCTAAGCTTCAACGGTAAGAGGAAATGTGGAAAAAAAAAAGATTTGCATTCACAAAAAAGCAGGGTGTAGCTTGCTTGTTACGGCGGTTACTACCCCAAACCAAATAAGCCTGATACTTTACTTTCAATGCATATCTAGCATAGCTCTCTGCTTCAACGGCAGGGGAGAAAGTCTGTTACTTCACTTTCAACGCATATCCAGCATAGCTCTCTGCTTCAACGGCAGGGGAGAAAGTCTGATACTTCACTTTCAACGCATATCCAGCATAGCTCTCTGCTTCAACAGCAGGGGAGAAAGCCTGTTACTTCACTTTCAACGCATATCCAGCATAGCTCTCTGCTTCAACAGCAGGGGCAATGTAGAAAAGAGGATCTATATATAGACAACAACCAACAAGGACTGAATTACATAGTTACTACCCCTAACTAAGCTACATATTTAATTAGATGCAGTTCCAACACTGCTCTCTACATTAATGGTGGGGTGGAAGGGAAATAGAACTAAAAGGTACTAAGAGCCAAGCGTAACAAGTAAGAAGGAAAAAAAAAAAGTGCATAGCTTGCTGGGCAGACTGGATGGGCCGTTTGTTCTTCTGCAGTCATTTCTATGTTTCTATGTATGTATTAACTTGATATACAACATCTATGTCTTATAAACAGAATAATCCAACCAAGGTTGTTGATGCACGCCGGTCACAGACTGATCAGCCAAAGAGTCTTCATGAAATATACACTTTATGTTCTCATACAGCAGGGTGTGAAGCTAGAGCGCCCACTGCTGACCCGTCTCCTAGAAACACAGAAACTTAGAAACATGACAGCAGAAAAAGACCATACGGCCCATCCAGTCTGCCCATCCGTCCAATTAATTTAGCATTGTAATTCTCATCACTTCCTTAGAGATCCCCTGTATTTAACTCATGCTTTCTTGAATTCAGAAACCGGTATTGTTTCTGTCTCTACCACTTCCACTGGGAGGCCGCTCTACACATCCACCACCCTCTCTGTAAAGAAATATTTCCTCTCTGTAAAGAAACATTCCTCCTAATTAGCGCTCATGACGTCGTTTCTCAATCCACACCCGCAGCAGTGGGCTGAGCCCCTGTTTCCTCGAGCTGACTGCCTGGCTTAAATTACTTGGGGGAGCCCTGAAATGTTAAAGCATTCCAGCTATAAGGGAGCGGACTCCCTCTCACTACCCAGGATGGCAAAGATATTTACTCACAGCCCTCAGATCCTGGCACCAGAAGGGGCTCCTGGAAGGAGGTTCTGCGGGTTGCACTGTGCCGGGCTAGCCCAGGAGGGCGGTGAGTTTCTGGAACACTCCATGCTGGATCTGGAGTTAGCTGGGCAAGATGCTCACTCATCGTCTTGCTGCCTGGAAGGGCCACTCTCTATTCACATACGCAAAGGGTAGTTGACGGGGCCTCTACGTGGAAGGGATTTGAAAAGCTATCATGAATGGCAGTGCCAGGACCAGCTTTCTCTGCACCCGGGGCAGATATACAGGATCGGGCTCCTCCCGACTTAGCAGTGTCTGCTCCTACACAGCACTTTCTCCTCTGGTGACAAATGCTGTCTCTGTGGTGGCAGCAGCTCAAGCAAACCACCCCTTTCTCTCTCCCTTCCTGTCCAACATTCCTCTCTCTTCTCCCACTCTGTGCCCGGCGTCCCCTTTCTCTTTCCCTCCACTCCTTCCCCTGCATCCCCTTCTCCCCCCAATCCAATCTGGGTTCTACATCTCCCTCTTTTTCTCCTCCTACATTTTGCCCTGCATCTCTCTTACTACTTACCCTAGGTCCCCCTCTTTCTCTTCCACCCAAATACTTGTCTTGCAGCCTCCTTTCACCCCACGCCTTCATTGCCCCTTCTCTCCCCACCCACTCCCTGCATCCTCCTCTTTTTCCCCCTCTGTTCCTTGTGAGCAGCATCACTCATCTCTCTCCTACCCAGCCCATGACTAATAGCATCCCTCACTACCATCCATCCCTTGCCTTGCACCTTCCCCCTCTCTCCTGCTCACTCCCTGCCCAACGGCAGCCTCTCCATCTACCCAGCAGCAGTCACCTCCTCCCACAACCCCTAACAGTAACCCCTATCCCCAAAAACCCCTGTCCAGCAGCAGGAGGATCCTCTCCTCCATCCCTCTGCCCAGGAGCAGCAACCCCCTCTCCCTCTGCCCCCCAAATTCCTGCCCAACAGCAGTCTCTTCTTTGGCGCCTCTCTTCACCATCTTCCCAGCAGCGTCCCCCTCCCCTTCTCACTTTCTTTCTCTCTCCTCCCTCCTATGCTTCTCATGCTATAATGCTGTAGATCTTTCTGCAGTGATAGCAGCAATAGCTGAAAAAAGATAATTAAAATGAACACAGGACCAGTGAGTCATCGCATACCCACTGGCCATGAGGCAACCCCGACTCTTCTCCCACACAAGCTTATTCATTGCAGCAGCCTGAAAACACGAGCAGTCAGGAGTTCTCCAGAACGGGCTTTGGATCCACTTCCCTAAGCTCTTCAGCCTTGTACGACCTTCCCAGTGAATTTTCAGGCTCCTTCCTGAGACCACAGCCCTTCCCTGAACCATCCTGTAAAATCGCATAAGTGGATATCGGCGTGGAGGAGCAGGCTAGTGATTAGAGCAGTGGGCTGTACGCCAGGGTTCAAATGCTGCTGCTGCTCCTTACTGCAAGAGTAAGCTCACAAATTTACTAATTTCAGCTTATACATCAATTTAATTTAACATCAAAGAGCTGTAAGCAATGCTTTTCATCCATTCAATCAACTATCAGTAAAAGAATTTGGAAACCCCCTTGCTTCTCAATGTGATCAATGCTGCTATAGACTGTGGAGATTATCGGTGCTGTGTGCACAGTGACTTAAAGAGACTGTGAACTGTGTTGCATGCAAAAGGACATTTAAGCTGTGCTTCTCTTTACAGGGAGCACCTGACCTCACAGACGTTTAACCTATCTACGGAGAACCGGTGCAAATAAAGTCTATTTTATGACTGTGTGCCCTTGGGGACAGTACTAGGGTTTTATCCCATCCAGGGGTTAGACTAAATTCTTCTATGTTCTGCTCTCCACTCCAGTTTCAAACCCCCCCCAATTCCTGTTTCCTGCAGACAAGAGGAGGAGGGAACAAGAAATGGGAAGGGGATGGATTAAGGTGAGGTCCTTCTGTGCTCTGTCTGCTCCAGGCTCCCATCACCCCCATCTAGTTCCTTGCATGCTGCCTGGGAGAGCATGGGCAGTAGTAGGAAGCAGCGGCTGATCTCTGCTGCCTGAGATTTGTGGCACTGGCCATTAGAGTCATAGGGACAGAGCTTTGTGTGCTTATGCTCATAGGTAAAAGCATGCATTAACTCACTGATCAGAGGGACATTGTCTAATATTAACGATGCCCCCTTGGGCAAACACTCCCCTTGCCCTCACCCTCCCTTTAGTCCTGGCTCTGATGCAAGGGAAGTTCCTGATCCTATTGCACAGAGGCTATGTTTGTTTCATGAAAAAATACTATTTCTTTTTTAAAAGCAAAGTTTACAAATTATTTTCCAGAAGGATTTTGGAGAGAATCAGCCTTTAAGAACCAAGTTACTATGCGCTCAAAGGAAACTCTCCAGCAATCTATTGTGCAGCTTCTCTTAATGTATGGGAGGAAGCAGGCCTGGCGTGACTGGGTGAGTGTACCATGCATTTGCCTGGGGTGGCATGCCCGGGGCTAGTGGCGGGCTGGCGGCAACAGGCCACGAGTACCGAGGGGGAGCAGGGGGGGGGGGGCAATGTCCCTGGGCGCAGGGATATAGGGCGTGCCCAGGGACTTCATCCCACCAGCGGCAGAACATAGAAGTTGTGCCCTTCCTATCCCGTGTGCTGGCCACTGTTCCCACTAAGCTGCACATGTGCGTGGCAGTGCACAGCAGGAAGATCATCGGGGTGCCCACCAAAGCCTGAAGAAACTTCCAAATCTTCAGGTACTCCTTCTCCTTCCTGCCTGTGTGGCCCCGGGGCCATGCAGGCAGGAAGGAGGAGGAGCATCAGCCCGTGTGTAGAAAAGAAGCAGCATCTGTAGCAGGGCCATTGCGTATCTCACCTCGCGGCGGCCCGGTAAGAGGAGGTCCGCCATGAAGCCCAACCCACTGCGACCCGTGGAGGCCCTGTAGAGTGTGCATGTGTGTGTGGGATTGAGCCTGTATGTTCAGAGAGACAGCATGTGAGAGCCTCTGTGTATGTGTGAGAGACAGCATGTGAGAGAGAGCCTGTGTGTTTGTGTGAGACAGCATGTGAGAGTGAGAGCCTGTGTGTGTGAGAGATTGAAACAGCATGTGAAAGAGAGAGCCAGTGTGTGTATGAGAGAGAGACCGCATGAGAGAGTGAGAGTCATGTGCGCGTGAAACAGTATGTGAGATGAGAATCTGTATGTGTTTGCATGAGAGAGAGAGACAGAGTGTGAGAATGAGAGCCTGAGTGTATGTGTGAGAGAAACAGCATGTGGGAATGAGAGCCCGAGTGTGTGTTTGAGGGAGGCAGGGAAGAAGACAGGTGGAGAGCGAAGAAACAGAAAAAAAAAGAGACCCTGTAAAAGGAATTGAAAAAAGACCAAGAAAGGGAATGTGGAAAAAAAATCCTGTGACCAAACCGATTAGAAAACTAAGATCAGACAACAAAGTTAGAAAAAAAATTTTGAATTTTTAGTGATTGCCAAATGTTATCTTTGGGAATATGCAAGAGTAGCACTTTATGCTGATCTCATGATGCATAAGATCAGCATGGAGGAACTGGAAGCCCTGCAAATTTTTAATACCACGGAGCCCTCACAGAAGAGGCAGCAGAACGGACTTCAGTGCCAGTAGCAGCAATCAGCACCTCCCCAATATTCACGCGGCAGCAGTGACAGTGGCAGCAGAGGACTGAGAGAGGCTCCGAAGCAACTGCCAAAAGAAAGAGAAGGGGTCTGCCTTCAGTATGTGCATGTGTATGAATGGGAGTCTGTCGGGGGTGTGTGTGAATGAATGGGTGTCTGTCTGGAGGTCTCTCTGTATAAGAGAATGAATGGGTGCCTTCCTGGGGTCTTTCTATGTGAGAATGGGTGCCTTCCTGAGTGTGTGAGTGTGTGTGTGTGTGTGTGTGTGAGTGTGTGTGAGAGAGAGAATGAATTGGTGTCTGCCTGGAGGTCTGTGTGTGAGTGAGAATGAATGTTTGCATGCCTGGGTGGGTGGTGGGGTGATGTCAGAATGAATGAGATCCTGCCTGGGGGTCTGTATGTGTGAGAGAATGAATGAGAGCTTGCCTGTGTGTATGTGTATATGTGAGGGAGCAGTGAGAGTGAAAGTGTGTGTGTGTGTGTGTGTGTGTGTGTGTTAGAGAAATAACAGCTTGTTGTGGGGGGGGGGGGGGGGGGTAGAGAGGGTCTTAGAGCCTGAGAGTGTGTCTATGAGAGAAAGAGTTTGTGGGTGTGTATAAGAGCATGTATGTGTCTGTATGTGATCGTATATGTGTGAGAAAGAATGGACATGCACGTATATGTAAGAGAGAGGATAACGTTTTTTTGCCCTCCTAATCCTCGACAATCTCAGAGTGACTGGAAATCAAGAGTTCCCAGGTATGGACAGCAGGGACTTTTTAAAATCCTTATTAGTTTTAATTATTGGGTGTTATTTAATATGTCTGCTGTTTTGAAATATTTTATTAGTGCTTGGGAAATTTTTTAAAAATGTATCTGACTTTAATATATGTTATTCTATTCAGCAATTTTGAAATATTTATTCTTTTATCAGTATGGTTTTATTATTATAATCGATGCTTTATGTTTCTTGATTTTATTGTTTGTTTTATGAGGAACGGTGGCTCTGGTTTTCCATTGTTACACACAGAGTCTGGCTTCTTGGAGTTTCCATTTCAGTTTTTTGTCTGCATATTGCTGGTTCTAATTTGTGATCCTTTATTCTGTATTTGGTGAGGGTCTGGCTCTGCTCTGTGAGTGTGACCAGGATGAGAGATTCTGCTAGCATGTAGTGTCTGTACAGGGATCTATAGCAATCAGGTTTGTTTTGTTTCCTCAGTAGGTGGTGTATTGGTATTCTGAGACCCAGTGTAATATTTACCCTTGCTTTTCCACAGGTAGGGTTATTGTTTGAGTCCTTGGTGTTACTACTGTTACGTTAGGATAGGTTTGCTGTATAGATTTTAAGTGGGGGTGTTTTTTGCGAGGTTTTGTGTTAGTTCACAATGTGCCTGGCAGTGGAAGGGGTTTGTGCTGCTATTACTGTGAGGTGACACCAGAATTTGAAAATATCTTTTAGTATGATGAGCTGTAAGGGAAACATCCAAGCTCCATTGTTTGGGGGAATTTCAGTGGATGCACAGAGTTACAGAACTGGAGGTGCAGGATTTATATTGACATTCTGTCCCTTCCTATAAATTCCAGACTTCACTCTCATAGCCATATAGAATTAGCTGAATGAGGCTATCAAATAATTATATAGTGTGAAACTGGCCAGCTTTTTAAAATTACGCAGCAGACCCTTAGACTTTCTTATTGAGACTTTTTTTTTATAGCCAATTTTAAAGCAGGGGCCCAGGCTGTGGCGGTGCGTGTGATGTGAGGAAATGTTATTTTAGCGTTCCCTTCCGCCCCCAAAAATTCTTCTGTCTAGAGATGCCACTGATTTTCTGTGTCCTTAAGCATTAGTACAAGAAGGATGAAAGGGGGGGGGGTGCTAGAGAGGTACACAAATGCATTGGCCCCCGGGCACCGGAAACCCTCGGTATGCCACTGGGCCGCTGGTGGAGCCTAACCTACCAGTGGCTGAAGAAGGAGAGAGGTCGCTGGCAGAACGTAAGCCAACCCATCGGCAGCTCAGCAGCTTAAAATGAGAGGTTGGTGTTCCGCACGCACCCCGCGCAAAACTTTACCAGCAGGTGCACACAACATCCGCTCCCTCCCCTCTCCACACGTGCAGGAAGGCTGGTAGGCCATGGTGGAGCTCATCCCACCACAGCCAAATGAGAAGAGGAGGCCTGTGGGGCTGTGGTGGAGCTCATCCCATCATGGTCTGATGACAACAGGAGGCCATGTGTGTGAGTAAGTGACAGCCTATATGTATCTGTGAGAGCCTGTGTATGTGTGTGTGTGTGTGTGTGTCTGTCTGTCTGTGTGAGGTATGTATGTCTGTGAATGTACCTGTGTGAGAGCCTGTGTGTATCTGTGAGAACCTGTGTGTATGTTTGTATGAGAGTCTGTGTGCCTGTGAATGTGCCTGTGTGAGAGCCTGTGTGTTCTGTGAGAATCTATGTGTATGTGTTTGACTGTGTGAGAGTCTGTGTCCATGTGAATGTGCCTGTGTGCTTGTGTATGTTTTTGTGTATGTGCCGTCAAAACCATGATAAACCTCTATTTTTAGTATCTGCCAAATATACTTAATTGCTTGAAAAATTAAATCCCTACATTTTCAATTTGTAAAGTCCTAGGATCAGAAGCCCTAGTCATAAAATGAGATCATATCCGATTAACAGAAACTTTAACCGAATAACAGGCCGATACAGTACAGTGCGCTCCTGCGCACTGTTAACCTGTGATTAGATGTGAGTTTTCGTTGCGCTAGCGTTACCCCTTATTCAGTAAGGGGTTGAAAGCGCGCATCCAACCCCCCCCCGAACCTAATAGCGCCCACAACATGCAAATGCATGTTGATGGCCCTATTAGGTATTCCCGCGCGATTCAGAAAGCAAAATGTGCAGCCAAGCCGCACATTTTACTTTCAGAAATTAGCGCCTACCCAAAGGTAGGCCCTTATTTCTACGGGCACTGGGACTTAATATCATGGCAATATTAAGTCGGAGGTCCCGAAAGTTACAAAAAGTTTAAAGAAAAATTTGAAGTCGGCCCGGGGCTCGCGGGTTGAAAACCAGACGCTCAATTTTGCCGGCGTCCGGTTTCCAAACCCGTGGCTGTCAGCGGGTTTGAAAACCGATGCCGGCAAAATTGAGCGTCTGCTGTCAAACCCGCTGGCAACCGCCGCTCCTGTCCAAAAAGAGGCGCTAGGAACACACTAGTATCCCTAGCGCCTCTTTTTACCGCCGGCCCTAATTTGAATACTGAATCGTGCGCACAGGAGAGTGGCCTGTGCGCGCGCCGGGAGAGCGGGCGTTTGCCAGCTCTCCCGCGACTTTTACTGTATCGGCCCGTAAGTGAGATGTTCCGTTTCCAGTATACGCCAAACCTTGGAGTTCCAGTTGGCTAGATTAGGGGGCCTGATGCGTTTCCATTCGGAAGGTATCTTTAGCAAAGCTGCTAGAAGCAGATCATTCTCTAGGATGTCTTTTCTCAAGGTTCCAACCCACAGCCCAACATTAACCGAGGGTAATCTAGCAGGACAATTTGTCCCGTGATGACATGCATTTGATTCACGAAAACAAAGAGGTAGGCGATCTATGATAGCCGTAAGGATAAACACAAACAATAGATGCCTGATCTTTTTCCATTCAGCCCCTCTGCATCTCCCCCAACATTCAGCCTTCACCTCCTCCTGCTCACCCGCCCCTGCTGGCAGGTGAGTCCGGAGTCCCAGGAGCACAGATAGCTATAAACCCGCTGCTGTGGCTGCTCCAGCCACTCCCCTCCTGTCTCCAGGCAAAAGGTAACATTCTGGAGGAGAGGGGGCTGACAAGTGGGGAGGGGCTGGATTAGGGGACAGTGCCCTATTCTCTGCAGATTGAGATTTGGCCGGTAACCAATAGAGCTCTGGCAGGACCTGGGTGCCCATATCCCAGCACAGAGGCTCTGAGGGCTGGGCACATAATGACTCGGGGGGAGGGAAGACACACAGCACCTATGGGGGGGGGGGGGGCCAGCCTCACGATGGCAGAGGGACCGGGAGCCAGTCATACAGCAGCCCTTGTGGTCAGCCTGCAGGAGCTGGGAGATGCAGGTGCACAGGGCCTGGTTAGCCAGGCTGAGGGAAGATGGGCTCTTATAATCTGAGTCAGGCCACTAAATAAAGAGATATCAGATTAATGCTATACTTTGGCATGAATCGTGGGACTTCTTGCCTTAATGTTCTTTATGCCTTCCCGAGCAAGGGTCAAACAGATTGAAATGTTAGACTGCAGGCATGTTTTAATTTAAAAATCCTTTCTCTATCCAGGAGCGGGATCATAATCTGAGGGCTCTTGTGCATTGGAAAACATAGAAAAGATTCTCGATTATAGGAAATGCTTATTATAGCAGGAGAATTTGGTGTAAGAGTCTTTCATTGTACTGAGGTTATGTTATTGGAGACGCTGAAGAGCACAGCTGTGCAGCACTGTTTACACTGTTTGGAAGAAAACTAGAGTGAATGTTATGTTAGTGGGCATTAAATATATTCCGGACACTGTTAATCTGTCGGAGAGCTGTGTGCAAAACATGGCTTATTTATAATATATCTGGTCAACTAATAAAATTGAACTAAACTTTTTTATATACATATATATTTTGTAACAGAAGCGATGCTGAATCTCACAAACTTGTTATGTGAAGCACGACAGTTGGCAGGAATGTTTTCTAAATCTGCACGGGTCTGGAACTTGCGTGTTTTCTTTCTAAATCAGGATTTTAAAAAAAAAAGATCATACGAGTTATTTGCTTGTGATTACAGGCACTCCAGTGTGATTGAGCACTACCATCTGGCATGATAAGGAGCTAGGGTGACGTTCATCTTCCTGTCCAGGCTCACCTACCAGCAGACTATGGTTAATGTAATCCACCAGAAAACGGGGATGAGGAGACGTGTAAAAGTGATTTAAAAAACCAAAAAAATGCTCTTCCCTGTAAATTGTAGGCTGTGTCTCAAGGTTTTCAAGTTCTTTTAGATCTATTGCTCTCGCATTTACTCAAAAGCACCTAACAACTAACTAAAAACTTTTCAGAACATTTGCTTTAGATGTTACTCATTTAATGTGCCTCAAACACAAACTAGAATATAATATCCCAATTACAGGAGCTCCTCTATTCATCCTTTTCTGAATCTGGAATTAGGAGTTGAAGACTGGGAAATACATTGAAAACAAAAAACCCGGAACTCAAATCCAGTTAAGAAGACTTCACATGACACAAAGTCCCCGGGCCTTTTAAATATTGCAAAGCAACCCTGTCAGGGCCTACCTTTATTCACCTTTTCTCCTAGCAGCTATGGTGGGGGGTCCAGCATCTGCGTTATCTAGAGCCAGCCCAGGGCAGCGGTATCACTGGCAGTGTATCAGCACAGACAGCAGCAGTCAGAATGAGACGCCGCCGATATCATTAGTGTCAGTGTGAGGAATGAGACCTCCAATGAAGTCTTTTCTGTAATGTGAATGTGCCGTACTGACTAATCTTTATCGCGGAGAGCCTTCCAATAGAATAATCACAGAGAGGTTGAGCTCTGAAGTATCCAGCTCCAGGGACAGCCCTACCTTAGAAGAGTGGAAGCAGCAGGAGGGGAAATTATGTTACAGGGGTCTCGAATGTTCTCCCTTCAGGAGCTTCCGATCTTTAACTTTATTAAAATCTGTTAACGGCTTGAAACGAATGCACTAAGCAATGCACAAAATGCAATGCACATAATTGAGAACATTCAAAAAACTAACATTACCTAATCCACTGCAAGACATCTCTTACAGGTCCATCCGAAAAGCCAAGTTGAATGGTCTATGCTCATGAATACTTCTGTTTAAGAAACTGCATAGAACCAGAAGATGCTGAACACGTCAGACCCCATTTATTGGTGTAACACAGGGGGGGTCACACTTCAGAGCCTGCCAAGCACTGTCCAGCTCGGCGCAGCGTCTAGGATCACACAGATTCGTGCTAAGGGCCACAGGCTAACCTCTAAGAACCAGGGAATCACACTACAAAAAAAAAAAAAAGGTCCTCGCACCAAGTACTGCGTTCTAAAACATGAACAGAGTTCACTGAAAACCAAAATAAAGCAGTACGAAAGGGCAGAAAGCAGTTCAGTGATGCCACAATAGTTCTTCAAATTGCGGCAGATACAACGACAAATCAGACACAATCCAAAAAGACAACTCCTCACAGCACTTGAGTACTGAAGGACTTAGGGAACACCTCCTACTTATCCTACAGGTGTCTTCTCTTGAAACCCTTGGAACAGGAACATCTTTTCCATCACAGCAAGGAATGGTAACATTCTACCTAGACGGTGACCCCGTCCTTGGACAACTCCTGGATCCCTTTGACCCTTGGGAATCAGAAATCCTCCTGGCTCTAGGAGCAACTTCAGTGTCAGATGGAAAAGAGAGGCAAAGCACCCTCTCCCCTCCTTGGAACTACAATAGCCACGGCCCCCAACTGCCTCTCCCTGCTCCCTGGAAGACGTCTCTTCCAAAACCACTACTCCCAGTGACCCTGAGTCACCTATACAGACGCTTACTGACCCACCCTTTAGGGGGATGGAGCCACCACTCCCCCTCTCACTCACACAAACCACTAACGCCCCTTGAAATTCCCATCCCTGGAGTGTTCCTCTATTCACTTCATGGGCAAAGCCTAGCGCCCCCCCCCCCCCCCCCACCACGTAGGAGCTGAAGGCAACCAGCATCATTATAGAGATAAGGGTATAGATATTCAAAAGCCAGTTATTTATTTATTTATTTGATGAGTTTTATATACCGTTATTCGGCAGAGCCATCATAACGGTTTACAAAGTGAACATTTTTTTCTTAACATATGAATCACTGCAACTCGGGTGAAAGTTAATGGTGGCTATGGGGGTGGCTTTCCAATAGGTCAGGGTACGCGGCAGGGGTGCTCACTGTCCCCTTTGTTGTTTGCCCTTTTCCTGGAGCCTTTTACTACCAGGGTCTGTTCCTCAGATCAGATCCAAGGGGTCAGAGTGGGAAAATTGTGGTTTAAGCTATCTTTATTCGCTGATGATATCCTTTTTACCTTGACTGTCCCTCACTCTTCGTTGCCGGATGTTTCGACTGAATTGAGCCATTTTAGTGCAGTCTCTGGATTTAAAGTTAATTCTGAAAAATCTGAAATCTTGAACGTTAACCTGAGGGACCCACTGTTCACATACTTTGCCAGGTGTTTCCCTTTTGGTGGGCTAAGCATGCTTTAAAATATTTACGGGTTTATATTGGCGCTGACATGGCTGATTTGTTTACTCTGAATTATACGCCATTGGTGAAAGCTATAGGCAGAGACTTAGAAAACAGGGATAGGGGACACTTCTCATGGTTAGGTCGCATAGTCGCATAGCAATAACTAAAATGAACATTCTTCCCAGATTTCTTTATTTGTTTTTAACTTTTACTCCTGGTGAATTCTGTGCTACTACGGAATGCAGAATTTGTGCAGAATTCCCCCCCTGCACAGAATTGCCAAATTCTGCACAGAAAATAGCAGAGGAGACCCCGGCATGCCACAAATGGAGTGCATCCCGCGGCACATGCTCCATTCGCGGTGAAGATGAAGGCCCGGTGCGCCGTTTGTGGCAAAAAGGGAAGGGCCCTGTGTGCCGTGCTCCATTCGCGGTGAAGCTGACGGCCCAGCGTGCTTTTCCGGCACACGGGGGCCTTCCCTTTTTGCTGCGATCTGCGTGCCGGGGCTTCATCTTCACCACGAACGGAGCGCGTCCCGCGGCATGCCGGTGAGAGAGAATGTGTGTCAGGGAGGGGAGGGTGAGAGAGAGCAGGAGGGTGTGAGAGAGAGCATGGAGGGGATGCCAGTGAGAGAGAATGTATATCAGGGAGGGGAGGGTGAGAGAGAGCAGGAGGGTGTGAGAGAGAGCATGGGGGGTATGCCGGTGAGAGAGAATGTGTGTGTGAGAGAGGGGAGGGTGACAGAGAGCATGGTTGGTAAGAGGGGAGTGGGGAGGGTGAGAGAGAGCAGGAGGGTGTGAGAAAGAGCATGGAAGGTAAGAGAGGGTGGGTGGCGGGGATGCTTGAGTGTGGGTTTCAGAGAGGGGGAGCCTATATGAGGGGAGGGGGATGCCAGTGAGAAAGAATGAATGTGTGAGAGAGGAGAGGGGGTGTGGGGGAGGGTGAGAGACAGCTTGGTTGGTAAGAGGGGGAGTGGGGGGATGCTTGAGTGTGGGTTTCAGAGAAGGAGCCTATATGAGGGGAGGGTGACAGAGAGCTGGAGGGTGTGAGAGAGAGTATGTGAGGTAAGAGAGGGTGGGTGGGAGGATGCTTGAGTGTGGGTTTCAGAGAGGGAGCCTATAAGAGAAGATTGTGAAGGAGTGTGTTTGTGTGTGAGATATTGGGAGCTCGTGTCTATGAAAAAGGAATTGTGTGTATGTGAGGGTGCTAGCCTGTGTGAAGGGATTGTGTATGTGTGAGACAGAGCCTGTGTGAAGGGCTGCATGAGGATATATGTGTGAAAGAGAAAGGAAGCTTGTGTGGGTGTGTATGCAAGAGAGAGGGCCCTGTATGAGGGGATGTGTGTGTGTGAGAGGAGAGGGAGAGGGGGGTGTGAGAGAGGGAAGGGTGAGGGTGAGAGAGCAGAGGGGTGAGCAGGAGGGTGTGAGAGAGAGCATGGGAGGTGAGAGAGAGGGGGGAGGGGGAATACTTGAGTATGGGTGCCAGAGAGAGGGAGCCTATAAGAGAAGATTGTGAAGGAGTGTGTGTGTGTGTGAGAGAGACTGGGAGCTCATGCTTATGAAAAAGGGATCGTGTGTATGTGAGGGTGCTAGTCTGAGTGAAGGGATTGTGTATGTGTGAGACAGAGCCTGTGTGAAGGGGTGCATGAGAGAGAGTCATAGGTAGTCTGTGTGAGGATGTATGTGTGAAAGAGAAAGGAAGCTTGTGTGCATGTGTATGCAAGAGAGAGGGCCCTCTATGAGGGGATATGTGTATGTGAGAGAGTGAGGGAGCCTGGATGAGGGTGTGTGTATATGGAAGGGGCACTCTTACATGAATTTCTAGGGAAATTCTGCTCAAAATATTTAAAATTCTGCAACTTTAATGTTTTTCTGTAATAAGTTAAAATGTAATTACTTAAAGACTGTCATGTAAATTGTGTTATTTTGACCAATATAAAGTTTGCAGAATTTTGCAGAATTTTCAGTTTTTGTGTGCAGAATTTTCAGTTTTTGTGCACAGAATTCTCCCAGGAGTAAACGTTACCTATCTATTTGTCTGCTGCAATCCTGCATTCTTGGCAGAAGAAGATTTTTGATTCTATATGGAAAAGGAGGCCACCTAGGGTTTCTCAGGTGATATTATTTCAACCTAAGAAGTGGGGTGTTTTGGGACTCCCTAACCTAGGGGGGGGGGGGGGTTTGCGGCCTCCCAGCTTCGAGCACTTCTCGATTTTGATAGATTCTGTGTTATAAAGCAATGTATCCTACTTGAACAGGTCCTGGTCGGTTTGAAGCCTCTTTCAGCGCTCCCGTGGCAGCCATGTTCCACCTGGCGACTTTTAAGTGTTATCCATTAGTCTTGCAAACGACCTTGTGGGTGTGGTTTCAGTGAAAATCCAAGTTGGTTGGTAATAGTTCTTATTTTTAACTCTCACACCTTTTTCATAAAGTGTCCTTCCCTATGCGCTTCCATTTCAAAGCATGTGCTAGTTGGAAGGATCATGGATTAACAAGGGTAGAGCATTTTCCTCTGTCATGGTGCACTTATGTCTCCCTGTGATATCTCCACTAAGTATCATATGGAGAGATTGAACTTTTTGGAGCATGCTCAAATTAGACACAACAGTCAGCCACGGCCCTTGTGGCAGGGCAGGTCCTTATTCGAAAGTATTTATGGGCAAGTTGACAAGATAAAATCTATTGCTTAATTAATGGATGCATACCTGCTAAATTTTCATACATGTGTGCCTGGGAGGCGGACTTTGGGGATGCTTTGAGTGTTGAAGAATGGGATTCTATTTTTTTCTTGTGCCAGTAAATGTTCCATCTCTGCTAGCCTCCGGGAGAACTGTTATAAACTGCTTTTTCGATGGTATCTCACTCCCGCTCGGCTTCACAGCATATACTCTTCTGTGAATGATTTGTGCTGGAGGAAATGTGGTGAAGAAAGCACTTTTATCCATATTTGGTGGCATTGCAGAATTATGGTAGCCTTTGGGCGACAGATTGCAGAATGGATGTTGACCATTGTGGGGGTGGGGAATATATATATCATGCTCGTTACATTTTGCTTGGGATGCCGGTGGAGGGTTTTGCTGTTCCTTATGCCAACAAATTTTCATTGCGGCCAAATGTGAGGTTGCCTTTTTTTGGAAACACTCTGAGGCACCCTCTTTTCAGGTGATACTATGTCGCCTATTTAAACCCTATCGTTTAGCTCATTTGGCAGCCTTACATCATAACCGCCTATTGTTTTTTAGGAAAATGTGGGCCCTTTGGACAAATGGCGGCAGTCTCAGGGCTTGGGCACTTTATAATATGTACTCACTCATGTACTGCTGCTTGATGGCATTTCACTTGGTGTGACTTCCTTCCAGTTTTACGGTTGAACGTATGCTCTTAAGATGACCTTTTTTGAAACGATATTTTATGTACGATGTATATGTATTACTTTAATGGTGTGTACGGAGTGGGTTTTGGTTATGTTTATACTATGCGCATTTGAGGGTGGGAGGGTTTGAGTTGTATAATGAGAATTTTGGATGTATATTTTGTATTTTGTACCCTGATTTCTTGTAATGTTTCATTGCACACATCCAATACAAACTTCTAATTATAAAAAAAAAGTTGCCTAGCTATATGCAACCAGATAACTTTACAGAAGTATATTCAACGTTTATCCCGCTGAATATACCGGACAAGTTATCTGGCTAACTTTAGCTGGATAACGTATCCACTAAACGGCCTACTGAATATTGGCCTCCATAAGCCTCTAGCATTCGAGCAGAAAAGCAGTGATGTATGCATGGAATTGCATTGTTAAGTCTTGAGAAAGGCAATTTTCAAAGTCATTTCTGCAAGTAAATTGGAGTCTGAAAATTCTTCTTCCTTGATCCAGCTAAAAATGTGTGTGAGAGGAGTTTGGGGGAGTCATGGGGGTGTCCACAATGCACATGCTTTTTATTCATATCCAGGGCAGAAGGGACAGGCGTTTCCGGGGCGCAATTTAGGTGGGATCAGAAAACAACATGCAAAGACCGTGGGCCAGATTTTCGAACTTATGCGCGGGCGTAGATTTGTACGCACAACCCGGCGCGCACAAATCTACGCCAGATTTTATAACAACTGGGGTGGGCGCATGCACCTTGTGCGCACCGAGCCCTAGGGGAGTCCCAGTGGCTTTCCCCGTTCCCTCCAAGGCCACTCCGAAATCAGAGCGGCCTCGGAGGAAACTTTCCTTTCACCCCCCCACCTTCCCCTCCCTTCCCCTATCTAACCTGCCCCCTAGCCCTACCTAAATCCCCCCTACCTTTATTATTTAAGTTGTGCCTGCCTTTGGGCAGGCGTAGGTTGCACGCGCTGGCCAAGTGCCGGCGAGCGATCCCCCCGGCTTAGCGGGCCTTCGGAGGCCTCTGGCTGCACCCCCACCCTGCCCCACCCCACCCCAGACTGCCCCCACCCCGCCCCTTTTTTCGAGCCCCGGGACATACGAGTGTAACCCTTTTAAAATCCGCCCCTGTATTTTCAGATCTATATGGCATTATTTTCCTTTTCAATTCTGCCCTATAAAAAAGAAGGGCACAAAGGTCTGCAGTGGATTTGTATGCCAGCCAGTTCTCAAAGGGAAAGTATGCGGCTCCCTATCTAAATATTCTCAAAGAGCTCTGTATATAAAATAATGCTAAGAGGATAACTTTCAGAAACTAGAACAAAGGGGAAAGCCGACAGCTGCTCAGTAGAGCATGGTTCGGAGGGAGATATCTTTGAAAGTTACTAACGAAACAGGAGAGTTCAGGCATCCCAACAGAGAGGTGCCAATAAAAGCAAAAGTAGTCCATGTGCCTTTAAGTAAAGAACAACCTGGGTTAAAAGATTCCAAATTATCCCTGTCAACTGAAAAGCAGGTTGTTAATACAAACAAAAAACACACTTTGAAATGTCTGTATGCCAATGCCAGAAGACTAAGAAGGGAGAGTTGGAGTGTAAGGCAATGAATGAAGAGACATCTCAGAGACCTGGTGGAAGGAGGATAATCAATGGGACAGTGCTATACCAGGATACAAATTACTGTATTTGCCTGCGTATAGGACGCACTTTTTTCCCCCTCAAAATAGGGGGAAAATAAGTAGTGCGTCCTATGTGCCGATAATCAAAATTAACAGCGTCCGGTGGGGGGGGGGGGGGGGTGACGCAGTGACTTCGGGGAGTGAGGGCACCACGATGCCACCGCGTCACTCCCCCCCCCCCCACCACCACCACCGGTCACTGTTAATGATTACTAACAGCGTCCGGGGGGGGGGAGTGTCACGCCGCCCGATTCGGGGAGCAAGTCTGCAGGTCCTATGAATCAGTAATTTTGACTCCTGAGATGGTGAGTTCTCAATAAATCCCTGCCACCATCTTAAAATGGGAACTTTTTAGTTATCCCTTCTAGGGGCAGCATGTCCCCATGCTGTCTCCGGTTTTCTGTTCGGTTTACTAAGGGAAGGACACTTGACCTCTAAGGATGAGGCTTGGAATTTTGAATTTTGATTACCGGCGCATAGGACCTGCAGACTCGCTCCCCGACACCACCGCGACACTCCCTCCCCCCTCCCCCACCGGACGCTGTTAGTAATTTTGATTACCAGCGCATAGGACCTGCAGACTCGCTCCCCGACACCACCGCAACAGTCCCCTCCCCCCACCGGACGCTGTTAGTAATTTTGATTACCGGCGCATAGGACCTGCAGACTCGCTCCCCGACACCACCGCGACACTCCCTCCCCCCTCCCCCACCGGACGCTGTTAGTAATTTTGATTACCGGCGCATAGGACCTGCAAACTCGCTCCCCGACGCCACCGTGACACTCCCCCCTCCCCCACCGGACGCTGTTAGTAATTTTGATTACCGGCGCATAGGACCTGCAGACTCGCTCCCCGACACCACCGTGACACTCCCCCCTCCCCCACCGGACATTGTTAGTAATTTTGATTACCGGCGCATAGGACCTGCAAACTCGCTCCCCGACGCCACCGTGACACTCCCCCCTCCCCCACCGGACATTGTTAGTAATTTTGATTACCGGCGCATAGGACCTGCAGACTCGCTCCCCGACACCACCGCGACACTCCCTCCCCCCTCCCCCACCGGACATTGTTAGTAATTTTGATTACCGGCGCATAGGACCTGCAGACTCGCTCCCCGACGCCACCGCAACAGTCCCCTCCCCCCACCGGACGCTGTTAGTAATTTTGATTACCAGCGCATAGGACCTGCAGACTCGCTCCCCGACACCACCGCGACACTCCCTCCCCCCTCCCCCACCGGACGCTGTTAGTAATTTTGATTACCGGCGCATAGGACCTGCAAACTCGCTCCCCGACGCCACCGTGACACTCCCCCCTCCCCCACCGGACATTGTTAGTAATTTTGATTACCGGCGCATAGGACCTGCAGACTCGCTCCCCGACACCACCGCGACACTCCCTCCCCCCCTCCCCCACCGGACATTGTTAGTAATTTTGATTACCAGCGCATAGGACCTGCAGACTCGCTCCCCGACACCACCGCGACACCTTCTCCCCCCTCCCCCACCGGACGCTGTTAGTAATTTTGATTACCGGCGCATAGGACCTGCAAACTCGCTCCCCGACGCCACTGCGACACTCCCTCCCCCACCGGACGCTGTTAGTAATTTTGATTACCGGCGCATAGGACCTGCGGACTCGCTCCCCGACGCCACCGCAACACTCCCTCCCCCCTCCCACACCGGATGCTGTTAGTAATTTTGATTACCGGCACATAGCACCTGCAGACTCGCTCCCCGATTGCCTGGTGCTGGGCAAAGTGGGCTAGCCGTGCTTCGAGCAGTGCACCCTCACTCCCTGACGCCACCACATCACTCCCCCCCACCGGACGCTGTTGATTTAGAGATTATAAGTCAGTTTAACATACGCTAAAATTATATAGAAAATTATTTTTTTTCTTAAAAATATGTATAAAAAAGGGTGTGCATCTTATACACCACTGCGTCCTATACACCGGCAAATAAGGTATATCGCAATGATCGGGAGGGATCAACTTGGGGGTGGGGTGGTGCTTTATGTCCGGGAGGGCATAGAATCTAACAAGATAAAGATCATACAAGAGACTAAATGCACAGTAGACCTTTTATGGTTAGAAATCCCATGTATGTTGGGAAAGAGTACAGTGATAGGAGCATAGGGAATATTCTTATACTACCGTCCACCTGGCCAAAATGATGAGATGGACGATGAAATGCTAAGAGAAATTAGGGAAGCTAACCATTTTGGCAATGCAGTAATAATGGGGGATTTCAATTACCCCAATATTGACTGGGTAAATGTAACACCAAGACATGCTATAGAGGTTCCTGGATGGAATAAATGACTGCTTCATTTTATTTATTTATTTTTTATATACTGACATTTGATCTGAGATATTATATTGGTTTACATTCAGGTACTGTAGGTATTTCCCCATCTTCAGAGGGCTTATAATCTAAGTTTTGTACTTGAGACAATGAAGAGTAAAGTGACTTGCCCAAGGTCATAAAGAGCAACAGCAGGATTCAAACACTGGTCTCTTGGTTCATAGCCCATTGCTCTAACCACTAGGCTATTTCTCTTCCCTTCAATTGGTTCAGGAACTGATGAGAGAAGGAGCTATTTTAGATCTAATTCTTAATGTTACGCAGGATTTAGTGAGAGAGACAGCCTGGTGAGGCCTTTTGGCAACAGTGATCATAATATGATCCAATCTGAATTAATGGCTGGAAGGAGGACAATAAGTAAATCTACAGCTCTAGCATTAAACTTTCAAAATGGAAACTTTGATAAAATGAGGAAGATAGAAAAATACTGAAAGGTGCAGCTACAAAGGTTACAAGAGTGCAACAAGCATGGGCATTGTTTAAAAACACCATTTTAGAAGCGCAGTCCAGATGCATTGCATGCATTAGAAGGTCGATTTTAAAAGCCATATGTGCACCAAAGCCCGGAGATACGCACGTCTCGGGATGACGCGTGCAGTGCGGATTTAAAAACCGCATGAGTACACACATATATCTCCTGGTACGCACACAAATCAAAAAGTTTAGAAGGGAGCAGGGCATGGGCGTGGTTTGGGCGGAGCATGGCTATGACATGGGCGCTCCAGGAAGTTAACTTGAAATTTGTGCTTAAGTATTTACGAGCACAAGCACACGCTGGGGTTCCCTACCATGTAATTTTACTTCTGCTATGGACGGCGTGTATGTTTTAAAATAAAAAAAAGATCAGTGCTGGTCAGTGGAGTTTGAAGGATCAGGGCTAATAGGGTAAGGGAAGCTATCTGGCTGGGGGGGGGAGGGGTTAGGAAGTCCTATCCTTTACCTGGGGAAATGGGTATTTGCTTCTGCAACTGTGCCTAGCAAAATCCCCCCAACTTTACGTGGTAGAGGCAGCACGTGCATGCACCTGCATGCACGTGCTGCCTATTTTATCCCATATGTGCGCTTATGGTATAAAATAGGCAGTACTGAAGGGTAAGAGAGTTTCTAAGATGAAGCTTGATGAATATAAGAAAGAGGCTGTCAAGGTAAGGAAGAGTTTTTATTCTGAGAAGATGAATAAATCTGTTAATCAACCACGAGAATTGTTTATGATGGTTAAGTCTATGATAGGGAAACCTAAATATAATCATATGGATGAGGTAGACTGTAAAGCTTTGGCAGATTACTTTGAACAGAAGATCTTACTAATTCAACAAAGTTTGCCATGGGTTGCTACTCAGGATATAGAGGACAGTAAAGGGGAGTTAGGTGTGAGTTTAAGTTGATGAAAGATGAGGATATGGGACGGATTATTAACAAATTGAAGACAATATGTTCTCCAATGGATCCAGTGCCATTTTGGATTGTTAGTGAATTGTCGACGGAAATGTATGGTATTATCCCCCATATTGTTAACAAATCTTTAACTGAAGGTATAGTTTCAGGGCCCTTAAAGTAAGCAGTGGTTTGTCCCATTATGAAAGATACTTCAGTTTCCCAGCTAGAGATGCCTAACCTTCGCCCAACTTCAAATTTATCTACTATCAGGAAGATTTTGAAAATTGGATAGCTTTGCAATTAGATGAATATTTAGAGGATAATCAGATTTTAGATGACTGCCAACTGGGGATTCGCAAATATGGTGGGACGTAACCTCTGTTGGTGTCTGTACTTGATTTTCTATAAGGAGAAATGGATAGAGGTCACTCAAATATTATTAATACAGTTGGATGTATCAGCAGCGTATGACACACAGTGTATCATGAGCTATTATTGAATCAGCTGTAAGGGATAGGGATTTCTGATACAGTATTAATATGATTTACTTCCTTTTTCTCTAATAGAACCCAAAGCATAAGGATAGGAGACAGGGTTTCATCACAGCGAGTAATAAAATCAAGGGTGCTGCAAGGATCTTCATTTTTCTTTAGTATTTACTATTTATTTAAGCCCTACTGGTAAACTTTTTCAGAAGATAGGTGTGCGATATTTTATATATGCGGATGATTTGCTATTTTGTTTATCATATAGTTCAGATAAAGAGCTCCTTGAGGGAAAAGTTAGAAGTGTTTAGTAGAGATATGAAAGTGGTTATGCATTTGGAGTTTAGTATTGAATGTAAAAAAAAAATGTGGTCTTAAAACTAGGAAGAAATTATAAGGATGACCAACAAGAACTTTGTATTGAGTGAGTGACCATACCAATAGGGGATGAGACCCATAATTTAGGGGTGGTTCTGGATGCAAGGTTAACTGTGAAGCCACAGATACAGAAGATAGCTAAAGTTGATTTTTCGAATTTAAGTTTGGTCTGATAGTTGAAGCCTTTTTTGTCTGTACCTGATTTCAGAATGGTGGTACAATTTTAGTAATAAGTAAAATTGACTATTGCAATGTTTTGTATGTGGGGTTACCACAGAAGTTAGTGAAGGTACTACAATTGGTTATGAATGGTGCAGCAAGAGTGATTATGGGAACCCTCCCCCATGAGCTTACAACTCCAATCCTGCACCAATTGCACTGGTTGCCAGTGAATGATAGGATTCATTTTAAAATGTTGGTACTGTTAAGACTTTGCAAATTGAAGGTTATTCACTGTCTGAATTAGTTCATCCTTATGTTAATACACAAGTTTTAGGTTCGTTGGAATAAAATCTTTTAAAGGAACCAAATTTTAAGGATTATAAATATCAGGAAATGCAAAATTGAGCCTTTTCTATTAAAGGTCCTAATATGTGCAATAAAATTTCTAATGATTTGCGGAAAATTAAAAAGTTGATATTTTTTAGGAAACGTTTTAAAAAGGATCTTCTTAAACAAGCTTATGGGGTATAATATGAAAAAAAATGTTTAAATGCTGTAAAATATTTGTGGGATGATAAAAGTTAATGTATGTTTTGGATATTACAAATTATAAATGTAGCAAATAAATAAATAAATATATTATAATAAAAGACTAAAGATTTTTCTCTTTCTGGCTGTTGGTATTCCGTGTTTACTAGTTTTTACTAGTACTACTACTAGTGTTTACTACTAGTGTTTACTAGTTTACTAGTGTTTACATAGTTTCTGTTCACAGATATACACTGTTATAAACGTTGAAGCTGTTTGTAATATGTAAGTTTCTCCGTTTAAGTTATACTGTTAAATGTAATAGGTGGTTGTATTTGTAAACCGGAGTGAAGGCTGCTAGCTGTACCTCGGTATAAAAAAACGCTTAAATAAATAAAATAAAATAAATAAATAATGCTTAAAATTACTCATGGAAAGCTTCTTCATTATATGTTACATTGTGTACTGCCAGCTAGATCTTAATTTCTATAGCACAATGAACCTAATAAATCAATTACCTCACCATCATTTATGGCAGAGGTTATCTTGGCTTAGGATGTTTGCAAACTTTCTCCCGGCTTTCCCTCCCTCCCCCTGGGTAAACCCATTGTGCCTAGTTACACTGAATGTGGCAGGAGAGAGGTCCTTCAGGTGTGACCCTCCTCAGGGAAAACATTGTGGGTCTCTATTTACCCTCACCAGATTGGTCACTCTGAGGGTGGTTTACATTTGTAATGCATCTTTTCATTTCATTGTTGATTATGAATGTTTTGTTTTTTTTAAATGTACCCCACCTTAAACATAGCAATGGGTGGGGAAGAAATGCTATTCCATAAATCAATAAGAAGTAAGTGTGAGAGTGCTATTCATCGCCTCTAGGGAGTAGAGGGGAATAGAATTTGTGTCCTGATGTGCTGCTGGACTGTAGGCCCAATTCTCAGTCCATGTCTTAAAGGAGAGGAGCCTTTCCAAAGCAAATCAAAGATGGAAAACAGAACAGGGGTGCCACACATCGGGTGCTGAAAGTGCTACGCTCTTCTCTTAATTTCTCTACCCTGTGCTGTAAACTAGGACTATCTAGTAGGGATGAGCATTAGCTGAAACAAAAGTGTAAAACATGATGAATAAACCCTTTTTGTGTTTGTTTTCAAATGGACCAAAAAAATTAAACAATTTCATACATTTTTCATTTTTGGGAAATAGGGCAGCCTATTTTGCAAAACTAAAAAATAAACCCCCAAAAAACAAAGGAATAAAATAGGAAAAACAAAACTAACATGAAAAAAATTAGTGTGTGCATCCCTGCTATCTGGTAGAGATCCCCAGAGGGTCTCTACACAAAAAGGGGTCGATTTTAAAAGGTGCGCGCGCTACCCGCTGCGCACACATGTACACCTGATTTTATAACATTCACGCATCTCGGAGGGAACTTCCTACCCCCCCCCCCACCCCATCTTCCCTTCCCCTACCTCCCCCACTCTTTCCCCCCTATCTTTTTTGTCTTCTTTTTTTTGTTTCAAAACTTACTTCGTCACGCGATCCCTGGCACAGCGGCAAATGGCTGCTGTGCCTGGAGCCTCTGACCCCGCCCCCGGACCGCCCCTTTAGTAAAGCCCCGGGACTTACACATGTCCCGGGGCTTTACGCGTGTCGCCAGGCCTTTTGAAAATAGGCCCAGTGCGTGTAACCCTTTGAAAATCCAGCCCAAAGTATACAACATATAGGGGTAGATTTTAAAAGGTATGCGCGCTACCCAGCGTGCACACATGTACACCTGATTTTATAACTTGCGCGCAGGTGCGCGCAAGTTAAAAAATCAGGGGTTGGCGCACGCAAGGGGGTGCACAATTGTGCACCTTGCACGCGCCAAGCCCACACCGAGCCATGCTGCCTTCCCCTGTTCCCCCCTACCTTTGTCTTTTTTTTTTCTTGTTTTAAAACTTACTTCAGCCCTAAGGCTGAAGTAATTTGCGTGCGCCGGCCAACTGCCAGCGCGCAATCCCCGGCACAGCAGCAAATGGCCACTGTGCCAGGAGCCTCTGGCTCCACCCTTATCACGCCCCTGATAGCCCCACCCACGCCCCGCCCCCTTCTCACCCCTTTAGTAAAGCCCCGGGACTTACAAGCATCCCGGGGCTTTACGTGCATCCCTGGACCTATTGAAAATAGGCCCGGCGCGCGTAACACCCCCTACGCGCATAAGACTTTTAAAATCCGGCCCATACTGTTTCTTTTGCATTCACATGACATGCTGATCCAGAGGGAGGAATAGAGTAGCAAAGCCATGCACCACTGTCTTTGGTCCTATAAGTCACTACTAAATCTATATTGGGATGCTAAGTGTTCCCTAAGGCTGTATGAAAAACTCAGACAACACTGCCTGCGATTTCATTTGTTGCATTCCTCCTTTCTACATGTTATCTCACCATGACATTGCATTATGGGGCAATTTTCCACATGGTTTCAGCATGCAATAGGCTGATTTTGTTCGGTGCATCGGAGCCCCAGCAGCAGGTCACAGGCCTGTCTCTGGGAGCGAGTGCAAGTACTAAAAGAGAAGATCAAGAAGGCGGGACGCCCCATTTTCTCTATGTTGAAAAGATGGATTTTGTTATTTGTACACTGCTTTCATTAATGATAAGCGGTGTATTAAATTAAACAAGAGGTCGGTCTTGTTGTGAGGTCGATCTGATCAATTTCTTTGATTGAGTGACCACAGAGTTGAATCAGGGGAGAGCGCTAGATGCAGCCTACTTGGATTTCAGTGCATAGTTCCACATTGGTGACTTATAAATACATTGAAGCACTCTTGCTATGGGCCTTACAGAGGCTGGCTGGGTTAGAAACTGGCTGAGTGGGAGGCAACAAAGTGTGGTGAAAAATGGAATTCGTTCTAAGAGGGACATTATTAACAGCGCGCTGCATGGATCGGGCCTTGAACCAGTTCTTTTCAACATTTTTATGAGTGACATTGTAGAAGGATTATCGGGAGAGGTTTGTCTTTTTGCCGATGATACTAAAATCTGCAACAAAGTAGGCTAGCAGGAAGGTGTGAAAAACATGAGAAGGGATCTAGAGAAGCTCAAGGAATAGTCCAGAGCCTGGCAGCCAACATTTAATTCTAAAAATGTGGATTTATGCATTATGGCTGCAAAACTCCAAGGAGTATAAGGGCTGAAATTCTTCTAAGCATGAAATAAGAGTGGAATCTAAAGATGATCGTTAGGGGTGTGCAAGGAATAAAAATGTGTTTTTGTTTTTTGGTTTGTTTTTGGGAGTTTTTTCCCCACGAATTTCATTTCGTGGAAACGTTTGAGTTATGTGAATAAACCAAATCAAACATTAAAAAAAAAATTGCTTAGAAAAGCAAAAATGGGTCCTCCTGGCTCCACCACCCTTCCCTCCTACCCACCGGCGAGGCCTAGGTCCAGGCCAGAGCCTCGGCAGGTCACCACGACCTCAGCCTCTGCCTATGTAAGACCAAGGCCTCATTCTAGGCCAGACCCTGGGTGCAGGCCTGATGCTGGAGGCTGGGTCCCAATGCCGAGGCCCAGGCTTTGGAACTCAGTCTCCAGACTGGACCATTGCCTAGGGCCTGGGCCCCACTCTGGCTTAGGTCTTTGGAACAGGCCCCAGCATCAGGCCTGGGTCAAAGCCCTGCCATCGGACCCCGGCCTCTAGGCCAAGCCACAGGCTCCAACCTAGGCTGCGGTCAAGGCAGCAACCTTGTGGTAGGTCGAGGCAGAGGTCGCAGTGACCTTCCACGACTTCAGCCTATGCAAGGTGAGACTTCAGCCTGGGCCTTAGTTGAGGCCCAGGCATCAGGATCTAACCTTCGTCAGACATCCAATGGTTTAGGTAAGTTTCATTTTTGTTTTTTTAATTTCAGGTGTCCCGGTATTCTGCTTGGGCCTAGGCCTCAGCCCTTGCTTTGGGCTTTGGCCTACGCCCTAGGCAAGGCCCTGGATTTGGGCTTAGGCTCGACAAATTATTTTAAAACAAATATTACAAAATAGGGTTCGTTTCATTCAGGGGCTCCCAATTCGTTTCAGGGGCTCCCCAAATGAAATGAATCAGCCCTATTCGTTGCGTTTGTGCATTTGTTTAAAAAAAAAATGCACATTCCTAGTGATCGTATATGATCTTATGTTGACCAAACAACTGGATAAGGCAATGACAAAAGCCTGTATAAGTCCCTATTGAGATCTCATTTGGAATAATATGAATAATTCTGGAGACCAGATAACCAAAAGGATATAAATTGGTTGGAGCTGGTACAGTGAGTGGCTACTAAAATAGTCAGTGGTTTTTGTTCTAAAACATATAAAGACAGACTTAAAGATCTAAACAGCTATGCCCTAGAGCAGGGCTTCCCAAATCTGTCCTGGGGACCCCACAGCCAGTTGGGTTTTCAAGATATCCACAATAAACAAGCATGAGATAAATTTGTATATAATGGAGATTCAGTATATGGAAATTTATCTCATGCATATTCATTGTGGATATCCTGAAACCTGACTGGCTGTGAGGTCCCCAGGATAGATTTGAGAAGCCCTGCCCTAGAGGAAAGGCATGATAGGGGAGATAAGATGAACACATTTAAATATCTCAAAAGTTTCCATGCACAAGAGGCAAGCCTCTTTCACAGGACTCTAGAAGAAGGAGTCATGGGATGAGGGTGAAACAGGGTAGGCTCAGGAGTAATGATGGATGCACTGAACAGTCTCTCTGTGGAGGCTGTAGAGATGAGGACAGTATCTGAATTCAAGAAAGCATGGGATAAGCAGAGGATCTCTGCAGGAGAGGTAGGGATTGTAAAGACGAATGGTTAAGAAGATAAGAACATGCCATACTGGGTCAGACCAAGGGTCCATCAAGCCCAGCATCCTGTTTCCAACAGTGGCCAATCCAGTTGGTGGTTGGTGTAGATGAGCAGACTAAGGCCATAATCTCTTTTTCCTGCAGTAATGTTTCTATGATCTAAAACTAAACTTAAAAAGAAACCCTTCACAGTACAATTTTGATTTTTATATAAAGTAGATACTATTGGTTCCTCATAGATTATTTATCATTATCTCAAGAATGGCAGGGGAAAGTTTTTTTGCTTTTTTGAATGCTCGGGGGCAAACATGCCAACATTTAATATTTGTTAAGTAAGGATTTGGGCAGGGTGTGACATGACGGCAGTAGCTTTTACACAGCTCAGTCTGGTGCCAGTCCACCCAGAGAATGCTAGCTGCATGATTTTGTATATTGGGAAAGGTACTACATTGCATAAATTAATATTTTTATAATAATTATTCTCACCAAGCAATTAATTGGTTTTCACAAATGTTCATTATGTATATACCATGTCAGCCCAGAAACATTGTAGCTGGCAAATAAAGGTCATGGGAATGACTCAGTGAGCCTGCTCAACGTTCCTCACCATCAATGAATGAGTGTATCACAGCCTTTAACAGTGTGGATTAAATGTTTCTCTGTGCATGCATTTGAAACCGTTTCCCCATGTGTTTGAACTAGAGGCTAAACTACTGTTATGTCAGCATGGTCTAAAGTTTTCCATTCATTGTATGACAGTGAACAGATTGTTCACATGACAAATCCAATGTATAGGTCAAAATTTCATAATCATAGAAGTATTTTACACAGATGCTAAGAGCAGTGTACTGGGTGGGCAGCACTTATTAGAGCAGGAAATGCCCAGATGCTTCGCAGCACTGTGTCTGGCTTAAAATGATGCTTAAATGATCTTTGGTGAATCTAATAAGTTAAAAATTACAACAGATACATCTTAAACCCAAATTTTGCAAAAATTAAAAGGATTAATTAAAAATAAAAGAAATAAATAATAATGTGAAAATGGACTAAGCCTTTTGGGAACGTGGCACTTATTAGTGGTATTTCACTGAGTGACTTTTACAAAGATGTGTAAACGCTTATGCTCCATAAGACGTACAAAGAAAAGTTACAGAAGAATGTGAGACCAATCCAAGAATGCCAGAGGGCAGAGAAAGAAGGAGCTGGGTGTCAAAATGGTAAGAAGTAAGCCAAGATACACTGACCCACTATTCAGGGAAGTCTGTTATCCCCTCCATTGAGATATGTGTGGTAAAAATGAGTTATTTAGGTTTATTAAACTTGATTGATCGCTTTTCTTGTAAGTGATATACATTAATATTTAATAAAGCCATCAATAAGAAAGCAAGTTACAAAAATACAATGGCTGAATGCAATGTTAATGCAATGCATCCGGATCATTACACTTACAGTAGTTGTATTAAGGGTTTAGTAGTAATTCTAGGGTCGATGCATGGGTATTAAGTGACCTAGGCAATCTTTGTTTTTGCACCCACCCCCACCCCCAAGACTTACTTACTAGCAACAGTTCTGTGCTCTTCAACTGGTGATGGATTAGGCTCCATTGATGGCCCAGCTTCTGCCGAACAACATATTTTATTAAGCACTTTTGGGGTGTGAAACAGATACAGTGGGGCCGTCGCTGAGCAGTTGTTAACCCTGGCTCAACTTCCCATTTTGGCGACACATCTTTAGTCGATAGTGGTTCCTTGAGGTTGGGGCCGCCATTGTGTTAAAGGAACACTCACTGCGTTCTTTTGTCCCGCAGGGTTTGGCTGCAAGTCAAAAGAACATGCCACATAGCTGTGATGTTTTTCCGGGGGATGGGCCCCACTATCGTGGTGACATACCCCCCTGCCCGTGATAGTGGAACTCCCTCACATGAAAAAACATCACCATTTAATGAATCTGGGCCAAAGTTAGTAGTTTAGCACTAATTTTCAGAACTAAACACCTAATTTACTAGCATAAATCTAAGCAAATAAATAGCAGGCCCCAAAATTTACATGAATTTTCAGCTGAAAATTCAGGCACCTAAATTTTGCTGAAAATAGGTGCCTAACTAACCCCTAAATTCATCAAAAAAAGTTACTAATGCATTGATAACAAAAAGGGGTGTGTTTGTGGACATTTTTAAGTTACCACAAATTACTGCTTTGCATAGTGTAATAAACCCTATTTTTCACTTCCTAGGGGGAGAGAAAGAGAGAGCGAGAACACCTAGCTACAAGGCCCTCCTAGTAGGGAAGTATTGATATCTCTAATAGGTCAAGGTGAGGTGTTGGTTTTGGTTTAGGGGCCAGTTTCGCATGAGGAGTGAGAAGTACCAACAGCACAGTACACCTTGGTGAAGATTTGATGCCATTTGGAGTGAGGAAAGTCTCACAAAGATGAAATTTCTACTATGTTCTCTCACCCTAGCTCCTCCCGGATCCTGGCCACCCCAAAAATTTGCATTCATGCCATGCATTACCATACTTTTCACATTTTGATGAATGATGGGGTTAGGGACCTAATTTCGAAGCCTGAATTTAGGTGCTCAGCTTTTTATGAATATCGACCTCCATATGACTTATAAGAATCCAGTCTTATTAACATATATGAGATACACTTGGAAAATGTTATGCAACCATATTAACCCATTGATGTATAGGTTTAGACGTATTTAACTGAGCGTAATGGCTCAGAAAAGCTGGGCTGGGATTTACTCTGCATTGCTTGGTAAGTACTGCTTCCTTATAAGATGTCTTATAATAAAAACACTTTTCTCTTACTGGCTTTTGGTGTTCAGTGTTTACTAGCACCCCCAACATTTTTTTTGGTGACCAGATGGGATGTGGAGTGAGGAGGGAGTCAGTGTGGAGCCCCCACTTGGTAAATAAGGGATCTTTTCCTTTTCCTTTGCTCAGGGACCTCCTGTTTCCTTCTATCCCCACGTATGAAAAATCCACTAATTTGGGTGTGGATTTTCCAATAGCAAAGAGGCAAATTTGATGTTTAGATTTTAGGCATTTTAGGTTAACGTCAATATCTAGGGCTTGGGGGGTTCCACCGCAGGTCAGTCGGCTACAGTATTACTATTCACCCCTAGAAGATACGCCATAAGATTACGCCATAAGATACGTCTGGCTTACCCCAGGCGTATCTTATGTTCTTATGTTCAGGCACACTGAGCGGTTGAATCTCTTCACAGAATCCTGCCCATTGTGATAAGGAACTCTTATTTTCATGTCTGTCCTTGTCTTTCTCGCCTTCCTTTCTTCTTAACGTATACTGTGAGTGCCAGAGCTAGCCAAGCGCCTGTGATGCTTTACAGGAAAAGAGTGGTGTGGTTAGAAGAGTGTAATGATGGATTTTAATAGCTGTGCTGTGTGTGTTGGCTTGTGCAAACAGGAGTGTGTATTTAGGAAGATATTCTGTAAAAATATGCCTAGCCATTTGTCATATTTTTATGTTCTATGTGTATTTAGAAATAGTGTAACAATATGCTCTAGCATGCATGATTTATCTTTTGGGGTTTGTTTTTTTTTTTCATTGCTTAGCAAGCTGGAAAATGAATCCATTTCAGATGTTACTTCTGTCTCTGCCTCGCTTATCTTTTGGGACTAGTTTTCCTCTTTTTGCCAATTTTTCTATTTTTCTTTCACTAGCCTGTATCTAAACAACTGCATTTCTTTTCTTTCTCATACAAAGAAAATGTGAAAAATAGAATAACTTATGCATAAGAAAATTAATTTTTATTTTAATAACAAAATAAATGTTAAGTTTGTTATCCTTGTTTATGCATTACATAAGGAAGTCTATTTATACAGAATGCACATGTTAATTTTTAACAAATTTAAATATTTTGAGACATGCAGCCACCTTTAATATGCAATCGCATTTTGGCTCTTAAGTTAATTTTGGGGTCAAATTTTTCCTAATTGTTTTAATTATATTGCTACTATTTAATTAAAGTAATGCGTGTGCATGTGTATGTAAAATAACTTGAGTTTTAGCTTAATAACAAAGTTATTGTTGATTTAAGTGATGCAGATTATTGCAACTATGTATGTGTGGGTGTACATATATAGAGAATATACTTGCTCGTTGTGTTAACTCATTTTATTCAACAAAAATAAAGGAGTAAGGGAAGTGACATCACTAGTAATCGTAGTAGAAGCAAAAAGGGGTTCACCAAATAATTTGTACTGTCCAAAAAATATTATGCAGAAGTATAGCTATACTTTAGCCAGATTTGAATTTGTAATTATGAGGGCAGCATGTAGACATGGATGTGTGAACGCCTAGATGCAGCTAAAGCAAAACATGGCTCCATGTAGGGGGACCTGTAATCCATTCTTGCACTACAGTTGTTGCGCTGGGAGGTGAACCCTTGGCCTGGTGCAGGATTGGTAGGCTCCCTGGTTGGACCCAGAGAGCGCCTGCCACCAGGAGGCGGAGCACAGGAGGAGACAGAGGCTAGTTGGAGCTTCACCAATAGCAACCCGGGGTTCCCTCAGGTTGAGCCCCTGGTTTACCCGGGCCGCCTGGTCTTAGGTGGGCCTCGCAGGATGTCCAAGAGATGAAGTTCAGGGGTGTGCCCACCACGAACAAGGGTGCGCGGTCGATGTTCAGGCTAGAAAGTCCAGGAGCCAGAGAAGGCCAGAACAGAGTCTCGGAATGTAGAGCGAGGATCAAGGCCAGAGTCAAGGATAGCGAGGTCAGCCAAAGCAGGGGTCAATACCAGTGGTCAGTCCAAGGATAGACAGTCAGGCAAAGGTCAAGTTCCAGGCGGCGGTCAGACTTGGTCAGTGGACAGGAGGAGATCAGTTCCATGCAGAGTGCAGACATGGTCAGTGGACAGGCAGAGGTCAGTTCCAGGCAGCGTACAGACGTGGTCGAAGAAACAGGCAAAGGTCAAATCCAGGTGGCAGTCAAACGTGGTCAAGTAACAGGCAGAGGTCAGTTTCGAGAAGACAATCCGAATGGTACTACCTGGGGGAGACGAAGGAACAGGGGGACGCTGGAACAGGAGGACGCTGGAACAGGAGGACGCTGGAACAGGAGACTGGAACAAGACACTGGAACGTAGGAGGCAAACTTGCTATCACAACGTGATCGACCCGATTGCTAAGGCAGGGATCATGGGTCTGAACCCTGCCTTATATACTGTGTATCGGAGACATCATCGGTCCTGGTTTCCCGCACTTGGCCCTTTAAAGTTTGTGATGCTGGCCCCGCACGCGCCTAGGGGCGGGGCCAAGGAGACGCTGGACGCGGACCCCCAGCAGGAGCTCCGCTGTGAGGCCTGCGATACCGCTGGAGCCGCAGCGGGTTGGGGAGAGCGTCGGGGATGGCCGGGACCCGCAGTGGAGGAGAGGCCTGCGCTCGTGGACTGCCGGGAGAGGTGAGCAGGCCTGGCTGTGTAGCGTATGTGGCCGGGAAGCGCAACAACAGTTTATCTAAAGAATTAAATAAACCTGCATACTCTTGCATAAGATTTTTTGGACTGTACAAATTATTTGGAGAGCGTCTCTTAACTAATTTTATTACATAGGACAATTAGAATCTGGTTTTAATTTAATATTTTAGACTTATAAAAGAGGAGATAAGAATTGTACATAAGGATACTCATTCATTTTCCTTTTGAGAACTGGTGACGCACGTTTAAAACCAGACAGGATTTTTATTTATTTAAAGGATAATTAAATTAAACAATATATTGCCAGACAGATACTAACATAGAAAAATCTCATGCTTTCCTGCAAACAAGTGAATGAATATCTAAAATATATATTCATGCCATGTACTTCTGTAGCTCTGGCTCTGGATATTCAGGCCCTGTGGCTGGATGGCCTTGTCATATGTACACTACCAGCATTGCTGCCATCTAAGAGGGGGTCATTTTCAAAGGCTTATTGCGTGCGATAGTATGCTGGGGGCAGAGTCGGGGTGGCGAGGGGAGGAATCGGGGCGGCGAGGGGGCAGACTCGGCAATTTATTCTCTGGCGGCGATAAGGTTAGTAACCTTATTGTCCCCAGTAGAGCGACGAATAGCACCACCTTTCACGGTGGCGCTATTCGATGCGAAAGCCGGCAGCGAAGACACCGCGGTGGTGCGAAGGCTGCTGGCTTTCGCAGGCCCGCCGTTTTCGCAGGATTCATCATTCTGCGATAGAATGATGAATCCAGGCCTAAGTCCCTTAAAACCTTTTTTAAGTATTTTGGAGGTGGGGGGCTGGGGAAATGGACCTGTTGCCTGCAAGCTGTTTGGGTTTTTTTTTTTACTTAATTTAAGCATCTTCCATGGCATATGTCCATTGCGGATTATACAAGCTACATTCATAAAAGCACCACAAAAATACAATACACAATAGACTAACAATTCTCATCCTAAAATAATGCATAAAATACAAATAAAACTAATAAAACTTTAAAACTGTTCAAATGTCATCTTAAAGTTGCGTGTCTTGACCTTCTTCCTGCACATTTTAATGTCTCTCTCGTATGTCAGTTCAATCGGCAAGGCATTGCATAATTTAGGACCTGCGTAAACAAAAAGGCTCTTGTACGAGTGTTCTGTAACTATTACAACCTTGCTGCTGTCAACCTAAGTAAACACATACCTGCTGACCGTAAATCCCGAGCTGGGAAATACCAACAATCTCTGACTTCAGCCAGCACTAACTTCCATCACCCATTCAATACACACAACTACAGGAGAAGCACCAGATATTGCAATGGAGCCAATTTTGCATTTCAGAGCCCTTCAGATTTCTTCCATGCCTCTCACCACATCTCAATTCTTGTATAAGATCTGTGAGGTGCCGAGAAGAATGTATAATCTTTATGAATTGGATAGCATCTCTGTCACAAGTCCACTAGCCCTACATCTTTCATATTTCACTTTAAGAGTTTTGTAAACCCTTTCCTTTGAAACTTACTCTTAAAGGGGTCCACTCTGTCATATCTAGGATCTAGGAAAGCATTGAAATCCCCTTCCATTATTCACCTTGCAAAACTGGGAGACTGAGCATGCAAATGTCAAATTAAATTTAATGTGGACAAGGGCAAAGTGATGCACTTAAGGAAGAGTAACCCAAATGATAGCTACACAATGCAAGGCTCCACATTAGGAATCACCACTCAGGAAAAGGATCTAGGTGTCATCGTTGATAATATGTTGAAATCTTCTGCTCAGTGTGCAGCAGCAGCCAAGAAAGCAGAGAATCTAGGGATTATGAGGAAGGGGAATAAACAGAGAATATCATAATGCCTCTGTATTGTTCCATTATTACAACCTCATCTTGAGTTGAGGTTCTGGTCACCACAACTCAAGAAAGATATAGCAGAATTAGAAGGCTTGCAGAGAAGGGCAACCAAGATGATCAAGGGGATGGAACAATTCTCCTGTGAGGAAAGGCTAAAGAGGATAGGACTCTTCAGCCTGGAGAAAAGACAACTGAGGGGAGATATGATAGAGGTCTGTAAAATGGAACGAGTAAACATTAACCAGTTGTTTACTCTTTCAAATAGTACAAAGACTAGGGGACACATGATGAAGTTACAAAGTAATAATTTAAAATTAATAAAAGAAAATATTTTTTCTCAACTCATAATTAAGCTCTAGAATTTGTTGCCAGAGGATGTGGTGAAAGCTATTAGTGTAGTTGCATTTAAAAAAGTTTGGACACATTCCTGGAGGGAAAGTCCATAAAACATTGTTAAGGTGGAGTTACAGAAATCCACTTATCTCTGGGATAAGCAGCTTGAAATCTATCTACCCTTTGGGAACCTGCCAGGTACTTGTGACCTAGATTGGCCACAGTTGGAAACAGGATACTGGACTTGATGGACCTTTGGTCTGATCCAGAATGGCAAATCTTATGTTCTTATCGGGGCAATGCTGGGGATTCAGACGAAGCTCCCCCCAACTTGGACTGATCCTTTTGAGTATGGACATTGTAAATGTGTGTGTGCACTGTTTACTCTCCCGACTTAAAGAAGCTCCTGAGAATGCCTCTTTTTAATCAAGCTAAAAGTGTGCATGTTGTGAAAGTCTATGCATACCTTTAGCCCGTCTGAAGGGGATAGTTTTCTAGTACAGGAATCTTATCAAGTAAATCTGCTGTTAGCCAGCTAAATGCCTTGGAAAATTGTCCTTTCTGTGGTTCAGAAGTGTGATTGGTAGCGTTTCTCTTGCCCTGTGATAGTTTTTGGTAGCATGCGAATGAGTAATGAAGCTTTGGGTATTTGTGAATGAATGTAAGCTTGTGTGTGTGTGAGGAGAGCATATGAGAATGAGATCTTATGTGTGTGAAGGTTTCTGTGAAAGAAAGCATGAGCCTGTGTGTGTGTGTGTGTGTGTGTGTGTGTGTGTGTGTGTGAAGGAGGAAGGGAAGAAGACAGTAGGAGAAGAGAAACCCTGAAAAGGAATTAGGAAACGAGAGACAAGGGAAAAGTGGGAAAAAAAGGACAGCAAAGATTAAAAAAAAAAGTTATTTTTAGCAATTTGAATATGCCATCTTTGGGAATATGCATTTCTTATATTTTTATATTTTGGTCTTCAGTATTCCACTGTTCAGACATTTTAGTTTCTCAGGCTTTCTAGTATGGTTTTGTCTGCGTGTTTCTGTTTCTAATTTGTAGTTGGTCTCTGTTTTGCCTGTATGTGACTGAAGTGCAATATTTCTGCTAGCGTGTAGTTTCTCTGTAGTAGTAGTCCAGCTTGTTCTGTTACTCCAGTAGATGATGTATTAATGTTCTAGGGCCTGGTGAAGTATCTGCATTGCTGCTTTTTCATAAAGTTGCTGTTATTTGCGTCCTGAGAGTCAGTGCTGTGACTGTATGGTATGCCAAGGTTCTAGATGTTTCTATCTTTGCAGGAGTTTGTGGTACTTCACAAAATAGCAGTGGAGGTATTTTGTTTTTCATGTTGGTTGTAATGTAAATTGTCCTTGTTCTGCTCTGCACCTGTTCTGATGATTAATGCTATTTTATTGTAGTTATGATTTCTGGCTTTCTGCAAAGAGGATTCATGAAAAAAAAATCAAAGAATACATTAATTTTTGTTTTATTACATGATTGATTGGATATGTTTGTTTTCTTTGTTTTTTACATGATATACCTGTGCATTTATAAACTGAAATTAATATAAAATAAATTTAATACAGAAAAGGAATTTTTAATTCTGGTAATCATTTCTCATTGAAAATATTGACACTATTGAAATGTTTTTTCTGCTCAATAATTATACTTTTTTTCTAGAAGAAGTGAAGAACTTGAAAAATTATCCATTTCCCAGCAAAATAAAATTCTTTAATTTGATTATAGAAGTGCCTCTGAGATCATTTTTCTATTTTAATATATTTTCTGATGAAGATACTCTGGGTGTTAAAACTATTTCCATAGCTTCTTTTAAAGTTGAAACCCCAATGGCCTTACCATCTGGCTACCCACGTGACAGTTCCCAAAATAGTTTTGTGCTCAAGGGTGTTTACATCTGCTGTATCTTCTTTTTAAAGGTTAGTGCCAGCAGCTTCGTTCAACTCTGGTAAAGGAGAAGTCTTTCCTTTTGGAAAAGATTCCCCTTTCCCCAAAAGGTTGTCCAATTCCTTACAAAACTGAATCCCTCTTTCTTGCACCATCATTTCATCCATGCATTTAGACCTCAATGCTCTGCCTGCCTCTGGGAACCTGAGTGTGGAACAGGGATCATTTCAGAGAATGCAACCCTGGAGGTTCTAGATTTCAGCTTCTAGAGCCTCCCTCCCACATTTTCCTATATTGTTGGTGCCCACATGTACCATGACAGCTGGCTCCTCCCCAGCCCTATCTAAAATCCTATCTAGGTGACGCGTGAGGTCCACCATCTTCATACCAAGCAAGCATTTTACCAGGTGATCTTCATGTCCACCAGCTATCTACATTCCTAATAATCAAATCATCAACTATGGTGGCTGACCTAACCCTTCCCTCCTGGGCAGTAGCCCTGGGAGACACATCCTCGGTGTGAGAGGACAGTGCATTACCTGGAAAGCAGGTGCTTGCTATAGGATCACTTCCTGCTGCACCAGGTTGATACTTTCTGACCAGGAGACCTTTCTCCTCCAAGACAGCAATAGAGCTGCCAGACTGGAGTTGGTACTTAGCTACTATGTCCCTAAAGGTCTCATCTATATTCCTCTCGGTCTGCCTCAGCTCTTCCAGGTCTGCCACTCTAGCCTCCAGAGACTTAATTTGTTCTCTGAAAGCCAGGAACTCTTTGCACTGGGTCCACATATACAACCTCTCACCGACATGCGACACTTGAAACAGAATGCTGGAAAGCCCCCTTCTTGCTGCTAGATTGCTTACTTTATCTTAATGTTGTTGAGTTCTTAGATAAGTTTCAGTTGCTAAGGGAGTAGGACTGTGTAAATAAGAGTCATTTAAATGTATTGGTATATTCACTATTAATCTGTGGTGACCTGCAATGGGATAATTAAATTCTTGATAAGGGCCGAGGCAATTCTGTGATTTAGATAAAAGGCTGATTGATTTTTAATATGGAAGTGTCTCTTGCCTATAAATCAAAGAATGAGCTAGGGGTGGAAGGGAGAGGGGTGGAAGGGAAGACAATCACACACAAACTCTAAGCTGTTTTCTACCTTTAGCTTGCTTTTGATAATAAATACACACACACACATACACTAAAGACTATACCCCAGTAGTTTACCTCTCCCAAAAACTTTTTCAGTTCTAAAATTACCAATCTTCTTCAGTCACCATCAAGATGATCTTCTCCTCTTAGTGCTCCCACTGGATTGTTCCTTCTCCCCAGTACTCACTCTATCCCCTCCCCCAGCTCATCCCTCCACCAATCCTTTCTGCCCCCCCCCCCCCCGTCCGACAGCTCATTTCCCCCTTCCTCCACACTCTTGCTACCTCCCACACATTCTCTACCCTCAAACTCTGACTCCCTCCCAGCACACACATAACTCTGTTCTGTCTCCACAGTGTTATGTACAGTATAATTGGCACAGGGTCCACTAGATGACATACCAGTTTTATATTTTATTTTGGGACTGTTTGGTTCTGAGGAGTTCAGCCGAAGGCTATTGTGGGAGGAGTGTGTGTTAGCCCTTGCCTCTGGGAGGATGCATAATGAAAGGGTCAAAAGTTTATGTATTCTTAATTATTGGGATAATTCCAGAGTAGGAGTAAAGTGACAGTCCTTAGGGAAGTGCCTGTGCTGTGAGTGGCATATGTGACTGATTTACTTTTTTAAATGACCGGTTACTGAGGAAGGAGCTCTGGGTATCTAGAGGCTCCAGGCCACAAAGGTGTGAGAGGAGAACAACTGGTGTTCATCCAGAAGTACTATCATATGTGAATATGAATTACGAAGGTGGAAGGAGAGACAAGTCATGGACCGGAAGATTATCTGAGAGCTCACATCAGCTCTGCTAACTGAGAAGGGATCTGGCAGAAGTGTGACTGCAGTGTTTCCTTCAAGCTAGTGTGACTAGCTTAAAGGAGAAGAGGTTTTGAAATTGGAAGTTTTGCTAAGGAACTGTGCTGGGTGAGGACGGGGCTGACTGGGCCTAAGGGAGAGGCACTGGCTGGTTATTTCAGCACAGAGCTCAGGACTGGCACTGGTTCCAATGGTTCAGAGGGGGTGCACATGTCTCTGGAGCTGCTTCTGAAGTGAGATATCTAAAATCCAAACAGCTTCTAAAGTGTGTGTAAAACTGAGCGACTTCTGTGAGACAATTGAATGCAAGAGAGTAGAACATCTAGGATCCTACCAAGGGTCTGAATAAAAAAGGACTGGGTGAATAGATGGTGTGTGTGTGTATATGGTCGGGGGGTTCAAGAGACTGCCCCTGTGGAGCCAAGTGATCAAATTCCTGTACAGGTGAACTGGGCCTACAAGGCATTGAGAGTAATTTCTACATGTGAAGAAACAGGGGAAATGAACCGGGGTTACCTGATATTCTGGGAGCAGCCTCAGCAGTATGAATTTACAAGTTGCAGACTGTGATCTGATATTGGGGAAAGTTCCTAAGAAAAATAATAGAGTAATAACCAAAAAATACAACATTGGGACTGTGATTTTTTTGTGATCTGACTAAGATGGCAAGTAAAGAGGATATGGAAAGGGGCTGTGATTTGAACCTGATGATTTGGCTACTGCTGTTTTTATGTTTTTTAAAAAAAAATGGTGCTTTTTTTGGAGCACAAATACTGTGTAGACAGTGGAGTTTATGAACTGTGAGGAATGGGAGTATCTTCAGCCCAGTTAGAGCCCTGCAGATATTCTGCCCCCACCCCCCCGGCCATGATGCCTGGAGAGACTGAGATCTACCCCACCCTGGGTAAGTTTCCACAATGTTCCCCAGGGCTGAGAAAATGGACCCTAGGTACAGGGGTTACATATTTGTTTCTTTATTAAACTGCCACCCTGTGTCATCTTGTGATATTGCATAGTTTAGTTTTTCAGCAGGATTTTTAAGCCCTTTCTTGCTTATTTTTTGTTTGAATGTTTCTGAACTTCTTATTGGATCTGTTCCTGCTTGCTCTCTCTCTCTCTCTCTCTCTCTCTGTGTGTGTTCCTCTCCTCTTCCTATTGGTCCCCTGACCAAAAGCAGCCTGGGACAGTTTTACTTCCTGGAAGTACTTTCAGTTGGAAGAAGGTTCTTGGAGAGCTAACGGCTCTTTCTGAACCCTGCTTCAAGCTTCACAGAAGCATTGCCTTTCACAATTCATGCACCACAGCTTCTTTTACAGCTCTGGTTGTTTCCTTTAAACTACTGGCCTTCCAGACAGAACTTATCACAGCTGTAACAGTCTCTCCTATCTATGCAGTTATTCTTGATGCCTTCTCATTCTAATAAATGTTTGCCATTCAAGAACTGAGTTTTCTCTGGTAACTGAATCTGGGGAAAAAGGTTTAACTGACTGTCAAGTCACTCAATCTAGAGATTGAGAGCTAAGAGCAGTATACCCTGTCTCCCCCAACAAGTCCCTCCCCTAGCTCGTCCCTCCCCTAGCTCGTCTCTCCACCAAAATGGCCCTCTCCTCATACACTCTTCCCCCAACTCATTCCCCCAGTCTCTCTCCCCATCCACCACTACTACCTATCAGCCTTCACAAGCTTCTACCAGCTAGTTCCTCTGGGCTTCCTTCTCCTGCCTTGCCTCCTGACTTGCTTTGAGGACACCGCTCCCTGAAGCATCTCCTTCCTGCACCTCGTGACTCTCAAGGAGTGTGAGCTGCACACTTCCCAAACTCCTAGGTTATTCTCAAAATCTTGCAAGAACAACATGGGAGTGTGGCTTTGTATATTACCTCGCTCCTATGAGGTGGGTCTTTGTAAATTCTGCACGGAGACAGGTAAGTACTGTACTGTAGAGAATTCTGCACAGCTTCTGCAGTGCACAGTTGTGCAGATTTGCCCAGGAGTAAAAACTCTTGTGCAGGGTAAGCCTTTTTCATAGCTCTCTCAGGGACCCCCCCATGAGCAACAGCTGAGATACTATAACAGTTCTGTAAAGGGTTTTCTTCAGACAGCTTGCAAGTAACCTGAAAATCCTTGGACTTTTGAAATCTTCTGATTTATTTGTCGCCATTTTCCAAACATAACATAACAATCTGAAGAAATCATATTATAGAAAACATATTTTGATGGTAACTCGCAAGTAAATATTTTTGACCATTGCAGGTTTTCACTGAGTTCATGTGGTTTCTGGCTTTATCTCCTCCCCTCCCTTCTGCTAAATATGTTTTGCTTTTTCTCCAAAGGTTATCTGCCCTTTTCAACCACTATCCTATCCAAAAATCTGTATCTTCAATATTTCTTACCTTCTCCCTTGGTAATTTCTTCCCTACCTTTTAATAGGACCATCCCTTTTCTACCAATCTGGGATGCCTGGGCATCGTTATATGCAGCCGAGAAAAAACAATAATCTGTAGATTATTGTAGAAATGTTCAACAAGCTTAAAGTATGTTGTGTTAACTTTGTAGCAGCAGAAAAATGGCACAGAGGCTGTTGGCAGCCTATAGAACGACAGATGTAACGAGGCAAAGGGCTTTTGAGGACCAGCGTCCTCTCTATGTCATAGAAGGCTGCAGATTTCTCAAGGGTTTGGTGCCAATCATGTCTAAATCTTTTCAGTAATGGGGTTGCAGGAGTTCTTCCAGGACCTCCTTATTAAATGATTCCATTCTAAAGCCAAGCTATATCACTTCAGGTGCTCTCACTTAATCTGGCTAAGAATGCTAAAGCCACGTAACATTAATGGCTTACGTCTGTGGAGAAGAGGGTTAGCTAAAGACCCTTGTTTATATCCTTGGGCCTTGTTGGGAACGACTGTAGCTTTGGCACCTGCTGAACAAGAGCTGGCCTTATATATCAGAGTTCAAAAGTTTCTCTTGAACAAAGAGCCTCTGTGAGGAGGTTTTCCATATTTCTGCTGACTTTTTTTTTTTTTCTGAAATAAAGTTCAATGTAACTGAAAGCCGTAACAGTGCTGTAGTCGATAACTGCTTTGCAGAGGAGAAAGAGAAGGGAAGGCTCCACAGGTTGGATAATAATAATAACAATAATAATCTAGGTCAACCATTGGAACTCTTGAGTTGGGGGGGGGGGGGGGAGCGTCAGAGGGCAGAGGGTGGGTAAGAGACAACGCTGAAAAAAAATGTTGAAATTTTTGTTTTACTGCAGATTGGAATTTGCTGAAGAGTTACCGAATTTGCAAGTACATTTCTGTTCTGTGTAATAACTTTACATTCACAATGATCTTTGCTGTTTGGACTTAGGATATCTGGCACTATAGCTATAATGGCGTCACCATTTTAAGGCAAGTGAAATTTTAATGTGACTGCAAACCTTTGTTTCAACTGTTCAACATTAATCTCACTAAATTGTTTAGACAGCTCTACAATTCACATTCCAAGCTTTTATTTTTCAGCCTATCCCTGTCCTCCACAGAAAGCAGATCAAACAAATGCTGTTAAAAAATCTTTGTTCCAGTTTTATTCCCTTGATAACTGCTGAAGAGTATGATGTGAAGTATAATGTTCTGTGTGTAATGTCCAATCACAGGATTTGTTAAAAAGTTGCTAGTAAAGGTCTTGGGAACACCAGACGATACCCTGGGCAATAATAAAGGTGGTCACTGTTCCTGTTCAGATTGTGTGGCTGAGTCTCTCTGGCATGGGGCCCAGTTACCCCTAATTAACCAGCACCTAACCATCTAGAATGTGACAAGTCTCACAGTCTTACAGTCAGTTTCCAGCCCACCGTGAGCCCCTCAATGCACCAGGAATGCAAAGCTCCACCCCGCACCTTGCTGATCTGGTATCCTGGCTTGACTGGCACCAGTGGTCTGCCAGATACAGGATGGCAACCCAAGTCGCACACAGAGGAGGGATGAGGTGGTGCAGACGAGCACACTCGTTTGCTTTATGGGGGGGCCCGAAGCTGAGCGCATCTTCAAGTCATTTGTCTTACAGGCTGAGGGAGAGGGAACATAGGTATGAGAAGGTGCTGCAAAAGTTTGAGGTGTATTTTATTTCCCAGCAAAACATAATTTATTAGAGGGCAAGGTTCCACCAGTGATCTCAGCTTGAGAGGGAACCGGTGGAAGCTTTCACTAAGAAACCATATGAATAGGTTGCACTGTGATTTTGGAATTGTTAAAGAGGATATCTCAATGAGTCAGATGGGATTTTAACATATGATAAGAACATAAGAACATGCCATAATGGGTCAGACCAAGGGTCCATCAAGCCCAGCATCCTGTTTCCAACAGTGGCCAATCCAGGCTATAAGTACCTGCCAAGTACCCAAAAACTAAGTCTATTCCATGTTACTGTTGCTAGTAATAGCAGTGGCTATTTTCTAAGTTAACTTGATTAATAGCAGGTAATGGACTTCTCCTCATGATAACCATATTGTAGTCCCCAAGAGATTGAGGGTTGAGATAACATAGAGAGTATATCTCAGTCATCTGGGACTTACAATAAACCATTTGGTGGCATTCTCTCTTATCAACACTGCCTCATTCATAGGCTTAGCCAACACAAAGAGCCTCGCCTCACATCAAGGCTGCCCGATCTTCCTTAGCAGACGGTGGCAGCTGACCTATGTGAGAGTTAAAGGTAAAACCTAACTAGTGGTTGATAACTATATCTCTCACTGAATCGAAATCCTGCACTTACATAGCCTCTCTATTGCAGCATTATTAGAAGATCGAAGAACCTCTTCACCCAATTTGGATCACCCAAGATCCGAGTAACTGGCAATGGAACAAGTTCAACACGCAATCTTTTTCAGACCTCTTAGCTCAATATGTTGTCTATCATGTGACAACGAGTTCTTGTTTTCCCCCAAGCGAATGTACTGCCTTAAAGAGCGGTAGCTACTGCAAAAAGATTCCTAGGTAAACAGGATCCCTATCTTGCCCTTCTGAACTAACATACTTAGCCAGTAGAACCTAAAAGAAAGTCCAGCTAAGCTATTAATGGACTGGACTATCCTTCCTTTGCTAGCAGTAACACTTGTACTACTGTTGCAATCCCGCTCATTGGTGGTCCTCGCTAGCAGTCTCTCAATTCCCCGGATGCCACCATCACCACCGAGCCATGTTGCCGCTCCTATGCAGCTCTGAGTCACCTCACTGCTGGCCTGCTTTAGCGTGGCTGGACATCACCACCACATCCTCCAGCAATGAATTCCAGAGCTTAATTGGTATTGAGTGAAAATGAATTTTCTCCAATTTGTTTTAAATGAGCTACTTGCTAACTTCATGGAGTGCTCCCTAGTCCTCCTATTATCTGAAACAGTAAATAACCGAGTCACATTTACCTTAGAGGGATACAATGGTCTTGACAGACATTGTATCCCTCTAAGAAGCACATTGAGATCAACAAGCTGTGTCTCCAGCACATCTATCATCACGTGGACCAGCTGCTAAAGAAAAATCAAATTCTAAAGCCCAGAGAAGTTTTCTGACTATGTATCTGTCTCCAGCCTAAGCCATGGGTGTAAGGGACCTAACAGCCAGGACTGCTGCTGAGAGTTTTCTGGATGCTACCTGCCCCTTTCTGGCCATGTTTGTGTAAGGTCTAAGTTCGTATATTCATTGTATGCTGGGTATTTAGCTTTGCAATGCATATGTGAGAATTGGGGGATGGAATTTATTTGGCACCCAGTGATATAATCATTTTTTAATCCAGACTGATTTGTAGGATCTGGAAAAAAAATGATTGAGAAAGAATGCCTGATTAGCTTCTGCCTGACCAGACCTCTCATCTCCTTGCTGTGAAAGAATTTGCACAGAACCCTTGCAGTTCTGTATACAGAACCCTTGCAGTTTGATTTTAAAGGTTAAAGTGATATAATTTCTGCATTATCTGGCTACTGGATTCTTCCAGAAGGTGGCAGGATGCATAATAGGTATCAGTCAGGCCTCTGTCTGCAGGTGTGTCAGGTTCTTTCTGGATGCCATATTTGCATACATGACAAAAACACCTGTTACCGATATCACTTATATTTTATTACAAATAAGACCTTGTCTCTGTGTATGGGAGGACCGTCTTAACACCCTACAGTTGCTGAAAATTATATTCAGTATTTTCACTGTTAGTGGGTCATTTTTAATCATAGGTCCTTATTTGTGTAAGTGATTACTTCTTAAGTGAAAAAAGCTTTTTCTTAAATCAAATTTTACTTTTTTAATCGTTTACAGTTCAATTACTCCAATGAATAAGAAGTAAGAAAAATAATACTTCCCCATCCGTACATATCTCGTTTTGTGTGAACTGCTTCAGGGGCTTTTGTATTTTTGGGGGAACATTGTGTAATCATTGATTGTCCATCTTCACTCTATATTCCTACTCATACGAGAATTTCCTATAGAAAAATAACACATACACTTACAAAAATTCAAAAGGGACATTATTCTTTTTTAATGGACCTTGTTTTGTGCCAAGAAGTTGTGGAGTTTCATCGTTGCAATAAAGATTAATCGTTTGCACTGCCATGTTTTGTAAGGACTACTTTAATTGTTTCACGCTCTCCTCCTTTTGTTAATATCTAAAATCCAAACAGCTTCTACTTACAAACTACAACACTGGTATGGATGCGTCCACCATCCTAAGGAAGAAAGCTCCCAATGGGTGGGAATTTAAATACACGCATGTGTACCGTAGCCCTAGTGTGTAATTGAATGTCACAATTGGGAAGACCTGAATAATCAAATGACAGCTGACCATTAAATTTCTTTATTTAGTCCCCGTGTGGACACTATTTGCATAGAAAAAATCAATTTCTGTTCCTTGATAAGCAGTTTTTATGACACAATCTCCTCCTCTCCAGTGTGCAGGGATGAATTCCAAAATAGTCCATCTTATGTCTCCAAAATTGTGTTGGTGCTCTATAAAATGTGCTACCAACATTATATAACAGCAGTAACTCTCAGGACTCAAACAGCAGCACCTTTATCTACAAAAAGGCAGCAAGGCAAACATTACACCAAGCCCTAGAACATTAATACACCAATTACAGGGCAAACAACAAGCCGATCTGTTACAACTTCCTGCAGAAAAACTACACACTAGCCAAAGTACTGCATCTCTGTCACACATGCGCAACACAGTCAGAGCCTTGCCTAAGATAGACTAAGGGACTACAAATTGGAAACAAACATACAGCTGGAGAAACCAGCCTCAGCCTCTGTGAACACTGGAATACTGAAGAAACCGCAAAATGCAAATAGATAAGAAATGCACATTCCCAAAGATGGCATATTCCAATTGCTGAAAGTCAAAATCATTTCTTTTTACCTTTGTTGTCTGATCTTATTTTCTGATCAGTTGGTCCCAGTCTCTTTATTTCCCTTGTCTGACTTTTCCTAATTCCTTTTCAGGATCTCTTTTATTCTTTGTTTCTTCTCTCTCTTCTTGCCTTCTTTCCTTCCTCCTTCATACACACACACAGATTCTCTCTCACATGCACTCTCTTCAACACACACTTTTTCTCACACAGGTTCTATTCTTGCATGCTCTCTCTCACATGCAGACTCTCACTCGCAGGTTTCCACTCCCACATACACACACAGGCTCTCGCTTTCACATGCAGGCTCCCATTCCCCCTCAGAGACACACACAAGCTATCACTCTAATGTTCTCTCTCACACACAGGTTCACATTCTCACACAAACACATAGGCTCTCTCATATGCAGGCTCATACGTACACACACACACATACACACAAACACACACACAGGCTCCCACTCTCATAAGCAGACTGCCACTCCCACACATACAGAGGTTCCCACACTCATATATTCTCTCACATACAGCTCTCACTTCCATATCCCCTCAAACACACACACACAGGATCTCACTCCCTCATGCACTCTCTCACACTCACATATACACAGCTTCTGCATTCCCACATGTTCTCTCACATACGCACACTTCCTGGCAGGCTCCCATTCACACCCCTGCTCCTCGGCATGCTCCCATTCACACATACACCCAAGCAGGCTCCCATTCACACCAATACCCCCCCCCCCCACACACACACACACACACACACAGGCAGGCTCCCATTCACACAAATACCCCCCCCCCCAGGCAGGCTTCCATTCTCAACAATAGCCCCCCAGGCAGGCTTCCATTCATACCAACACCCCCTCCAGGTAGGCTCTCATTCACACCTCCCCCCCAGGCAGCCTCCCATTCACACCCCTACCCCACGGCATAGTCCCATTCACACATACACCCAAGCAGGCTCCCATTCATACCAATATACCCCCACATGGGCATGCTCCCATTCACACCAATACCCCCCCCCCCCAAGGCAGGCTTCCATTCTCACCTACACCCCCCTCCAAGTAGACTCTAATTCACACCAATATCCCTTTACAGGCAGGTTCCCATTCACACACACACACACACACACACACACACTCTAGGCAGTCTCCCATTCACACAATCATACCACACAATCACACATCCAAGCAAGCTCCCATTCACTCGCAAACACAAAACCCAGGCAGTCTCCCCATCAAGAGCAGAAGAGAAGCTCGTTCTGCTACTGCTGCTGCTCCTCCTCCTCATGTGTCGGCCCCTGCGCTATTCAAAACTCATGCGCCTAGCACTTCCTCTATGCTGATCTCATGCATTACAAGATCAGCATAGAGCACATGATAGCAGCAACCGTTTTGAATTCAGTACAGCCGGCACATGAGGAGGAGCAGGTGAACAGGCTCTCTCCAGTTGGGTTTCTCTTCTCAGCCACCTGTGGGATGAATATAGCTCCAGTCCCAAAAGAGGAGGCGAAGCAAACAGAATCTCCTCAAAACAGAATCTAGATCAAAGTTAACAGCAAAAAGTCTTCACTGTCACTGTAGTCCCTTTTTTCTTTAGAATAGGAGACTACAGGTCTTCAGTTCCAAGATTCCTGGATCTAGGTGTGTGTGTGTGCGTGTGTGTGTGTGGGAGGGGGGTGTTTACATTTTCCCCAGAAATTCCAGGGTCTCACTTCCAGTCTCAAAAATCCTCAATTATAACTCTCAGGGCTTCCCCACACTGACAGGGAGTGTGCATGGCAGGGAATTCCCTTAACAGGAAGCACACCTAATGAGGGGTAAAGGCCTCTCTTAGAGAAAAACTAAATAGAGCTCCTTCCTCTTCAAGAGCTAAACCAAAAACCACACCTACTGTCTTCTCAGCCCCTAGTTATTAACAAGGTGCGCTCACTCAGGCTGCCTAGAGGAGGAGCTGAAAAGTGGTATTCCTTGTAGATGATTCGTGGGCAATTAGGGACATCTAGTGACCAACCCGTAGGGGTGCCACATCCGTCTATTGCAATTTGTCAAAGAGTATAAGATGGCTGTTTATTTATTATACTTATCCAATTTTACATTTGTTAATTTATGTATTTTATCCATAATGATGCTGTATCAAACTTTCAGCTAATTTAATGTCAATTTTAATGTATTGATTTATGCAGTCAAGTATGGTGAAGCTGCATCTACTTTTAATAAATTTACGTTTTACGTCACTTTGAGCTTTATTCGTATTTTTAAATGAATTAATTAATTAAATGGGACCGGCAAGTGTCCTGGTCCAGGGCCTTGCCTATTAAATCGGATATTAGCAATGTGTGAGTTCTCTTCAGGTGCAGACTCTGGCTCACATTTTACGAGGTCGTTTGCAACTGTGCCTATAGCACAAATGTCTTGCTGGCTTTTAGCTTGGCTCTGTCTGAACAGTTTATCCCAACTGCTGGACTGGTAAGGATGGAAGACACGAGCCAGGCAGACCCGCGGAGAGACCTCAGGATGCTGAGGCTCAGCTAAAAAAAATCTACAGCAGGTTAATTCCCTGAAGGCCACTCCCTCAGCCCCTGCTGGGTTCTCTCACACACAACCTCCACCCTCTTATACACCTAAGAATACCTTTGGGGAGAAATTAGAAGGGAGCAGAGGTGTAGCCCCTCTCCCCCCTTTCATGAGGGTGACACTTCCAAGCCCTGGCTGAGCACTGATCCACTCGTTGCAGGGCCAGGGACACAGATTCTATGATGAGAACAGGATAAACCTGTAAGAGCCTAAAGAGGATCCGAGTGTGGTTTTCCAAACAAAAATAAAGTCTACTTTATAATGAAAAGTTCAGCATGTACAAAAATGCAGAAAAACAGGTCAGAAATACCTCCAAAGATCATTTCCGCACAGTCCCAAAAAGAATAATGATCAGTCCTCCATCCACTTGCGAGGAAGTCTGTGGCCACCAGCATTTTGCTTCTTTCTTTTTTCTTTCTTGAGAGGGGTGAGGTCCTGGTATTGTGTCATTTAATATTTATTTCATTTTCTGAACCAAACCTCCTCCCCCCAAAAAATACTCTCAAGAACAAAACAAAAAAAAAACCACAGTGGCCTTCCTGGGCTCCCCCCTACCCCCGACACCGCTCCAGACCTCATCCATGGGGGTCCTGGGCAGTAAAAGAGGCAGAAGGGATGCCCTCTTGCCTCCTGCCCTCGGTCCTGCCTTTCAAAGAGTGTCGGCTGGGCCTGAGACCGGCACCATGTTGAAGTCACTACAGTACCAGTCTCAAGGCCGGCCGGCGCTATTTGGAAGGGATGGCCGAGGGGCAGGAGGCGAGTGGGTGTCTCTCCTGCCCTTTTACTGCCCAGGACCCCCATGGATGGGGTTAAGGGGGCACTGGAGTGGTTCCCAGCCCTGGTATCTTTTTAGGAGGGGAGTCAGAGGATTGGAGGGGACCCAGGTCCTAGCAACATTTGTGTCAGGGGAGGGGTCCAGCCAGCGACTTTCTTGAGGGCAAGCCTTGGGGAGGCCTCACGAAAACCACAGTCAGGTCTTGGATTCACAGCAGATGGGTGTCGTTCCCCCCCCCCCCCCCCCCAGTCCAGTATTTGTTTGTTTTTTTTTAAACAAAACAAAGAGAAAGCCAACAAATTTTGGTTGTTCTTTCGTAACATAATGAAATATAGAAACATAGAAACATAGAAATGACGGCAGAAGAAGACCAAATGGCCCATCCAGTCTGCCCAGCAAGCTTCCCTCATTTCTTCTCCCATACTTATCTGTTTCTCTTAGCTCTTGGTTCTAATTCCCTTCCACCCCCGCCATTAATGTAGAGAGCGGTGGAGGAGCTGCATCCAAGTGAAATATCTAGCTTGATTAGTTAGAGGTAGTAGGAGTAGTAACCGCCGCAATAAGCAAGCTACACCCATGCTTATTTGTTTTTACCCAGATTATGTTATACAGCCCTTATTGGTTGTTTATCTTCTCCCCTGCCGTTGAAGCAGGGAGCTATGCTGGATATGCGTGAGGTATCAGTTTTTTTCTTCTCCCCTGCCGTTGAAGCAGAGAGCTATGTTGGATATGCATCGAAAGTGAAGTATCAGGCACATTTGGTTTGGGGTAGTAACCGCCGTGACAAGCCAGCTACTCCCCGCTTTGTGAGTGTGAATCCTTTTTTCTTCTCCCCTGCCGTTGAAGTTATGCTGGATATGCGTGAAGTATCAGTTTTTCTTTTCCCCTGCCGTTGAAGCAGAGAGCTATGCTGGAAATTCGTGATGTATCAGTCTTTCTCCCATGCCGTTGAAGCAGAGAGCCATGCTGGATATGCGTCGAGAGTGAAGTATCAGGTACATTTGGTTTGGGGTAGTAACCGCCGTAACAAGCCAGCTACTCCCCGCTTTGTGAGTGCGAACCCTTTTTTCTTCTCCCCTGCTGTTTAAGCAGAGAGCTGGATGTGTGAAGTAACAGTTTTTCTTTTCCCCTGCTGTTGAAGCAGAGAACTATGCTGGATATGCATTGAAAGTGAAGTATAAGAATGGAGTGATCAAGCTAGTTGAAAGGCATCAGGAATAGAGGAAGGTGGAGGAAGTAATTTGGATATTTGGTTTGGGGTAGTAACCGCCGTAACAAGCCAGCTACTCCCGTCTTTGTGAGTGCAAATCCTTTTTTCCACATTTCCTCTTGCTGTTGAATCTTAGAGTGATGTTGGAGTCACAGTAACCATGTGTATGTTTATTGAATAAGGGTATTGTCTCCAGGCAGTAGCCATCATTCTGGCGAGTCACACACTCTTCATTGGCGGCCTCTTGACTTTATGGATCCACAGTGTTTATCCCACGCCCCTTTGAAGTCCTTCACAGTTCTGGTCTTCACCACTTCCTCCGGAAGGGCATTCCAGGCATCCACCACCCTCTCCGTGAAGCGGAATGTAGACATCTCTTATTTCATTTCAAATGAATGCACATCTCTAAACTTTAGTACTGAGGTAGGACTGAGGGATCCCTCCTAGTTCTTCCAGAGGTGCCTCTTGGACTCATGGAAAATCCTCTTCTTCCACACAAGAATGCTAACACTCTACTTGATGAGTGTCCCAGCTCCTTGGCAAGGCCTTCCTTTCTTCCTTCACCCTTGGAATCAGGAAGCCACCTTGCATCTGAATACCCTTGGACTCGCATGGAATCCTTTGTCGCCTTCGAAAATGGAAAAGAGAAGCCATCAACCCTCTCTCCTCCACGAGCACATTGAGAGCACAGCCACTGGGCTGACTCTCACTAGCCCCTTGGACAGTCCTGTCCGAAATTCACTAAGTACTCCTACAGTTCCAAACTGCATGGCGTCACCATCTAACACTGACCCATCTGTTAGGGATGGATCGTCCCGTCATTCCTAAGAGACTCCTATTCCTTGGAACCTCCCATAGAAATAAAGGTCAACAAACAGGTTGTAATCAATACTTTTTTATTGGACAAACTTAACACATTTGTGACTGGCTTTCAAGAATTATATTCCTGTCATCAAGTTAGTACAAAATGAAAACTCAGTTTGCGCTGACCAGATGAAGGCAGTATCTGTATCATGCATGGTAAACTATGGCACCAGAAAAATGGGTATGGTATCTCAGTACTACATCCAGTCTATTTATAAGTCAGGAATTATTTAAGAATCCACTGTTTACAAATCCTGGTTTAAGGTCAGTGTGCTGATGATGTGGATGTGAGTTTATTTTTTTATTTTATATATTTATTTATTTATTTATATTTATATTCTGCTTTTCGCACTTTTTTCAGCGCTTCAAAGTGGATTACATTCAGGTACTGTAGGTTGGACAATTATATATCTCTAATGGACTTAATAGATTGTGGATATTCCAGATTTGGCCACTCAGGGACTATTGAAAATACAGAAACCATCTGGTTGGGTCACCTGAGAGTGGTATTCCTTGAGATCCCCCAAAGCCTGTTCACTAGCGGGCCGATACAGTAAAATCAAGGGAGAGCGGGCGAATGCCTGCTTTCCCAGCACGTGCACAGGCCACTCTCCTGTGCTCGCGATTCTATATTTTAATTTATTTTAATTAGGGCCGGCGGTAAAAAGAGGCGCTAGGAACACTAGCGTGTCCCTAGCGCTTCTTTTTTGACAGGAGCAGCGGCTGTCAGTGGGTTTGACAGCCAACGCTCAATTTTGCCGGCGTCAGTTCTCGAGCCTGCTGATAGCCACAGGTTCGGAAACCGGATGCCAGCAAAATTGAGTATCCGGTTTTCGACCCGCAAGGCACGGGCCTATTTCACTTTTTTTTTTTTCACTTTTTTTTACTTTTTTTAACTTTCGGGACCTCCGACTTAATATTGCCATGATATTAAGTCGGAGGGTGCACAAAAAACAGTTTTTACTGCTTTTCTGTGCACTTTCCCAGTGCCCGGAGAAATTAGCGCCTATCTTTGCATAGGCGCTAATTTTTGAAAGTAAAATGTGCAGCTTGGCTGCACATTTTACTTTCTGAATCGCACGGGAATACCTAATAGGGCCATCAACATGCATTTGCATGTTGCGGGCGCTATTAGGTTCGGGGGGGTTGGACGCGCATTTTGGAAGCGCTATTACCCCTTACTGAATAAGGGGTAAAGCTAGCACGTCCAAAACACGCGTCCAATCACGGGGTAACAGTGCGCTCCACTGGAGCGCACTGTGCTGTATGGGCCCAATGGTTGAGGGGACTGGGGTTTTTTGTTTTTTTTTAATATATATCATGTTTTTTAAGAAATGTTTCCTTTTAAAGGAATTTACAGAGAAGGTTTTAATAGAATAAGGAAGTTTAATAGAAGAAGTGGATGAGACAGAGGTGCTATTTAAGGGACTGTTTTTATTTTGGTAGCAAATGCCTGCATAAACAAATATATTCCTTTAAGAATTTCACTATCAGTGAGACTTATGCATGATATTGTATTGGCCCGATTATAAAAGGCACGGCTGAATATAAGGCAGTCCTCCTATGTTTGGGGTTGTCTTATCTAAAACCCTTACCTGCTGTCTCTTCTCCTGGCTGGGCCCAGCAGGACTCCGCTGTCGATGCTTCTTTCTCTTCCTCCACTCAGGCTTTGGATATAGGAGTCATCAGCACAGCCCACTGGGATGGGCTCCACCAGGACTCTCTTATGGCCTCTTTAGCCCTGACACAATGGGCTATATTATTAGGGCTCTCTTGCGGCAGGAAGGGAGGATAGTACTTGGACTGCAATTATAAGGCGAGGTAGTTTTTTTTATATATATATATATATATATATATATATATATATAAAATTCAATTTTTATTAGGCTTTTCTGTTGTAACCAGCACAAAAACAAATTGAACTGAACATTCACAACAATGAGGTTACAGAGAGACTCTCCCAACTCTCTCCCCCCCCCCCCCCCCCCCAAGCTATCATTGATCCAGGAATAATAAGCTAGAGCTTACATCCCACATCTGAAAGGCATGCCAAGATTTTGTAAATCTATTCATATTGCCATGATGAATCACCCTGAGTTTCTCCATCTAAAATATATACAGTAATCTTTTATAAACAGCAGACTTGCTGGTGGGTCTTACTCTTTACGCTTCCAGTGAACTGCAATCTTGCATTGTGCCACTAATAATATCCGTGTTAGTAAACATTCGGTCGTTTTTGGCATCCCTTCGATAGAGGCTGAAAAAAAGAAAAACCATCAGTTCTTTATCCACTTCAAATTGTGTTATTTCCTTAGTTAAAGACTGTATTATATCCCAGTAACTTACAATTCAGGGACAGGTCCACCAAATATGTCCCATTGTCCCTTGATGCCCACGTTCTCTCCAGTCCTGTCCAGACAGATTTGGAAATAAGGTCTTTAATCTGACTGGAGTATAGTACCACCTAAAATATATTTTATATGAGTTTTCAACTAGAGAAACAGCAATTGAAGACTTCCGTACTCCCCACCTTATACTCCTCCATCCTAGGTCTGCTATTCAATCCTTTTCATGTTTAAGCATTTTATCTGAGGTCCTACACAATATCTTATAAACATTAGTGATAAAATCTTGCATAGGTAAACCATTCATATATAGAATATGGTTTCCCCAAAGCGTCTTTAGCTATACATCACTGCAAATAAGAGCACAGTTGTATATAAGCAAAGTGGTCTTTGTCATCTAATTCATAATTAGAGCATAAATCTTCAAACCTGCTCCAACTCGGTGGACCAAGTAACTGACCCAGACATTTGAGGCCTTTATACGCCCAAGATTAGAACCTAGAATTTTGAAGGCCCGCCGGGAATTCCTCATTATAGGTAATAGGAATTAATGGTGAATGTTTGCCCCAAGAAATCATCTTTTCCTTAACTGAAAACCAGAAGTCTAAACACCATCTAATAAATGGGTTCCTTATACCCAATAATCTAAAATTCTCCCTTTGCAACCAAAAACACACATAAATTGGAATACCATCTATAAAGTGTTCTTCAATATCTACCCATTGTTGCCTTCCAATTAACTTATACCATCCAGGGTTGCCCGAAGTTGTGTGGCTTTATAGTAATGGTCAACATTTGGAACTCCTAAGCTTTCACACCCTCTAGGAAGATGTAAAATTATTTTCTTACGTCCGCTGGTCACAGACGGCTACGACCACTGTTGCTCACCTCTCTTTACACTTCCCTGACTTCATGGGGTAGACTGGCAGCCTCCGCCAGCTGCCGACAGCATGCCTTCCACTCCCAGGCCTCCCAGGGCAGCATGGATGCCACCGACTGCCATCTTGCCATTGGGATCCATTAGGCATGCGTGCGCACGGGCCAGTCTTAAGGACATCATGGCGGGAATCTCGGGGGTGTCCCCTCTGGATGATGTCATCCCTTCTGGATATTTAAACCAGCTGGCCCTGCTTACGGACGACTTGGCAAAGAGAACCATCCTTGCTAAATCCGCCTTGCTCTCAGAGGACCTGCGTTCCAGTTCCTGCTTCCTGGCGTAGATGTCTCGGGTACCCGCTCCTCGGGGGCCCTCTTCTTGTCTTCGGCTATCCAGGCCTGACGCCTGGGACTCTGCCTGCCCCATTCCCCGGAGCTTCCCTGGAACTATCGCTACTCTTTTCGTATCCCGCTCTGCGGATCACTTCCTGTTCTACCAAGGACTTCTCTGGTGTACCCCGCTCTGCAGACCATTACCATCTCTACGGAGGAGTCCCTCAGACGTACACCACGCTGCGGGCCTTTACCAACTCTACTGTGAACCTCATTGGTGTTCCCTGCTCTGCGGACTGCTATCCCCTATACTGAGACCCTCACCGGTGTACCCCACTCTACGGGTCATTACCATCTCTACTAAGGACCTCATCAGCGTACCCCGCTTCGTGGACGGCTTTCATCTCTACTGAGGACCGACTTCAGTGTACTCCGCTCCACGGATCATTACCATCTCTACTAAGGACCTCATCGGTATAGCCCGCTCTGTGGACTATTACCAACTCTACTGAAGACCTCATCGGTGTATCCCGCTCTGCGGACCATTACCAACTCTACAGAGGTATTCCCTCTGGGCATTCCTCATTTCACCAACCCTGTGTCTCTGGGCCTGGGTGACCTCCTCTCTGGCACCCCCCACTCCACTGGTAGTGCCTCTATCTCTTTTAATAAAGACTCTAGACTGATACTGTGTCTGACATCACTGAGACCTCGCCTCCTGATGGTGAGGCTCATGGGGCTGCTCCCTGTGGGTGGTACAATCTCTCACCTTGGCCCCGGGCTCACATATTAACAGAATCCTAACATCTTTTAGCTATACGAGGGGCTTTCCACTGCCATATAAATTCCATAAAATACTTCAGGACTTTTTGAAGGTTCCTTTGGGAACCATCACCAGTAATACCTGAAACAAATAGCTTAACTTTGACAATATGTTCATCTTTAAAACAGCTATCCTACCTAACCATGAATGATTTTGGTTATTCCATTTATGAAGGTCTGATTGATATCTCCAATCAACCGTGTAAAGTTGAACTGAATTGATTGATGATAGTCTTTAGTTATTCTAATTCCTAAATATTTTACGCATTCTTTTGCCCATTTAAATGGAAAACTGACTTGTAACCTTTGCTCCAAATCCTGAGGTATTGAAATATTCAAAATCTTGGATTTAGCCATGTTCACCTTAAATCCTGAAATGTACCATACTGGTTAATTTCTTCAACCAACACTGGTAAGGAAGTCAAAGAGTGAGTCAAGGTGAACATGATATCATCTGCAAAGAGCGATATCTTATGGTCTGAGTTGCCAATAGCAATTCCCCTAATATTCCCATGTTGTCGTACTCTCTCAGCCAAAAGCTCCATGACAAGCGCAAATAAAAGTAGTGAACATGGGCAACCCTGTCTTGTACCCCTTTGTAGGAAGAAATGATCCGATGCCCCTCCATTAACCTTTATACTTGCCTGTGGGTCTTTATGAATCCATGTACAGAACTGAGGGCCTAAATTAAATTTTTTTTAAACTTGGTGCATAAATTGGCAATCAAGCCTATCAAATACCTTCTTGGCATCTATTGTTAGAAGTAATGCTTTATAATCCAATTCGCTTGAAGCCCATATAAGTTTAAGGACTCGCCTAATATTATCTCCAGTGATGCGCCCCATAATGAAACCTGATTGGTCTTCATGCACTAGTTGTGGCATGATTGTTGCTAGGCTGTCTGCAAGAATCCTAGCTAATACCTTTACATCATAAAGATGGAGAAAAACGATTCAGCAGGCTAGCAAAGAGCAAGTTACAGAAGACACAATGTTAGGTTCCATATTAGATGCTAACACCCAAAAAAGAGATCTAGGCGTCATAGTGGATAACACTCCACTCCCAGGCCTGAATCGTTGGTTCAGTGTGCTGCGGCAGTCAAAAAATCTAACAGAATGTTGGTAATTATTAGAAAGGGAATGGTGAATAAAACAGAAAATGTCATAATGCCTCTGTATCGCTCCATGGTGAGACCGCACCTTGAATACTGTGTATAATTCTGGTCGCCGCATCTCAAAAAAGATATAATTGCAATGGAGAAGGTATAGAGAAGGGCGACCAAAATGATAAGGGGAATGGAACAGCTCCCTTATGAGGAAAGACTCTTTAGAGGGTTAGGACTTTTCAGCTTTGAAAAGAGATAGCTGAGGGGGGATATGATAGAGGTGTTTAAAATCATGAGAGTTCTAGGATGGGTAGATGTGAATCGGTTATTTACTCTTTCAGGTATTAGAAAGACTAGGGGGCACTCCATGAAGTTAGCAGGTAGCACATTTAAAACTAATTGGAGAAAGTTCTTTTTCACTCAACGCACAATTAAACTCTGGAATTGTTGCCAGAGGACGTGGTTAGTTCAGTTAGTATAGCTGTGTTTAAAAAAGGAGTGGATAAGTTCTTGGAGGAGAATTCCATTACCTGCTATTAATTAAGTTGACTTGGAAAATAGCCACTGCTCTTATTAGCAACAGTAACATGAAATAGGCTTAGTTTTTGGGTACTTGCCAGGTTCTTATGGCCTGGATTGGCCACTGTTGGAAACAGGATGCTGGGCTTGATGGACCCTTGGTCTGACCCAGTATGGCATGTTCTTATGTTCTAATAATTAACAATGAAATTGGACGATATAGGCCACAAATAGTATGATCTCTACCTGGTTTAGGGATAATGATGACACTGGCAAGCTTCATTGAACAATTTACAAAGAGGTATGACTAATAAATTAGCAAACTTCTTATAAAAGCTTGCAGTATAACCATTGAGACCAAGTGATTTGTCAATTTTTAGGTTCTTAATAGTTAAGCTAATTTCCTTCTCGCTATATCTCTATTTAGCATCTCATGTTGATCTGCAGAATTACTGAGGTCCTGTACCCCTGCTAAATAAGACGATATCCTCCTTTAATACAATATTTTCATTACGATATAAATCACCATAATATCCCTGAAATCTTTCAATTATACGACATGGGTCATGCTCTAAAGTTCACTCTTTGAGGTCATGTGATGTGGTGAGAGCATAAGGTCATGGTTCTGTGCTGCTCCAGGGCCCCACTCCCTACATCCACTCTCATCGATCTCTCTATAGTGCCACACAAAGCTATTAATATCTTTTATGTAAAGATGAGAAAGGTAAAGCATTGGAGATAGTTTCCTGGTGATTTACTATTATGGCGACAAAAACTATCTGAAATGAGAAGCAGAAACTAGTGGTGGTGAGTAAGATGGTTGATCCAGCAGGCAACCCTCCATCACCACAGAAGACCACAGGAACTGGGAGACTTAGTGGAGGTGATTTTGTCTGCAATGGGCAAAAAATTAAGCAAGTTCCACTCGTGATTTGATGATATCCAGTTGTTACTCACTGACCATACCCAGTGGATTGTTGAGGCTAAAACTTGTATTGAGGGAGTGGAGGAGCGAATACATGCCCTCAAAAGTGACTTGGAAGTAGCCCCAACAGCTGTAGCTAAATACGACTTAAAGCTGGAGGATCTTGAAAATCGCTCCTGCAGGAGCAATCTCTGCTTTGTTGGGATACCGGAGGTGGTTTTAGAGTGAGATCTGAAGGGAATGCTGGAGAGATGGCTGCCACAAGTTCTTAACTCCCTGGAGATATTAGAGGCCTTGCAAACTGAGTGCATACACTGTCTGATGGTGAAACAAACTGAGCAGGGCAGGCCCAGACCAGTTATCACACACAAATCCTGAATTTTCACAAGAGGAAATTCTGCAATTGTACTGGCAGCTTTGCACTATTGAATACGAAGGCCAGAAGGTACTGGTGTTTGCAGCTTACTCTCTGGCGGTATCAGTCTGACATAAAACTTTTGTGACAATATGCTCACAACTGGTGCATCATCAAATTAAAGTTGTGCTGCAATTTCCAGCCAAGTTAAAAGTGATTTACAGCAATACAGTTTTTTCTTTGATACGGCTTCAGAGGCGCAAACTTTCTTTCACACCATGCTAAAGAGACAGAAGAACAGACAGCTAGAAATGCATGAGCAGAGTGATGGCAATAAACACAGCAAGTATTGGATTTACATTAAATTGTTCAAGTCCTTTCATGATTTTGTAGACTTCTATCATATTCCCCCTCAGTTGTCTCTTCTCCAAACTCAACAGCCCTAACTTCCTTAGCCTTTCCTCATAGGGCAACCGTTCCATGCCCCTTATCATTTTGGTCGCCCTTCTCTGCACTTTCTCCAGTGCAGCTATATCCTTTTTGAGATGCGGTGACCAGAACTGCACACAGTATTCAAGGTGTGGTCTCACCATGGAGCGATACAGAGGCATTATGACATCCTCCGTTTTATTTTCCATTCCCTGCTTAATAATTCTTTTTAAGATGTCTGTTTCTGCAGATTATATTCTCCTGCATATGGCAAATCCACAAAGGTCCATGAAAGCTTTCTTTATGGAAGTAGAAAGTTATGGTAGAATAGCAGGCTTCAAATTGAATCTAGCTAGTGACGTAAGACAAAATTGAAGAGAACACATCTCAATGCGATGGGTAAATGACTCCTTTACATATTTGGGTGATACTTTACACACAGATCTGATAAAATTATATAAGATACATTTTTAGAGGATGCTGAATTCCACCAGGGCTCTTTTGAAAGCTTGGGGAGAGTTTCCTTTAGCTATTTCAAATGATTCTTCTATCGAAATGGTTGTATCTATTTCAAACTATCCAGGGTACCTATCCATGCAGGATGTGGTTCAGATAAAAAGACTGATTTGGCAATATCTCTGGAAAAATAAGAAATCCCAAGTGGCATGGCCTAAATTGCTGCATAAACGAGACAATGGTGGATTGGGTTTAGCAGATTTGAAATTACACAATGTGGCTTGCAACCTATGCCCTGTGGCTGATTGGTTACTGGGGACAAATCTTTACACTCCCATTGTGACGGAAAGGGAGCTTATTTCCCAGGGCAGTCTGGGATATCCTTTGCACTCTTCATTGATGGTCATTTCAAAATATTTGAGGGAGGGTTCCTTGGTCACTCCTTTGATTTTATCACGGCGCTGTTTTTGTTCCTCTTTAAAGTTATAAAGTACTGTTTCACAGTTTTCGCCTTTGATTGATAGAATGATGTGTTTTTACATAGAGCGTATCACAAGGCTTTTACAACATGGGCAGCTAAGGGGTTGAGCATCCTAGTGCAGTTTTTAACTGAAGAAGGAGCTGTGAAATCTTTTCCCAATTTGGTAGATGAAGGCTGTTTCCCTGATGGCTATCTGTTCAGCTAGAAGGATTTCTGAACTGCAAGCATTGTCGTGCAGGGACCCTTTCCTGCATTTTTCGGAGGATGGGTTTTCTTTACGTACAGTTCCTTCCTTTTTGCCTAAGGTGATGTCCTTTTTTCACCTTAACCAGGTTGTCGAGCTACTGGCCTTTCCGAATTTGGCAGCCAATGCTCCAATGGCAAGGGAGCTTCACTTATTGGATATGCTTCGGATTCTTTTGCGATATCTTAAAGTGACAAATGCCTTTCAGAGATCTGATCATTTGTTTGCCCTGTTCGGTGGTATAAGGAAGGGTAATAAGGCTTCCAAGGGCACTGTTGCGCAATAGTTGGAGATGATAGCTTCGGCTTTCAACTGTGCACAATGCCCCCTAAAAATCCTTATCTTATAATTGGGTGAATACAGAATAATTTTATTATGTTTGCCCATAAAAGGAGATACAAAACTAAACAGTGGAGGAGTGGTGACGTATCCTAGTGTTAGTGCAAACCAGAGAAACCAAGGTTCAAATTCTGCGGCCGCTCCTTGTGACCTTGGCAAGTAGCGTCACCCTCCATTGCCTCAGGTACAAACTTTTCAAAGGAGTTACACATGTAAATGTATCTACTGCTCCTTATCCAAGTCAATTCTCTTGCCTTCCCTCTTTGGTCCTCAACCACCCTGGATAGATGAGCAAGCAAGTTCCATTCTTAAACCAATATCTAGGCCCCATTTCTTCTTCCTCCCATTTCCCAGCTGACCTATTACCTAATTCTCAGCCCTATTCTTTCCACTGCCCTTTATATCTGTTACAAGCAGGTTTAAATTCTGGCACAGTGTTTGTTTCCACCACCACTGCTAGCAAATGATTCCAGGCATCTACCACCCTCTCAGTGAAGTATTTCTTAACATAGTAACATAGCAATGACGTACGGCCGGAGCCATGGTCCATGCAGTCTGCCCAGCAAGCTTCTTAGGGTAGTAACTGCCACTCCGTGCAGGTTACCCCCGTGTTTCTCTTAAAGGTAGTAACTGACGCTCAGTGCAGTAATCCCTAAGCCTTATGATAACCCATAAAAAAATTTCTGCTAGAAACATTTTTTACTGGGTGATGAGCCTGCTTGAAAATTCAGACAGTGCTGCTTGATATGCTCTGTGTATAGACTTGGTTGTAGAAGCAGTCCTGTGCTTTTTCCCTTATGTCTACGTATCAATACCCCAGATTGAAGATGTTGGGGCCCTCATTGGTTGTTTTCTGAATCCAATTCTCCTTTCCTCCTGCCATCAAAGCAGGGAGCAGAGTTGCTTTTGCATTAACAGCATCAAGGCTTATTGGTTAAGGGCAGTAATCTCCATGCCTTCTGCTAAGGGTAGGACCCGCTGCACCAACAAGTTACCCCCATGCAAATTTTTCTACATCTCCATCCGCTAGCCTTTAGAGATCCACAACATTTATCCCATGCCCCTTTGCATGCTTTGACTGTTTTTGTCTTCACCACCTCCTCCGGAATGGGCATTTCAGGCATCCACCACTCTTTCCGTGAAGAAAGATTTCCTGATGCTGGTTCTGAAACGTCTTCTCTGGAGTTTCATTTCATGACCCCTAGTTCTATTGATTTCTTTCCAACAGAAAAGGTTTGAAGTCAAGTTCGTGCATCATTAAAACCTTTCAGGTATTTCCTAAAGTTTAGTCTGAATCTTTCACCCTCCAACTTCATAGCATGACCCTCTGTCTTTGAATTTCCTATTCTAAGGAAAATTGTACCTTTCTATACTTCATTGAAGTCAGTCAAATGTTTCCATCATGTCCACCCTCTCTCTTTTCTCCAGCAAGTACATTTCGAGTGTCTTGAGCCTCTCTGTTTCGGGTTCGTGTTACAGTTCCTGTATCACTTTAGTAGTCCTCCTTTGAACTGCTTCCAACCTTTCAGTGTCCTTATGAAGATGCAAGCTCCAGAAGTGAATGTAGTACTCAAGGTGGACTCTTATCAGTGATTATTTTATTGTAATTATCGATGTGTATTAGAGATGTGAATCGTGTGATCGATCGTCTTAACGAGCGATTTCGGCTGGGAGGGGGAAAGAATCGGATCGTCGCAGTTTGGGTTTTTAAAATATCGTGTAAATCAAACCGGCACACTAAAACATCCCTAAAACCCACCCCGACCCTTTAAAATAAATCCCCCACCCTCCCGAACCCCCCAAAATGCCTTAAATTACCTGGGGTCCAGTGGGGGGGGGGGAGGGCGGGAAAACCGGCACACTAAAACAACCCTAAAACCCACCCCGACCCTTTAAAATAAATCCCCCACCCTCCCGAACCCCTCCAAAATGCCTTAAATTACCTGGGGTCCAGAGGAAGGGTCCCGGTGTGATCTTTCCCTCTCGGACCTCCTTGCGTTGTAGAAATGGCGCCGGCGCCATTTTGTTTTTTTGTCCCCCGACGTCAGGAGATGAGGAGATCGCTCCCGGACCCCCAGGGACTTTTGGCCAGCTTGGGGGGGCCTCCTGACCCCCACAAGACTTGCCAAAAGTCCAGCGGGGGTCCGGAACGATCTCCTACTGTGAATCGTTTTTCCGTACGGAAAATGGCGCCGGCCATACGCCGTATGGCCGGCGCCATTTTCCGTACGGAAAAACGATTCGACTGCAGGAGGTCGTTCCGGACCCCCGCTGGACCCCCAGGGACTTTTGGCCAGCTTGGGGAGGCCTCCTGACCTCCATAAGACTTGCCAAAAGTCCAGCGGGGGTCCGGAACGACCTCCTGCAGTCGAATCGTGTTGCCGTACGGAAAATGGCGCATCCGATGAAGTGGACTTTCCTCGAAAGCTCATGCTTTAAAAATAAATTGGTTAGTCTAGAAGGTGCCACTCAACTCCGGTCATTTCAAGACAAAATAGAAACTGTCAGTCTCATGCTCTGTCCCAATCCCACTTCCACTGCCAAAAAAAAGCCCTGTTCCCTCCAGCAATCGAAACTATGGAAATTAACACTCTCCCCCAAACCTATTATACCCCTTCCACAGGTCAAAAATGTCTAAATTGTGCAGGAATGATCCCCAGGTGCTCCTTCCCAACTACCAGTACATAAAATTAATGCTGGCTAGGCCCTGTAGCTGGCACCAGTTTATTGTACAGAAAAACATGCACTGCTCTGGTTCCAACCGGAAAACCCTGCAAAAAAATCACCACTGGAACCCATGAAGTACTATTGTAACGCATCTTAGGTGTGGATTAGGGTCTTGGACAGTCAACAATATAGTAAAACATCCCATCTGAAAACAGTACTAACTGCAAGCACTCAAACAAGAATAACCTTATCTATGAAAAGGCAATTACATCAGGCCCTAAAACACCCTCTATTGGAAAGCAGAACAAACCAGCCTGCTCTAAATTTCTACATAAAAACTATAATTACTAGCAGAATACCTCACCTCGCTTATACATGCAGAACACAGACAGACCTTCACCAAATACAGAATAGAAAGACCATAAAATATAAATAGAAATATGTAGACAGAAACTGAACTGGAAATTCCAAAAAGCTAAACTCGGAATATTATAAAGCAATGGAAAAACAGAAACATCACCAATCCTCATAAATCAAGAAATATAAATCAATCATAATAAGCTGTACTAATAAAAAGAACATTGCCAAAAAGATGACAGAATAGCATCCAATAAATAAGAATCCATATAAAAAGTTTTTAAAATTTCCAAATTGCAATATTTCAAAATAGCAGACTCATCAAACACCTAATAATTAAAACAAGAAGGGAAAAATTCCTCACTTCCCATACCTGAAAACCTTTGATTTTCACTCACCTTGAGCTTGTCCTGGTTTAGTGGGGGTGGCAAAAACTTTTACCCCTTCCCCCCAAAGGCAAGCTCCCATTCACATCCAACCACCCTTCCACCTCAGGGAGTCTCCCTTTCACTCATCCATCCCAGGCAGGCTCCCATTCACAACCACTCATCCCAGGCAGGATCCCATTCTCACACACACACACACACACCCATCCCCCAGGCAGGCTTCATTCACACACATTCACACATAACTTCTGTGCAGGCAGGGTCCACCACAGGTCTCTCTTGCTGCTGTTGCCACCCAGTTCCTCGGGAGAGCGCAGGATTCATGGCAGAACTGTAAACATCCTTCCTGCGACTCCTCCTCGTGTGCAGACCGGCCCCGCGGGTACTCAGCACTCACTCTGCTAGCACTTCCTATATGCTCTTCTTGTGCATCACGAGATGACCGTACAGGAAGTGCTAGCACCACCAGCCTTGAGTACCGCGGGGCCGGCAGCACGCAAAGAGGAATAGCAGAACGAGCTCCTGTTTCTTCTGCTGCTACCGCCGCTGACCGCACAAGGTCCTTCATTCTTCCGCCGCCAGTGGGGATGGGGTCCACCGGCGGCTACATAGGCATCTTGTTATTCCCTGTCCCGGGCCCCCTTCCAGATTCACAGCCGCTGCCTTCCCGGGTGTGCCGCCCCGTGTAGCTGCACGGTTTGCACACCAGGTAGCGCCTGGCCTGCTGGTATTGAAGCTAATAATGTGCTACTCCATTTCTAGTGATGGGGGTGCGATTGTTTCAAAAAGTATAAAACGTTTTACATTACTTTTTTGCTATACGCAGGGGTATCAGAAGCAGGGGTGTTTTTTTTAAACATCTGAGCTGATTATTTTTATTCACAAAACTCTTTAATGTTTGCTAGAAATGCTCCTGAGCTCTAAATTTGAGGGAATCCAGCCCTTTCTGCTCAGTATAATCCGCATTCTCAGCTGACAAGACGTCAGAATCCGTCATGAGCCAGTCAAAGTATCCACTCTTGTTTGGGAGCGACCCGATAAGGATGCTGTCGGTCTTTAGACTTTCCAGCCATGGAAGTTATATGCTTGCATAACCGTGAAAAGCTCGGAATGCTCACGCAGGAGGTAATTTTCAAAGGAGTTATGAATGCACGTGTAACATGCTATAGTGGCAATTTTCAAAAGCTCATTTACATGTGTAAAACACGGTTTTAGGCATGTAAGTCCTTTTGAAAACCCCCTTAGTGTTGCCTTTTTCCTCGTTATATGGGTTGTGCTTGGAAGAAAGAAAAAAAGGGAGCACCTGTGAGGAGTGGGGGAAAGGCATTCCTCAGTTTTTCTTCGGAAAACATTTTCTCTTATCTCTTTGGCTTTACCCTACTTTGCTTCTCTGCTTAAGCTCCTGCATGGGACGTGTTAGGGTCTCTGGAATTTGGGCTTTCGATCACCTAAAAGCGTATGTGAGCCTTTATCAAGAAAGGAGCACATAAATCTGTGTCTGGAGAAACCCGCTTCAGTCAGCATTATCTCTGGTGAGACCAAACTAGCATTGATGTTCCCTTTTATTTTGCTTGTACAGACAGTCCCATTGTCTTTGGTTTCAGCCAATCTGTTTGATTAGTAATTAGGGCATGCACAAGCATAACTAATCATACTCTTGTTTGGTTTGACCATTTTCCATAGTAAATGAAACTCCTTAGTTCTTTTATTTGTCCTGTTTGCCTGTCTTCAATAGACTGTAAGGTCTACGGAGCAGGGACAATCTTATGTGCATTTGTACAGAGCTGCCTAACTCTAGTGGCCCTATAGAAATGACAAGTAGTAGTAATATAACAATTGTATTTTATGTTTTGGTATAATTGCTACATTTTATTATATGTAAAATCTATATGTTATTGCTTTTATCTTTTTCTCTAATTTTTAGTAAAGCAGCTACTTACTCCAACATGTTGGAAGTCAATCTGTATTTCAGGTGAGCTAACATATCATGAGGTGGGATTGCTCTCATGTTCTGTGCTTGCAGTCTGAGTATTAATGGGCAGGCAGGGTTTTCTAGATCACAATCATAGAGCACAACAGAAATTCAACTGGAGGGAAAAGTCAGAAGAAAGCGGTTTGTTAATTTTCTTTCAGTTTTTCTAGCTAGCTTCTGTGCAATCTAGGATCGCAATTCAGAAATTTGAGCCATCAATCCTTGGATCATGGCTCGGATTTTGGTTGCAGTTCCGAGCTGAGATATTTTGGTGCCTCTCTAATTACAATTTGACTAATTTGAGTAGTACATAGTTAGGACTTCATGAAAGATGTGAGCGTGGGACTCACAAACTAAGCAATAGTCTCCGAATTTCAAGGATCGCAGTGCACGGGGCACCTCCAGTCTATTTTGCAAGAATGAGGAGAGCAGGGAACCAGAGATAAGAAGAAAACAAGCAGTCAAGCGCAGAACATTTGGCATTAGCCAGGGGTTCCTAATATAGCTATTTCACTCAGATCTTTTTGTCATGTTAAAGATGTTAATATTGACCGAAATCAACCAGATGCAAATGGGACCCACAAGGAGCTGTGTAAATAGTTAAACCCTTGGTGTCTGAGGGTTTTCAGTTCCTACCATTTCTTCTAATGACTTCTGCCACTGGCCTTTTAGAATTAAAACAAAACTAGCTTATTAAAACAAAACTAGCTTTTTAGAATAATAAAAAAGAAAACTAGCTTATTTCTGCATCCTTTGGCCTTGCATGTTTAAAAATGCTAGCTTATTTTTGCCCACGCTACGCAAGTCCATTCTCAGCCAAGCACATTCTCTGATTTATAGACTGTTATCCCAATTAAAAGGACAAGATGGGGATCTAGATAAAATGAGGGAGTAGCCCATGCCTTATAAACAGATTAACTGCTGAACCCTTACTGGACATTGACAGGTAACATAAAATACACCTAACACATTTAAGGGTCATTACATTAGATTAAGCATCCCTGCTCCCCTATCAACCTTAAATAACTAACAACTCAATAGTATTAAGATGCAGACAATAGTGAAATGGGGGCTATCCAGTGTTTTTCACTGAGTATAAAGAGCTCCAGGCTCTCTGAGAACAAATCTGATCTCTGGAGGCTAGAGGGGCAGAGCTGGAGGACGTGAAGCAGACAGAGGCATAAAGAGGAGACCTTCAGGGACATAGTAGAGTGGAACTCAGGCGCCAAAGGAACAATAGGTAACTGGAGGTGCTCAAGCAAAAGAAGGCCTAAGCCTTGTAAGTCCACGTCCAGAGGATAGGCGAGAGGAGGCATCACTGACAGGCAAGGATCAGAGCCGGTGGCAAGTGGAAGCTGTGGCACGCAACGTGGAACTCTGGACACAGGATAGTCTGTAGCGTAGTTGTTCAAAGCAAGGGTCAGGACATGGTTCCCGCCGCGGGCCCTTTAAAAGAACTACTGATGCACGCGTGCGCGCGCCTAGGAAGGGGCCCGACGCTACTGGCAGTGTCTCTCTGTGGGCCACGCAGAGAGGCCCGACGAACAGGGACATCTTGGCTGGCAACACTGGGTAGCGTGGCAGGGCTGGAGGCACTGGAGGGAACCTGAGGTCGGAGCTGGCGGCCCACCGCCGCCAGCAAAGATGAGCCAGGAGCTGGAGTCTGTCTGAGAAGGTGAGAGGGCCGCACCGCGGGGCTGCCGCGGGTGACACACGTAACACTAATATTTAATGTCCTCGTCTACATAGAATTTACATGCGATGGGCGCTATCGGGTATGCTTTTGTTAGAGTGTGCATTTTGGGCGCGCTAATCTCCTTACTGCACTGAGTGATAGTCTAGCGCACCCAAAATATGCACCCAACTGCAGGTAAACCCGTGCGCTGAGCACATTTCATTGCATTGGCCTGTCAGTGATTTGAGATGCTGTGGAAGAGTGGAATGCAGGGCTCCAGGGTTCTCAGAGGAGTGGCAGATAAAGTGTCAGTCATAATATTTCTAAAGAACTGGCAAGCCTACCACACTCCCAGGAACCCTATCACCTGCCACTCTCTCAGGGCTGGTGCAATCGGATAGGTGCCCTAGGCAAACTTTACAACCTTGTGCCAGTCACTTTTCCAACCCAAAAAGGGTGATTTTACATGAAAAAGGGCATTCAAAGTAGTCTTCTGAGATCAAAATACAACTTACAACATGTATATTATATTTAAATACACTACCAGCCAGAAAACCCTGTAAAAATACATTTGGAACCCATATAGTATTAGGCCTATTGTAAAGCGTGTTAGGTGTAGGCTTGGCCATGAGTAAACTGAATTACAATTACAATATAGTAAACCTCCCTTACCAAAACAATATTAAATACCAGCACTCAAACAGTAACAACCCTACCTATGAAAGGCAACACTGAAAATATTATACTATGCCCTAAAACAGTGGTCCCCAACCCTGTCCTGGGGGCCCACCAGCCAGTCTGGTTTTCAGGATATCCACAATGAATATGCATGAGAGAAAATGTGCATGTTATGGAGGCAGTGCAATATTTTATATTGAAAGTCATACATATCATTTCTACTCACTATGATTATGGCAAGGTTAAGTTTATAATTAGTTTATTTCTTATTTTTAGTCCAGTAATTGCTTCAATAGACCGATGTATACACTTAACTTTGCCTTATCATAGTGAGTAGAAATGATATGTATGACCTTCAATATAAAATATTGTCTTTATTAATATGGATTAATTTCTAATTAAAATATATATATATATATATATTAATATGAGCACCATATTCATATTGGTACCATATTTTACTATGTTTTAGTATTTTTGTGTCTATAATTGTAATCAATTGATCTCTCATCTTATGTTTTGTATAGTATTTTTTAATTTTAGATAACTTGAAAAATTGATTTCTAATCTCGCCTTTGGTAAAGGTACACAGCTTCCTCCTCTCCAGTTTAGTACTCTGTTATATTTTATTTCCTATTTTATGTGCGTACATTTATTTGGTTACTGAATTTATTTAAATGTATTTACAGGTATTTATTTGATTTTATATTATTTATGTATATGTATATGTTCTGTGGATTTTGTTTTTACGTTTTTATTTCATATGATTTGTTAATATGATTTTTATGAATTATTTTGCGATTTTAATTATGTGTGTTTGGTTTGATTATTTTGTAGCCCCTGAAGCATCCTTGTGCGAAACTCGGCCAGAGTTTTGTCCGAGAGATATATGTGCAAATACATTATTTTAATCTAAGGCAGTTGGTCTGTCTTGCTTTAATATTTGCCTTACAGAGTTACGGGGGGGGGGGGGGGGGAAGAACAAGCACTCGTGCTGGTCAGTGATGTCAGTGTTCACAGAGGCATGGAAAGAGAGATCAGCAGGAGTCTGGGACTGGAAGGGAGAGTTTGGCTGGGCCATTGGGCCTGCGGGGAGTTTTAGACAGTGGGGTTGGCAGGTTAGTGGAGAAGGAGGAAGGGGGGATTCTGGAATTTGGGGAGACTGGTTTCCATGGTTAGTGGAAGTGGGGCTGGCATTGGCTTCAAGAGGTACACGTACCAGAAGGGTGTGGGGTTGTGTCTTGGCCAGTAGGAGCACCTCCGCAACGGTGAGGGGATGTTAGTAATTCCCCTGAGAGTTGGGTGTGTGGTTGGTCAGCCATGACTTTCCAGGCACTGCTGGGTTAGAGTGGGGGTGACGTCTCCCTGGTTGGTGGTGGGGGGGGGGGGGGGGTTTGCTTATCTGCCCAGACTTCATTCCCCAGGTATTGATGGTTGGGGTGGTTTCCCAGAACATTCTTTAGTACAAGACTTTTTATTAAAGAGGAACAGATTGACAGAAATAAACAGAACCTGAGGTGCAGGGTTTCTTTTGCAGCCCCTAGTAACAATTAATATTATACAAGCAGATCATTGTACACCGAACTTCCCCCCCCCCCCAACTCCCCTCTTAAAGTCCTTCCCCTGAGATTCTCCCCCCCCCCCCCTTTTTCCCCCCTCCCTCCCCTTCCTGTTCCTTCCCCCCCTTTTTGATTCCCCCCCCTTTCTTTGTCCCAAAAACTGTGTGTCCATATAAATCTGGAAAGTTACCATAAGTGTTGCCTTAATACTCCTCATCGCTAGCCGTGCTGCAGACTCGGAAAGGTCAATCATTAAGAACTAGGCTCCTGGAACGGTGTGGTATGGCTTGTAGGTAAGTGTAGTAATTTCCAATGCTGTGCAGACCAAAGTTAAATCAAAACAATTTTTTATAGTTTTAAATAGAACCGCATCAGCAAGTCAGACGGCGGCAGTGACAATACACTTGCCGCCCGGACTACTCGTCACTTGCAGTTTAGATGTTACAAAGAGTATGTTCAAAAATTTGATTCAAAGCAATCTTGAAAAATCAGCTGGTCCCAGAAAGTGAACTTCAAAAGTTAAGTCCCCAAGCCAGACAGCGGCAGTGACAATACACTTGCTGCCTGGACTACTCGTCACTTGCGGTTTAGATGTTACAAAGAGTATGTTCCCGGTCCCGGTTTGTTTGTATTGATGTTTGAGACGCTCATGTCCGCATAGAAGCACCCTTACCAACAGTTTATAAAGTTCTCCTGAGGAAGCGATCTTTGACTTTTGAAGTTCACTTTCTGGGACCAGCTGATTTTTCAAGATTGCTTTGAATCAAATTTTTGAACATACTCTTTGTAACATCTAAACCGCAAGTGACGAGTAGTCCGGGCGGCAAGTGTATTGTCACTGCCGCCGTCTGGCTTGCTGATGCGGTTCTATTTAAAACTATAAAAAATTGTTTTGATTTAACTTTGGTCTGCACAGCATTGGAAATTACTCTACTTGGTCTTTTTTTGTGTTGTGTTTTTGATTAATAAGACGAGTGCCGAAGTTCTTTGTTGCATTGTTTTGTAGGTAAGTGTCCCAGGTCAATAAGAAATTGCGGCGATGCTGCAGTGAAGCTCTCAAAGCCAAATTGTCCATCTGCATCATGCGGTGTAAATGTATTCGCCAAACCCAAAAGGAAGGGGTGTCCATCTCCCTCCAGTACAATAAAATTACTTTTTTCCCAACCACACACACCTTTTTGAAAAACAAACAAGGCCCCACACCCCATATAAGAGGCGGTTGAATGCAATCAAATAATATCAAGTGCGGGGATATCGGAAGTCGAGTATTTAAAAGAGCCCCCAAATAACCCACAATCTTTTTCCAAAACTTTTGAATAGAGGGACAGGCCCAAAAGGCATGGGACATAGTGCCGGTTGTCACCTGACAACATGGGCATAATGCTGTCGTAGTCAGCTTAGCATGGTAAGCAATTTGAGGGGAAATATAAGCCCGCCGAACAAATTTGTATTGCATTTCCCTAAAGTACATATTACCAGTGATGTTTGCAATATGCTTCATACAAGTGGAGAAGGCCTCTAGTGTCACTGTGAACACCCCGTCCCGATTCCATCGCTCCACTGTACTGTGGTATATGTCCAGTGGAGAACTCTGGGTCAACCCTTTGTAATAAGCAGATAAGGAGAGGGTCCGTTGTGTTGACTTTCAAACTGAAAAAAAGTATCTAAAGCTTGAAAACCCGAAGGTTGCCTAGCGTGTTCCTTGAGGGAATGGACCTAATGATGGATTTGCAGGTATGCAAAAAAATGCACATCTGTTAAACCATACATCATTTTCAGGTTGGCAAAGAGGAGTAGTTTACCGTCCAAGTCCAACAAATGCCCCAATTGCGTAATTCCCTTCTGCACCCAGCTGCGAAAACCAGAGGAATGAGATCCAGGGATGAACTCCTGATTCCCCACTATAGGCATGAGATAAGAGCAAACTCTAGGCACTCCCAATTGCCTAGTTAGGAACGTCCACATCCTCCGAATCGGCATCCCAGAACATTCTTATCCTGGATGGGACGTGGGAGGTTCAGAGTCTGATTTTGGACAGCTTTCTGTTGGGGGGTCTGGGAATTGGTTGGCAGTTCCTGGCATGTTCACAGGTGGGTATTTCCCAGGGGTCAGTTCACATTCAATGGAGCAAACATTTCTTGTAGTGGTATCTTCTGCCCCTGTTGCTGTGTCTTCTGTTTTTCCTTTGCAGGGTGGAGGTGCATGTGGATAGGGTGGTATAGGCTGTGTCAGAGAGTCCTAGTATATCTCGTCAGGAAGGCTGGTGGAGTGATTCAGCAGCTGAGATATGGCATATGTCTGGTTTGGCTGCAGCAGGCAGTGGAGGAGCAGACCCAAGAGTGCAGGAACAGGATGAGTTACTGGGTGAGGATGACATTGAAGCTGCTAGATGCGCATCTGAATGGGAGGTAGTTCCTGTGGGGGATGTTTCCTCGTCTGATTAATTGGAGAGTGTGCTTCTTTCGGGAGATGTTGTCTTGCCTGGTGCAGTGGGGAGTGGGTTGCAGTAGAGAGTGTGGGTCAGACAGTGGGTGTAGGAAAGGGGGTTGTGGTTTCTACTAAAAGGAAGCGGGGAAGGTCTAAACACAGACGTTGCCATGGACATTATAGCTCTTCTAGTTCTACGTCTTCCAGTTTGTCCTCTTCTACCTCGTCTAGTTCTTCTTCAAGAGAGAGGTCTTCAGTTGGGATGGGGCCAGTTGATAAACTGGCCCCATCCCAAGCTCTGGAATTTGTTGCCAGAGGATGTGGTTAGTGCAGTTAGTGTAGCTGGTTTCAAAAAAGGTTTGAATAAGTTCTTGGAGGAGAAGTCCATTAATGGCTATTAATCAATTATACTTAGGGAATAGCCACTGGTATTAATTGCATCAGTAGCATGGGTTCTTCTTAGTGTTTGGGTAATTGCCAGGTTCTTGTGGCCTGGTTTTGGCCTCTATTGGAAACAGGATGCTGGGCTTGATGGACTCTTGGTCTGACCCAGCATGGCAATTTCTTATGTTCTTATGTTCTTATGAGGATAGGGGGACACCAACTTTGGTGACATTGTCTGAATTGTGGGAGAATGTGTCTTGCTCTATGAGGCATAGGATAAAGAAACATAGGTACATTGACATGTTTAAGCTCTTGGAGGGAAAGAGAGTTCATAGGAAGGAGGGGAAGAAGAGAAAAGACAGTGAACAGCTTCAAGGGACCCAGAAAAGGGTTCCTCGAACTATCTTAAATTGGATTTGTTGTTTTTTTTAGGTTGGCAAGTGAAGGAGGCCATGTGGATTCTTTACAATATGGGCCCATGTTGGCCTATGCTGATATTTATTTTGGCGGCTAGTAAGGATTATGAGGGTTGGGCATGGCTCAATCATGATGAGTGCTTCCGGGATAAAATGGAGAACAGGTTTATGTCTGGGGCACTCAAGATGTGAGCCTTTGGCTCACTCAGATGACTAATAAAGCGGCACCTGGTTTGGCTTCGGGAGGGAATGTTGGAGGAGCTTCTGTTGGGACGGGGAGCTGGCCTTTTCGTGGAGTGTCTGCACCAGGTGATGTAATCAGGAAGGGTTTGGGACTATCAGATGTCTGTTGGAGATTTAATCAATCGATTTCTAACTTCTCAGATTGTAAATTCAGGCACCTATAATCCAGTTGTGGGGCAAATCACCCAGCTAGCAAATGTCCCAAGCGTGCAGCGTCTGGAATGTCTGGGGATTTGGCTAGTGGGACCTCCAATAAATGATAGTTTTGGTAAGGCTCTGTCTCCGATTGTTCTATCAGCTATGGAACCATGATTGAATGTTTATCTTAAGAGAGAAGTGGTGGCTTTAAGATTCCTTATAATGGACTTTTGCAGCATAGAGGAGAAAGGAATTGTAAGTCTGTGGTTAAGTTGAGATGGGGTAATTCAGGAGAAGTAGGCAGACTGGATTTGGGCAAAATGGCTGGGCTTTTTGCCGAACCTCTTTTTGAAAGAATGATTTTGTCCCCTTTGGCTGAGGTTCCCAAGAAGGACCTGGAAGTGTAGACTGATTCATAATCTATCCTTTCCTGAAGGTGGTTTGGTGAATGATTTTGAGCCATGTGCAAATGGAATGCAGGATAGGCGAAGAGCCGTATTGCAAAAGTGGATATTGAATCTAATTTTCGTCATTTGCCTGTTCATCCTGCAAGTTTTCAGTTTTGGGGAAAACTATTATTTTGATACGTGCATGCTGATGGGTTGTTCTATTGCATGTGCTTATTTTGAGATGCTTAGTTCTTTTGTGCATTGGGTCACCGCGCAGGTATTGGGGTTGCCCAATACTGGGGTACATTTTAAAACATAGCGCGCACAAGTTGCACAAATGTGCACCCCCTTGCGCGCGCTGACCCCGGATTTTATAAGATACGCGCGTAGCCGCGCGTATCTTATAAAATCCGGGGTCAGCGCGCGCAAGGGGGTGCACATTTGTGCAACTTGCGCGGGCCGAGCCCTGCGCATGCTGCCCGTTCCCTCTGAGACCACTCCGAAATCAGAGCGGCCTCGGAGGCAACTTTCCTTCTGCCTCCCCCCACCTTCCCCTCCCTTCCCCTACCTAACCCACCTCCCCGGCCCTATCTAAACACCCCCCACCTTTGTCGCACAAGTTACACCTGCTCGAAGCAGGCGTAACTTTGTGCGCGCCGGGCCGGCTGCCGCGCGCCATGTTCTGGTCCGGGGGCTGGTCCGGAGGCCGCGGCCATGCCCCCAGGCCGAAACCATGCCCACAGCACTGCCCCCGGATGATGTACTGACCGCATCACGCCCCCGACACGCCCCCCGATGATGAGCCGACCGTGTCACGCCGTGTGCACCCCCTTGCGCGCGCTGACCCCGGATTTTATAAGATACGCGCTGCACGTTCCCTCTGAGGCCACTCCGAAATCAGAGCGGCCTCGGAGGGAACTTTCCTTCCGCCTCCCCCCACCTTCCCCTCCCTTCCCCTACCTAACCCACCTCCCCGGCCCTATCTAAACACCCCCCACCTTTGTCGCACAAGTTACACCTGCTCGAAGCAGGCGTAACTTTGTGTGCGCCGGGCCGGCTGCCGCGTGCCATGTTCTGGTCCGGGGGCTGGTCCGGAGGCCATGGCCATGCCCCCAGGCCGAAACCATGCCCGCAGCACTGCCCCCGGATGATGCGCTGACCGCATCACGCTCCCGACATGCCCCTCGATGATGAGCCGACCGTGTCACGCCGATTCTGCGGTTTGTGAGGCTATTATGCTTTTTTTTTCTTTAGTGTGGTGTAGTGATTTTGGTATACCTATAGCTCAGAAAAAGACTGAGGGTTCTTGCACTAAATTGGAATTTCTGGATATAGATTTGGACTCGGGGGGTATGGTGTCTCGGTTCAAGGAGGATAAAGTGGTTAAGCTGAGGCAGGGGCGTAGCCAGAACTGATTTTGGGGGTGGACCCAACAAGGCTGAGTTATAGGCATATAGGTCCAAACACTAATAGTTGTACTTCAGTGAGTTCCTAAGTAGTCTACAACAGCCCTTATGCATCATGAGTGAAACATTTTAGAATATTTTAACTCTTATTTCAAGCATTTACCAAATTAAAATGTCTTATTAATCTGTATTATTTTATTTTATATTTATTGCAATTTATAAATACACAAGAATATCAGGTAAAATGCAAAGAACACATAAACATCAGATCCAATCAACCATGTCATAAAACAAATATCAATGTATTCTTTCACGAATCCTCTTTCCAGAAAGGCAGAGATCACTATAACTACAATAAAATACCAATAATCATAAGAGGAGGTGCAGAGCAAAACTACATCAATTCACATTACAACACAACATGAAAAAAAAAAACTATACACAAATTCTGGAGTCACCTAAGCCAAAAAAAAAAAAGACTTCCTCCACTGCTAAACATTTTGTGAAGTAACACAAACCCCTGCAAAAAAAAAAAAAAAAAGCACCTAGAACCTTGCCATAGCATACAATTACAGCACTGACTCTCAGGACTCAAATAACAGCAACCTTATGAAAACAAAGCAATGAAAATACTCCACCAGACCCTAGAATATTAATGCACCACCTACTGGGATAACAGAATAAGCTAGACTGCTACAAATTCTTACAGAGAAACTGCATGCTAGCAGCAATATTGCACCTCAGTCACACACAGGCACAACACACACCAACCCCCACCTAATACAGAAATAAGGGACTACAATTTAGAAATAGAAAAATGCAAACAAAACCAAAATAGAAAGCCTGAGAAACCAGACTCTCAACAGTGGAACGCTAAAGAGCAAAATACAAAATTATAAGACATGCACATACCCAAAGACGGCATATTCCAATTGCTAAAATCTCAAAATAATTTTTTTTTTTTTTTTACTTTTGTTGTCTGATCTTTTTATTTTTCTATTCAGTTGGTCCAGGTCTCTTTTTTCCACTTTCTCCTTGTCAGACTTTTCCTAATTCTTTCTCCAGGGTCACCCTTCTCTTTCTGTTTCTTCTCGCTCCCCTCTCTTCTTCCCTTCCTCTCTCTCACACACACACAAAGGCTCATGCTTCCTCTCACAGACTCCCTTACGCACACAAGCTCTCACTCTCACATGTTCTACCACACACACAAGCTTTCACTCACACACTCGGGCTTCCACCCCTGAAAATAAACCCAAATCCCACAGTCCCAGCAGCATCTGAAAAAAGCTCCAGGTCCCTACTACAAACAGAACCTTCCTGCCACAAACAAAAACCATTAAATTCTGCCAAAAGTGTTAACCGTATATCCAAGTCCTACTGGATACCCCGAGAAATACAAGTGTAATGATGCTGGTGTCTAACTCCAGACACTAAATAGGCAATGCATTAGTTGTATTTTTGAGGGATATAGTACTACTATCAATGAAATACAATATCACCTCAGATATTAAAGTTTGAAATTTACTATTTCTAAATAACTTCATAGGATGAGCATGTCAATCAAATTATTTATATTTATTTTATCTCGATTAACAAAAACCAACCTGCCGCCAAAAATGTTTTTTAAGGAGAGAAGAGGAAGGTTTCATATAAATTCATTGTATCACTGCGTCTCACAGTGTATGATAATTTTAATCACTAACCAACCTCCTCCCACCCATTGTGGATTTTTCTGTATTTATTTAGCGTTTGCAAATCTATAGTGAACAATGTGTAAAATACGTGTGTTTTACCGAAATATTTTATCAATTTTCTTAAAGTAACGCTGAACTTTTTCCAAAAACGCCGACACACTTCTTTTTAAATCAGTCGAGATCTAATATATGGGAAAGCTTCCCTTCATCTTATCTACTTGTGTGACCATCTGCCATGTCCATGTCCATGTCCCAACAGGGCCTAGTTTCGAATCCTCGATTCTTCATCGGGGGATGTGGTATCGTTCGGCGTTTCACTAAATTGTACTCGCCATCTATATGGTCGCCATCTTAATATTATCTTAATAATAAACGCCGAACGATACCAACTACTTGACTACAATACCATGTCCCCTGATGAAGAGGAGGTCCGGCCCCACCGAAGCAAGGCCGCCACGGGAGCCCATCCCGGTACCAGCGAAGAGGACGTCCGGCCCCACCGAAGCAAGGCCGCCACGGGAGCCCATCCCGGTACCAGCGAAGAGGACGTCCGGCCCCACCGAAGCAAGGCCGCCACGGGAGCCCATCCCGGTACCAGCGAAGAGGACGTCCGGCCCCACCGAAGCAAGGACGCCACGGGAGCCCATCCCCATAGCAGCGAAGAGGACGTCCGGCCCCACCGAAGCAAGGACGCCACGGGAGCCCATCCCCGTAGCAGCGAAGAGGACGTCCGGCCCCACCGAAGCAAGGACGCCACGGGAGTCCATCCCCGTACCAGCGAAGAGGACGTCCGGCCCCACCGAAGCAAGGCCGCCACGGGAGCCCATCCCGGTACCAGCGAAGAGGACGTCCGGCCCCACCGAAGCAAGGCCGCCACGGGAGCCCATCCCGGTACCAGCGAAGAGGACGTCCGGCCCCACCGAAGCAAGGCCGCCACGGGAGCCCATCCCCATAGCAGCGAAGAGGACGTCCGGCCCCACCGAAGCAAGGACGCCACGGGAGCCCATCCCCATAGCAGCGAAGAGGACGTCCGGCCCCACCGAAGCAAGGACGCCACGGGAGCCCATCCCCGTAGCAGCGAAGAGGACGTCCGGCCCCACCGAAGCAAGGACGCCACGGGAGTCCATCCCCGTACCAGCGAAGAGGACGTCCGGCCCCACCGAAGCAAGGAGGCCACGGGAGCCCATCCCGATACCAGCGAAGAGGACATCCGGCCCCACCGAAGCAAGGAGGCCACGGGAGCCCATCCCCATAGCAGCGAAGAGGACGTCCGGCCCCACCGAAGCAAGGACGCCACGGGAGCCCATCCCCGTAGCAGCGAAGAGGACGTCCGGCCCCACCGAAGCAAGGCCGCCACGGGAGCCCATCCCCGTAGCAGCGAAGAGGATGTCCGGCCCCACTGAAGCAAGGCCGCCACGGGAGCCCATCCCCGTAGCAGCGAAGAGGACGTCCGGCCCCACCGAAGCAAGGAAGCCACGGGAGCCCATCCCCAAGGCGATAAAGAAGAAAGCCCATCAGGGTAAAACCGAGGCGGGAGCTCATCCCTGCAGAGCCGGATGAAGAGGTTTGGTGGTGAGGTCCGGTGCGTGCCTGTGAGAATGGGAGCCTGGGTGTGGGCGTTTGTGCGTGAGAATGGGACCGGACTGGAGGGTTAAAATCCGTACAATCTCCGGACATTATAGCCCTCCATCCTGCTTCCGGGCACTGCTTTAAAATTCAGTACGGTCAGGAGAAAATCCAGACAGCTGGCAACCCTCAGAAACCCATACATGGCTACCTTGCAAACCCCTTCACCCCAACTCTATAAATATACATCCACTAAGGCCCGTGCCCTGTCACTAGCTGGCCCTACCTTATGGAACTCTATGCCCACTGAACTTCGACTTGAACAGTCCCCGAAGACCTTCAAAAAAAATCTCAAGACATGGCTATTTACTCAAGCCTACACATGATCCCCCCTGCTCCTTCCCACTTCATTCTACCTATCTTGCAAGCACAATAGACATTATCCCTCACGTTTTGTCTTCTCCATGATGCAACGTCTTTAAATACCCCAGCACGTCCAATCTTCTCTTCCTCCCCCCCTCTCCCCCTTTCTTATTTATTTTTATTTATTTATTTAAGGTTTTTATATACCGGCAATCATGAGCACATATCTTGCTGGTTTACATGAAACGGGAGTGCATTAAATACATCAACTAGAACTGTGGTGATCGAAGGAGCAGTTACAAATAACAAGGGTAGCAGAACTTGGATAAGAAGGAAGAGATAGGAAAGAATAAACGATTCTTTTAAATTAGTTTTAAATTACTTAGTTATTCTCACTGTTAGTTATTTATGTATTAGTTCATAATTTTTATTAACTTGTTTTATGTACAACGTTACTTCTTCTCTTAGTTATTCTTATTCTAGTTCATAATTATTGCTACCTGTTCTATGTACAACGCTCTGACGTTTTGTTTTGTTTCCTGTAAACCGACGCGATATCCTAGGATGAATGGCGGTATATAAAAACCAATAAATAAATAAATAAATAAATAAATAAATAAATAACCCTAGCCGCGGCGGCAGCAGCTGTCTCTTCTCGCTTGCTGCCGCGGCTGCTGCCCCTGGGACCCTGGTGCCCTAGGCCCCCTGCCTAGTTCGCCAGGGCCTTGCATGCACCTTATATCCCTCATCCCATGCTTCAGCTACTTGTTTATTTATTTATTTATTTATTTAGTTTTTCTATACCGGTGTTGGTACATACCTTCACACCGGTAAACAAAGTTTTTTTAAATTAGAAATAAAATAAAATACATAAAAATAAAATACATTTCTTAAAACAGAAAAATCACTCATAAAAATACCAATACATATATAAAAATAAATCATAAAATGCTCACATTTAAAACCAGAGTTATAGAGCAAATAAAATAAAATAAAATGCTAATTCTAACTAGCTACTAATTCTAACTAGCTACTGAAAAGCTTGCACGTATAACCAGGTTTTTAGAGCTTTCTTGAACTTTTTCAAGTTACTTTGAAGCCTTAGTTCAATGGGTAGTGAATTCCAAAGACCTGGTCCCGCTGATGACACCGCCCTTTCTCTAACACAGAGCTTTCCAAACTGTGTGTCGGGACACGTTAGTGTGTCGCCTGCAGTGTGCAGGTGTGTCGCGCAAGCCCGGTCAACTCTGATGCAAGTTTGGGCTTTTTTTTTTCTAGAGATTCACTTTTTTTTTTCAGTTTATGGGTTGCTTATTATTGGGTGATTTTTGCTGTCAATCGTGTTTTTTTGGGGGGCTTGGTGGATGGAACGAGCCCAGCCATCCTTGCATTGGCTGCTGCTGCCGATGAGGCCTGGCCATGAGGAGTACTGACTGCAAGCAGCAGTGTCTGGTGATCATGGAAGGGAGTGAAGCACTTAACTGGCAACAATCAAAAAGACGAGGTACATGAGTGTGTGGGGACCAGACATGTGCTGGGGGGAGGAGAGAGATGAGTTTGTGGGGGACAGACAATTTGTTTTATTATTGTTTCTCATAAATTATAACAATAACATGAATCTTGGAATATATATTTTTAACATAAATTTAAGGTTTTCATGAGATAGGTTGTGTCGTGAAACATTTTATTTATGTATATATTTAAGGAAACATACATAAATTGTCGAAATATGTTTCGTTCGTTTAACCTTTAACCTCTGGTTTACTAGTAGACTGAATTACCGTGTCGTGAAATTATGTTTGTCTAAAAAGTGTGTCACCAACATGAAAAGTTTGGAAAGCTCTGCTCTAACAGATGTAAGTTTGGCTGTGGAAACCAAGGGAATTACGAGAAGACCTTTGCCAGCTGACCGTAAATTTCGTTGGGGAGTATGAACGTGAATGACTGCATTCATCCAGTCCTACTGGTGCTGCAATCCTGCTTTGCAACTACCAAGGTGATGTCCGGTAAGAACTCTGAAGGCAGTGCCCTCTTTCATCCCCTTTTCCCCCTTAGTTGTAAACCAGGAAATCCTGCATCAATCCCCCCCCTACTCACTGAGTAAATCGATTCCCCCTACTTCGTGGAGTAGATCAAGCTCATTGTATTCAAACTTTCATGTCAGCTCTTTGGTGCAGGGACATTGCAGCAGCGTGAGTTATAGTACCTTCGGTCGTGCTGTGTAAATAAAATATGTTTGGATTATAGCACCTAATCACTTCTTCAGGTCAGGGGTCTGTTGTGTTTCGGAGCGTCACCTGCCATGTCTGTTAACCTTTAAGGTGCTGGATTTTTCACTTCCCCTGGTGCCTTCCCCCCCTAGCTCCCACTCAGAAACTGTTACCAGTTAAGGTAGACTGCAGCATGTGCTGTCACGTGTTAGCAAGGACAAATTCTGGGCACCCAGGAGAATGTAACTTGAGCGGCAGTACAGTGACCCTGGCTGTGTTTCTCTGTGAGCGGCTTTGCTAGTTTCCTTGGGCAGCAGGTGGTTGTTTCTCTCTGCCACTGGCATGCACTGGAAACTCCTGTGCGCTCGCTGGCTTGCGTGAGCATTCCATCGTGATGCCCTCAGTGACCTTGGCATGTGATCCAGCCAGCGTGCTGGAGACACTTTTGCTCATTCACCCAGCTGAATATTTAATTCTAAGAACTTCTATCAAAAGCACCATGAGGTCAGACGTGGAGCATGAATAAAGAGGCTCGGCCAGTGCTGCATTCTGATTAGTTCAACCCAAGGTGGTGACATTATTACAGTAATGATACCCTAGCTTTAATGTTGTTTTGCTTGGTGTCCTTCAGTTTTCTTCTCTCCTCCCTTTTATTTATTCCCTTAGCTTTCCCTCCCTCCCCCCCACCATATTATTATGGTCCATGCTTGTGCTTTAGACAAGCCCACCTCAGACCTAGCTCTAGAAACCAAGGAACAGCAACACAGTATAGCTTTTATAGAGTTGCCAGGATTAATTGGCCAAATTAAGTCCCTCTGCTGTCTTCCTTCCAAGTGTGGGGGAGGGGGGGGGGAGAGGAAAGTAATTGAGTAATATCTATATGGTTCCTGTTCTTTGTTATCCCCCTGTCTGCCAGATACTCCTCCACCCCAGATCACAAAGCAAACTACTCAGACCCTCCCTTGATCCTACCTGTCAATCACTGCCTGCTGCAAGATAAGGGTGTGTGCCACTGTTTACAGACTAATCTCATCACTTTAAAGAATCTGGCTTTGCTCTGCTATCTGGCCTGCAGATTCTTTGCACAGAGACCAGCTCTTGCATTGTTCTTGGAATTATGAGATCATATTGGCCTACTCACTATAATTTCATCATCATATGCATACAGGCTGCAACACAAGCAGATGTGTGAATGTTTTATGATGTCTAGTTTCCTTTGATATAGAAATTTGCAGATGATTATGACTGCTTAACCCATGGCAGGGCAACTTTCAAAATACCCAATGACATCACAGTGTGCTGTGACCTCTCTGAGATTGCCACTGAGCTGAACTGATCTGGCCTGTTTCCCTATAGAAGAGAAATGAAAAACAGGGATTATACGTGTTGAGGGCACATAAAACGTGTGACCCAGGGGTCACAGGATGCTCTACTATCTTGGCAGAAATGTGACTGAAATTGGATGAATGGTTTAAAAGTTATTAGAGGCGGAGGGGAGGTACTTATGGGGTAGGAGGGCACCCATATAATGATGTTATAAAGCCAATTCCCTTGCAGGAAATAAGGCAAAACCAAAAGGGAGATAATTTTATTTCTAATTTACAGTCCCACCCTCTCCACTTCAAGGTTTTCTTACATAGAATTAGAAAAAAAAAATAGAGGCCATATTTTTGTTAGCTTTACTTATTCAAAAAAGTGGTCCCTGTTCTCAGTTCTGGGAGATTATAAGGGACAGTTGCAAAGGAAAGGCTGGAAAAGCTTTAAAACATTTGCACATAAATAAAAAGGTTCGGTACATATCATGGGAGTTCTACCGTGTAATAACTGTGGGGCTTTTCTCTTTAGAAGTCTCGGGGGTTGTCTTATCCATATGAATCTTTCTGTACTGAGCACGGAAGAAGAGGCAAGAATTAAAGGCCCCTCCCGACCTAATGCTGTGTCTACTACCTCCATTCACTAGGACTAGAATAATATTTGTGAAGCAGAGAATCATCCCCAAAATGATACTAATACGGTGTGCCTTTGCAGCATTGGAAATATAAAAGCTTCTCCTGAACTGAACTGGTGACAAGAGTTAAAGAAAGAGGTTAGAGATCTCATCAGTGACATCCATAGGACTGTAATGGAAAGGGAGATTTTAACCTACCAGAGGTGGATTGGTGCATCCCATTTGTGGAATAAGTTAGAAATAAAGAAGATACTGTCAGGGGGTACCCCTCAGATAAATAGTAACAGAACCTACGGTGGGGAGAGGAGACGATACTCGGGCTGGAACTAATGGAGGGGGACAGTGTTTCTCATGTTCAGGTAATTATCAGTGAGGCTTAATTACTAAGAGCAAAGGCAGAGAGGGGTCACACACAGATCAGGGTCCTGGACTTCAAAAGAAAGCATCTTAGAGATTTTCCCACCCAGCTGGCACCTCTTTATCTAATAGAAGAACAGTGGGCGAAACTGAAATGAGCTATAGTAAGGGTTACAAATGTTTATGTTAGGAAAATAAGTCAAAGTAAGAGAAAAAGGAGACTGGCATGGTTTTCAAAGGAGGTGGTTGAAAAAAGGCAGGGCAAAGAGATTAGTATTCAAAATGCAGAAAGGGGCTCAGAAAGAGGAGGACAGGAAAGATTGTCTGGAAAAAGTTGAAAGCAGCAGGTGAGGTAGTCAAGATGGTGAAGACCTGAGCAGAAGAAAAAGATAGCTACGGTGGTAAAACGAGGTGATGGCTTTTTAATTATGTTAGCAAAACGAGGAAGTAGTGAGTCCCAGAAGAGGTTTGTAAGACTGAGAGGAGAAAAATAGGAATATTTGGAGGACAAGGCAAAAACAGAAATGCTAAATAAATTCTTTGTTTAGTATTCACTGAAGAAGGGATTTGAAGAGGATCACAGAAAGTTGGAAGGGTTACTTATGGGGGTGATACAGATGCCATGCCACATACGTAGGAAATAGAGTGTTTACACGGAACTAGAAAAACTACAAAGCTCCAGAACAGAGCCAGCCCCAGGTCAGACCCCTGAGGCACTCCACTAGTCGCCCTTCTATCCTCAAAGTGAATTCCACTTAGCACCATCCTTTGTTTTCTATTACTCAGCTTCTAAGCCAGTCTATCACCCAGGGCTAAACCTCTACGTGGCTCGGTTTATCATTACCTTTGCCGAAATCCAAGTACACCGCATCCAGCGCATGCCCCTGATCTAATTCTCTAGTCGCCCAAGAAAAGAAATTGATCAGATTTGTCTGAGATGATCTCCCTTTGAGAAGACCATGCTGTTTAGGATCCTAGATTCGGGATACGTCACTGTTCTTTCCTTTAATTTCTCACCACTTCTCCATTACCACTCTCATGAAGAGGGACAACATCTGCCCTTCTTCAGTGCCGCAGGACCACTCTCATGCCTGAAGAACTAGTGAGCAGATCCTTCAGCTGATTCGCCAGAACCTCTCTGGGCTCCCTTAATATCCTAGGATGAATCCCATCTGACCCCCCTTAGCTTTGTCCACTTGCAGTGTAGCTAGTTCCGCACAAACTCTTTCTTCCGTAAATGGCGTGGCACTTACCCCACTACCCTCTGTATCCCTGCCAACAGCGGGAAGTCCTTCTCCAAGCCCTTCTTCTTTAACATTTCCCGTTCTCTCCTCCTCATCCTTCTTATCTTCTCTCAATCTTACAGTCCCATCTCTGCCCTTCCTCCTTTCACTGACATACCCTCCTCGCCTTCTCCACGTCTTTCAGCTTTCATGCTATCCTTCCAAGGGTTCTTGTTTTGAGCTGCTTCTGGAGTGGAGGAGTAGCCTAGGGTTTAGAGCTATGAAGAAGGGAAACCAGCATTCAGATCCCACTGCTGCCCCTTGGGAGCTCAGACAAGTCACTTTGCCCCCCTCTCTTGCCTCAGGTACAAACTTACAGGAGAATTTTCAAAGGCGTTCCACATGCAAATGCAAGGTACTATTGCGGCAATTTAAAAAAAGAAAGCCATTTGCTCAAGTAAAGTGCACTTACGCGGGTTAATCCGATGGCATGCATTGTAGCAATTTTCATAAGCCCATGTATTTGAGTAAAGTGCATTTACTAAAGTAAAACCCAGTTGTACACGTGTAAATGCTTTTTAAAATGAGGCCTTTAGATTGTGAGCCCTCTGGGAACAGGGAAATACCCACAGTACCTGAATGCAATCCGCTCTGAAGAGAAGGAATATAAAAATCAGATAGATAGATAAATAAATAAATAAATAAATAATAAATATCTTTGTTTTGCCCTCATTTTTCCAGCTACCTCATTAGAAATACATTTTGGTCTTGCTCCTCTTTCTTTTTCTTTTCCCACTCTCCTAACATGGATATTTGTTGCTCTTGCTAAAAGCTCCTTCCTATTAGTTTAGCTCACTATTGTTCTACCTCACAAGGAGCTTCCCATCCTGCCGGTGCTTCCTTAAGGCACTCCCTCCATTTTAACAACGTCCAGGACTTTGGGTTCTGTATGGGCCCCTCTCCCGTCTCCACTCTGGTTCTCATATCAAACCATACCATCTGATGATCCCTGGGATTCGGGTGGCTTACCCACCTGGGACCAGGAGAAACATTTCTCCATTTGTTAGCATCGCTCTCGCCATCGCGGGCTCTGGGGCCTGAGGAGCGCTGCTTGGGGGAGACCAGGATCTCTGTGCTGCTAACCGACTCCTTAAATTGAAGTCTCCCGCTAGCAACATCTCCCCCTTTATTGCCGTTTTATTGTACCTGACTGACTTTAGGTGCTATCAGGGCTCCAGTCTATTCACCTTTTTTTTTTTAAGGTGGCTTGAAGAAGGGAATTGCTACACTACTGTATTTCCCTTTTCTCCAGGGAGCACCAAATAATATTGGATTTATCTTTTGAACCATTGTTTGTCTTTATGTACTATGGCTGCTAAATGATTTTATCCGTACTATGAATATTACTCTTTTTTGCAAACCGTTTTGCTGCTTATAGTGAAAAGAAGTAAATCAGGTTTCAATGAATGCACTGTTTTGCTGTCATTGCTTATGAACACAGTTCTTCGCCTCTCCCTTTCTCCTCTAAATGAAAAAAAAAACAAACCCCCATCAGCTAGAGGTTATGTAACTCACATGTGTGATGCAGGATTCATCTGGATGCAACAGCTACAAGGTGGGTACAAAAGGCAAACCAGTCAAGCATAGCTTTCATGTATGCTCACGTTTTCTCTAACATTTTATGTTATCACAAACATATCACACCAGATAACAAGATCAAAAGTGCTCGACAGAGAATTCATTAGAGGAAAAATTCTTTGAAGTCCAAGAACAGGCTTAACCTCATAAGAGGTCCATGTTCAAAAGGTTAAGTCTGGCTTAAGATCGGGACTTGGCTGGACAAACCATGGGGCCAATGCAATAAAACCTGCACTAAAATCAGAGTCAAATTTTAGCGTGGGTTTTACTTAATTTGCATGTTAAAAACAGGGGTCCCTGTGAGATGCAATAAGCTAATATGATGCAAATCGAGCAGGAGTAAAAAAAAAAGTGCCCTGAATAAAATAAACACACTAAAATGTGAGCTAAACTGAAAACAAAATATGCATTAATGCAGAAAAGTGTGTTGTGCCTTAAAACAGGAGTAAGGAGCTAAGTGCTTGAAGTGACCAAAATGACCTTGCATGCAAGATTGGCATTGGGCATCCCGACTTGGGCACAATCTCACATGCAAGACCATTTGAGCAAGGCATGCCAAGTGAAATCAAAGGATAAGCTTCCTAGGGAGGGCAACTACAGCCAAACAGTATGCATTTTGGTGCTGTGCATCTCTTACGGCTGTAGTTGCCTGCTCCAGAGATTTCACTTGGCATGCCTTGCCCAAATGACCTTGCATGTGAGATGGTGCCCAAGTTGGGAAGCCCAGTGCCATTCTTGCATGCAAGGCCATTTTGGTCATACTCTTTTGAACTTCAAGCACTTACCTCCTTACTCCTCTGTTTTGTTAACTCCTCGGTCTGGAGTGGAATAAAGGTTACCTCACATTTCTGTTGGCCATGATATTCTATTGCTGAGTCCATGTGGTGGTGTCTAGATGTTTCTACCACACTGGGCACAGCAATTGAATAACGTTGGCCACCAGAAATGTGAGTTTACTCCATATCAGACCAAATAAGGAGTTCCAGCTTAAGCTGTCTGGGGCTTGTAGCTACAGCTGAAGAACATATAAGCTCTCTGAGGCAGGCACCTTCAGCTGACTAGTATGCTGAGCATCCTGACTTTGGCACATTGTTCAACTGTGGGTGCCCGCCCCAGGGAACCTATGTTGAAAATGTAAGCCCTTCTTGGGTCTGAAATGGAGTACATTTCAGACCCAAGAAATGTACTCCAGGGCACAGCAATAGACAATACTGGCCACCAAAAATGTGAATTTACTCCACCTCAGATCCAGGAGTTAGGTTTCTAGGCAGGCGCCAGTCACAGATTTTGTTTTCCAGTATGCACATCGTGCTGGGCAGTATTCGCACAGTGCTAAAGTGTGTACTGTTCAGCTGTTGGTGCCCACCCAGACAGCCTATGCTTTGTTCATCTAGCTGTAGGTGCCTTCCCATGAGAGCTTATTCTTGTATTTTACTTGCCATTCCTTGTTAAAATGGCCTTGAATCACAGAATGCGCCTACAAGTTGGAATGCACAGCACCAATCTCACATGCAATGCCATTTTGGCAAGGCATGGCAAGCAAAATCAAAGCATAAGCTCTCAGGGCAGGCACTTTCAGCTGAACAAGATGCACTTTGGTGCTATGTATTTGACTTTGTCATCCTATTTAGCTACAAATGCCCCCCCCCCCCCCCCCCCCGAGTGTTTATGCTTTGTCAAGCTTGCTGGAGGTACCTTCCCATGAGAGCTTATGCTTCGATTTTATTTGCCATTTCTCACTAAAATGGCCCGGGTACTTACGCCTAGCTGAAAAAAGTGTAAGCTCCCTGGAGTGGGCATTTATAGTTAAACAGCATGCAAGGTCAGGATGCACAGTCAGGCTGGTGCAATATAGTGCTCTCAGCCGACCGCATGGCTTTACACACACTTGGACGCACATATTGGACGCATGCCCTAGACCCCTTATGCAATAAGTGGATTAGCGCATCCAAAAGGCATGTCCAAACCAGCGCATAGCTAATAGCCCTCATCACATGTAAATTCATGCTGATGAGGATATTAGCTATTACCCACTTTTGCAAAAAAAAGAAAAAATGTGTGCCCGATACGCCCATTTTTACTCTAAAAAATTAATGCCTGCCCTGGAGCAGGTGTTACTTCTTGAGGAGGCCCTAAAGTTAAGTCGGAGGAACCAAAAAAAGAACCGTAAAAAAAAAAAAAAAAATGTTGGCAGCAGTCAGGTTAGGAAAACGGACATTCGGTTTTACCAGTGTCCGTTTTCCTAACCCACAATGGCAGCCACCTCTCCTGGGCACCCAGTGCCGGGGAGGAGCTAGGGACGCACACATTTCCCCTAGTGCCTGGCTTTACCGCGGCAGCCCATTTAAATATTAAACCGGGCTCCCGGGAGAGGCGGATTGACGCGTGTAAGGCGAGCAAGCGCTCCGTCACCTGTGCCTGTTTTAGGCAGGCAGATATTGCATCAGCCCGAGTGCCGGTGCAGTGCTCTGCAGTAGGAGCCTGGGTCCGAGGAAGAGTGGCCAAAGCTGTTCCTGTGATGCTCCCAGTCTGGTAGAAGCAGGTAGGCACTACCACACCGGGCACTGCAGTCGTATAACTTGACCACCAGAAACGTGAGTCGTGCTTTGCTCGTGGTCTGACCCGGGCATTACATTCCCTGCATTAAAAAAAAACCTACTGCTAAAATGACTCCCTGTTAATGCGGCTCTCTACATTGCCCTATAATAGCTAGCACCCTCTTTTACATGCGATTTGCCTGCACCTGCCCTAAGCATGCTGCACGTTTCGTAGCGTGAGTTTTTTCGGCATTAAACCTATATAAAACCTTGGAGTAAGTATGGTGCCAAAAAACCTGGGCTAAAGGCAGAGTAAAAACTGCAGCAGGCTCAGCGCGGCTTACTATATCGGGCCCTATGGGATTTGAATTGCCAACCACGCCGGCCAGCACTGATTTGTCTGGGTAAGTTTTTGCATTGGATAAATCAGAGACATTCCAGTACATTCAGGGTTAGGGCTTAACTTGTCTACATCACCGAGCTCCAGGTGGGGTGGACTCAAGAACAATCTGCAGCGTTCAAATTCTGCGTTGCTGCGATGGCCTGCTCTTGCACGCCAGGTTTCGGTGTAACTGTTGTTCACTGAGCGTGCACTGCAAGCCTCTTCACATTGCAGACCTTACATTACACTGTGAACTGCCCTGGCAGGGTCTGTGCACCCTGGCACTTGTTAAAGCAGACAGCCAAAAAAAAAAAATACCCAGGGCTGCAAATTAGAGAGAAAATAGAGCATTTGGATTTATAATTTTTTTTTTTCTATTTAAATAAGATCTCAATGTACTTTAACATTTGGAGGGGAAAGCAATTTTTCCAAATGTCCATATTGGGCCCGAGTCCTTAGGTACTTTTAACCTGTGGGCTTTGGTCCAAGTTTCAGTGAGGAACGTACCCATATACTTTCACATAGAAAACTGCCCTGGGTACAAAATTCCTGTGGTGGACATTTGCACCTGCATTTTGTGTGGGTGGATTTTTTTATGGAAGATATCGCGCGTTCTGTACATTTGAAAGTGCAATCTATGCGCTTTATTTTCTAACTCGCCCAACCTCTCCCTCTCCCCCCCCATGAACGTCTCCCCTAAATGTGGCTAAAAGCATAAATTACTTTTATCTACATTGAGAGAGGAGAACTTCCAAACAGGTGATCCATGCAGGTAAAATGCTTTTACTCTCCCCCCCCCCCCCCCCCCAAATGCCTTTGAAAATTGCCTTCCTGGTACACCAGGAGCGTGCAAGCGCCATCTGTAAGGTGTTTGTCCTGGCAGCCCATTGCTGGCACCCAGACTGCAAGAAAGGTTCTAGAGGGGCAGGGGATCTTAATGGCTCTCTGTCTTGGAGTCAGGTCTGATTTCTCTTAGCATTTCATCGTCCGTCTCATCATTTTGGCCAGGTGGATGGTAGTATACCCCTATCACTATACTCTTACCCAACATGGGATTTCTACCCATAAAGATTCTATTGTGCATTTAGCCTCATGCAGGATCTTTATCAGGTCTGGGGGGGTTTCTGTATGCATGCCAGCTGGTTTTCCTGGAGATTGCCTGAACGCAGACTCTTTGCAGTAGTCACTCAGGCCGATGCAATATGGGTACATGGAGAACGGGCGCTCAATGCTGAGCGCCCACTTTCCTAATGCACGCCCGGCCACCTCCCCTGGCAATCCAATATTTAAATAAGGGGTCGCACAATAAAAAAAGGAGGCGCTGGGGGGAAATTGTGTGCCCCTAATGCCTCCTTGGCATCGGGCACACAGGAGAGGTGGCTGTCAGTGCGGGTTAGGAGAGCGGACGCTCAAGTTGAGCGTCCATTTTCTCCCGCTACCAGCACAATATACACGCACAAAATACTCGGCCTGGACCGGTTATCTTGTGTGTGTATATTGGGTGCCCAGAAATTTTTTTTTCCAAGAATTTTTTTTTTTTTTTACCGTAATCTGCTTTCTGTGGTGTCTCCTACTTAGTATCCCGATGATACGAAGAGGAGGAATCACAGAAAGCAGGATCTTTGTGTTTTTTTACAATGAGCTCTTTACGCCAGCCCCGGGCTGGTGTAAAATTTCTGCGTTGCAACGGGCGCGTTGGCTGAGCGGTAAATTTTTTGAATCGCGGGGATTAGCTAATAGCCTCATCTGCATGTGCTTTACATGTGATGATGAGCTTGGCGGTGGTTTGGGTGCGCGTTTTGGACGTGCTAATCCCCGTGTTGCGTCGTGGGCCTTGGAAGCACGTCCAAAACGCGAGCCCAATTGCGTGTAAAGCGATATTGCATGGGCCCGATTGCGCTTGATGATTCTGTCGGGTCTCTGCTTTTCTCATCGCTCACTTCGGGAGCGTGGAACGGGGGCTGCACAGGCATGAGACAGCGTAAATAAGGAACAAGCTCTGGGTCACACGCCCCATCCTTCCACTCATCTTGCCCACTGTGCTGACAGCCGCTCTATTTCTGTTTGTTTCGTACGAGGCGGGCTATTATTACTCTCGCAACCCTCACATGCCAGTCTCCTGTAAGAGGGCCCCTCCGGGACAAGCGGCTTGCGCCCTCTCTGCCCTTCAGAGCATTTTTCCAGCCTCCTCTCAGAGGCATTACAGACACGTGAAATGGAAATGAGCTGTTTAAGGCATTTGATCCCTGTGTATTAAAATGCAATAAGCGGTGCAGGGTTTACCGTGCGACATCTCAGTCAGGGAAAGCTCGCCCCACCTGGAAGATTGTGTTGAACGCAGATTGCAGAAGGGAGCAAAGCCCAGCCCCTGACGGGATGACTTCGTTCATTAATCTGGAGCCTCTTAGGGTGCTCTGGCTGCAACGGCAGAGGCAAAAGGGAGCCAGGAGAAAGAGAGAAAAAGAGCGAGAGACAGGGAAAGAAAGAGAAAAGAGGGAGAGAGGGAAAGAGCTGGAAAGGGTGAGACGCAAAGGGAGGAAGGAAAGAATATTTTATATTTCTTCATACAGAACATTGTCAGCACACAGTGCAAGTGTCATGCCAGTAAAGTTTCCTGAATCTGAGAGGGGGGAACGAAACCTTCCAACAGCAAGAGAGGAGCCTCTCTGCTGCTGCCTCCTCCTTCTCCTCCTCCTTTACCTATTCCACCTCCCTCTCTTTCTTCTTCCCCTCTTCAGGAGCTCTCCCCTCTTGTCTTGCAGCACTGACCGCACGTGGATTTGATGATCAGGCGTGAGGGGGTGGTGTAATCTCTGGTTAAGCTGCCACCAGTACTAGCCCCTGTTATTAAGCTTTATTTTTTTCCAGTCAACAAAGACTATGATGCTGGTGCTAGCCTTTAGAAAAATGATACAGCAGCTTTTGAACTAGAACAAGGGGGGAAAGCTGACTGTGGCTCAGCGGCGCATGGTTTGGAGGAAGGTATCTTCGAAGGATACTAACAAAACAGGAGAGCTAGAGTATCCAGAGAGGTTCCAATAAAAGCAAAAGTAGTCCATGTGCCTCTAAGTAAAGAATCACCTGAGCTAAAGGATTCCAAATTATCCCTATCAACTGAAAAGCAGGTTGTTAATACAAACAAAAAAAGGGACTTTGAAATGTCTGTATGCCAATGCCAGAAGTCTAAGAAGTAAGATGGGAGAGTTAGAGTGCATAGCAGTGAATGATGAGATAGATATAATTGGCAGCTCAGAGACCTGGTGGAAGGCAGATAACCAATGGGACAGTGCTAAATCAGGGTACAAATTATACTGCAATGATAGGGAGGATCAACTTGGGGAAGGATGGCACTTTATGGTCGGGATGGCATAGAGTCCAACAGGATAAAGATCCTGCATGAGACTAAATGCACAATATAATCTTTATGAGTAGAAATCCCTTGTTGGGTAAGAGTATAGTGATAGGAGTATACTACCTTCCACCTGGCCAAAATGATGAGCGGACAATGAAATGCTAACAGAAATCAGGGAAGCTAACCAATTTGGCAGTGCAGTAATAATGGGAGATTTCCATTCCCCTAATATTGACTGGGAAAATAACATCAGAAAATAAAAATGAGCAAACACAGTCCTCGCTCCACGAGGGCCCATGTTCCTAATCTCTGAAGACTCTCTTCTGTCTAAAACGCTATCGCAGGTACAGAGATCATGAGTTTTATTCCAGATTGCATAGGAACCAGTACTCGCCTCTAGGCTCTGGATCCTGAATATACTGAAGACTCTCTGTTGCATAGAAGCCATTACAGATATATACAATTGTGAGTGTATCATCTACTGGTTGTATCCAGCATACCCTGTCTACTCACTATCTATAGTCTCTCTCTACAGCTCAGCAAATCCAGAGATCGCAGTTCCAATATCTGAGGGATTTCAGCCCTGCCGGGTACATCAGCTCACTACTGCCACCTCTGGTGGTTCTACTAACCTGTCTAAATAAAGAACTGTCTGTGTCTGTCTCCATACTCCAGCCTAGCCGGTGGTTCCTCTCAGGATATCCTCCTGGGGGCGTTGTCATCTGCCATCGGCCCAAGGATTCACCAACTTACATTGTAACAGACTGTCACTCTGTGGGGAGCTGACCCACTACAGATTGATAACTCCGCCTACGAAGTATTATAATTTGCCAGCTCCCCCCCTTCGGGGTACAGCATTGAATAATAAGTGAAGCTGATGTATGATGAATTTTAATAAACTTGAAAAAGAGCAGTGTAACGATTCTTTGATCGGTTTAGTAAATAAAATGTAGGTGGTATTAATACAAACAATAAAAAAATTAGATCTATATAGGTGGTAGTTTTAGGTGTACAATAATGGGATTCAAGGAAAGGGATTTAAAATAATGGGAAAAAGTATATGAGGTTAAATAAGGTGCTCATTCGTTTGATACTGGTTGCAGTCCATTGCAGGCAAGAGACTGTAGATTATATTTGAGAGAGCATAATAGTTTCTTTTTTTTTTTATTTAATTTTTATTAGAATTTTCAAATTATACATACAGATTCTTTTGCTACAGAAAAAAGGATCAAATTTCAATAGGAACATTAATACATTCTTAAAGAGAAACAAGAACTATCTGTAACAAAATCTAAACAAGTCATTATAGGCAATATGGAAGGGGTAAGATATTTTTAAGCAGAATATTTCCAGGAAATTTTTTACTTATAAAGTAACTAAGAATAGCTCATGCTCCATTCTTTCTATTAACCAACTACTCCTGAGAATACTTAGGAATGGGAGTCCAAATATTGTCTCAACTGCTCAACTTCATTAAATACATATCTATTCCCTTGATAAACAATTATACAGCAGCATGGAAACCTTAAGAAATATTTTGCTTCTCTAGAAATCACTTCACTTCTCATCTGGAGAAACAATTTCCTTTTCTGCTGCATTGCTCTTGTTATGTCAGGAAAAACTCTTATCTTATCTATCCGAAAGCAATGAAAAAGTTACTAAGAGCATAGCTCTTTTCTCAATCATTGTCTCATAGGATCTTTCAATTATATCTGACAAATTATCTTCTGATTTTTCCTCTTGGTTCTCCTCGTCTCTTCTTGAAGGCAAATACAGAATGGGGCGGATTTTCAGCGCCCTGCTCGCCTAAATCCGCCCAAAACCGGGCGGATTTAGGCGAGCAGGGCCCTGCGCGCCGGTAAGCCTATTTTACATAGGCCTACCGGCGCGCGCAGACCCCGGGACTCGCGTACGTCCCGGGGTTTTCGGAGGGGGGCGTGTCGGGGGGCGTGTCGGGGGGGCGGGGCCCGGTCGACGCGGCGTTTCGGGGGCGTGTCGGCCGCGTTTTGGGGGCGGGTACGGGGCGTGGCTACGGCCCGGGGGCGTGGCCGCGCCCTCCGTACCCGCCCCCAGGTCGCGGCCCGGCGCGCAGCAGGCCCGCTGGCGCGCGGGGATTTACGTCTCCCTCCGGGAGGCGTAAATCCCCCGACAACGGTAAGGGGGGGTGTAGACAGGGCCGGGGTGGGTGGGTTAGGTAGGGGAAGGGAGGGTAAGGTGAGGGGAGGGCAAAGGAAAGTTCCCTCCGAGGCCGCTCCGATTTCGGAGCGGCCTTGGAGGGAACGGGGGGAGGCAGCGCGGCTCGGCGCGCGCAGGCTATACAAAATCGATAGCCTTGCGCGCGCCGATCCAGGATTTTAGTGGATACGCGCGGCTCCGCGCGTATCTACTAAAATCCAGCGTACTTTTGCTTGAGTCTGATGCGCAAGCAAAAGTAGGCTGTTCGCGCGCCTCTTAAAATCTACCCCAATCTGTATTTGCCTTCAAGAAACATCGCTGCCTCTTAGAGGCAGCAATGTTTCTGCAAATCCCAATATATTAAGAAAATTACTTTTCAAAAGTTCCTTGTGTGGTATCCATTTTGTTTTAGGAAAATTGAGGAACCTTAAGTTAGGCCTCCTCATTTCATTTTCACTTTGTGACGCATTATGGAATCTGATTTAATCAATTCAGTTTGCACTTCTTTCACTTTTGTTACTTCAACCCCAATTTCTGTAATTTTCTTTTCCATTTGGGAAAGCCTCTTCTCTTGACTCTGGACATTTGTTACATTCTCTCTAACCATTTTTGTAAGATCAGCAATAGCTTTATTTAATGTCATAATAGCTTTCCATATAGCTTCTAATGTTACCTTCTCAGGCATTTCAAGATGTGTCGGCAGGAGTACTTCAAATTTGGATTCCTCCTTTCCTTTCTCGGGAGCATGCCTTTCCTCAGACATACGCAGTTCTCCCTCATACCGGTCATCAGGCCCCTGATCTTCTGGGCTCGCGGAGATATTCAGCTCACCAGCTGTATCTCTCCTGATGGTCGGTGTCCTTGGGGTCTGCTGGTCCATTAGCGTTGTCCTTAGTTGTTCACCCCTCCATTCACCGAGGGGGTCTGTTGGAGGAGTCGGCTTTGTTGGTTGTCCGGGGCTGAGGGATGTTTCTGCTGGCCTGGAGTCTCACGGCTGCTCCCCGCTAGCTTCTCCTGCAGCCCCTCCCACCGGCAACGGTAGCATGGATCTCCCGAAGGCGTCTTCAATTCTGAGTTGCCTTGCCGCTTCGGTTGGAGTCGAGGTAAGTTCACGGATCTTAGCTTTTCGCTTTGTGTGCGGCATTATTGCCAAGAAAAAAGCTCAGGAAAATAACTAAAGTAAGCAACTCAGGAGCTACAGCGCCTACGTGCTGCTATGCGGCGGCCATCTTGCCCCCCAGCATAACAGTTTCTGATACTCTTTCCCATAATAAGCTTTTGGTTGGGTCTGTGTTCTTTTGATATTTGATAAAATAACATCAGGACCTGCTGGAGAGGTAAAGTTCCTGGATGGAATAAATGACTGCTTCATGGAGCAATTGGCTCAGGAACCAACAATAGAGGGAGCTATTTTAGATCTAAATCTTAGTGGAATGCAGGATTTATAAGAACATAAGATATTCCATACTGGGTCAGACCAAGGGTCCATTAAGCCCAATATCCTGTTTCCAGCAGTGGCCAATCCAAGTCACAAGTACCTGGAAAGTACCCAAACATTAGATAAATCACAAGCTACTATTGCTTATTAATTACCGTAATAGCAGTTTATGGATTTTTCCTCTAGGAACTTATCCAAACCTTTTTTAAACCTAGTTACACTAACTGCTGCAACCACATCCTCTGGCAATGAATTCCAGGGCTTAACTATGCGCTGAGTGAAAAAGAATTTTCTTCGATTTGTTTTAAATGAGCTACTTGCTAACTTCAAGGAGTTCCCTCTGGTCCTATTATCTGAGAGAGTAAATAACTGATTTACATTAACTTGTTCAAGTCCTTTCATGATTTTGTAGACTTAACTATCATATCCCCCCTCAGAGGTAACAGTGGTGAGGCCACTTGGCAATAGAAATCATAACATGATCACATTTTAATTAATGACTGGTAGAGGGACAATAAGTAACTCTAGATCTCTAACACTAAACTTTCAAAATGGAGAGTTTGATAAAATAAGGAAGATAGTTAGAAAAAACTGAAAGATGCAGCTACAAAGGTTCAGAGTGTTCAACAGGTGCAACGTTGCTTAAAAATACCAGCTTAGAAGTACAGACCAGATGTATTCCATGCATTAAGAAAGATGGAAGTAAGGTTAAACAAATGCCATCTTGGTTAAAAGTCAAGTGAAAGAGGCTATTTTAGCCAAAAAATCTTCCTTCAAAATTGAAAGAGGGATCCATCTGAAAAAAGAAATGGGAAAAAGCATAAGCAGTGCAAGTTAAATGTAAAACATTGATAAGTCAGACTAAGAGAGAAATTGAAGAGAAGTTGGTCATAAAGGCAAATACTCATAAGAACCTTTAAAAATATATCTGAAGCAGGAAGCTTGCTAGAGTGACAGTTGGACCATTAGATGACTGAGGGGTTAAAGGGGCACTTAGACAAGATAAGGTCATCACGGAAAGAATAAATGAATTCTTTGCTTCGGTGTTTACAAATAAAGATGTTGAGGAGATACCTGTTCCAGAGATGGTTTTCAAGGGTGATGGTTCAGATGAACTAAACCAAATCACAGTGAACCTGGAAGATGTAGTAGGCCAAACTGACAAACTGAAGAGCAGCAAATAGCTTGGACCAGAAGGGATATACCCCAGGGTTCTGAAAGAAATAAAAAAATGTATTACTAGTAATATGTAACTTATCATTAAAAATGTTAGGTTTCATATTAGGAGTTACCACCCAGGAAAAACATGTAGGTATCATAATGGAAAATACATTGAAATCTTCGGCTCAGTGTGTTGCGGCAGTCAAGAAAGTAAACAAAATATTGGGAATTATTAGGAAGGGAATGGTGAATAAAACAGAGAATCTCATAATGCTTCTGTTTTGCTGTATGGTGAGACTGTACCTTGAGTACTGTGTTCAGTTCTGGTTACTGCAATTCAAAAAAGATATAGTTGCACTAGAGAAAGTACAGAAAAGGATGACTAAAATGAAAAAGGGAATCGAATGGCTCCCTATAAGGAAAGACTAAAGAGGTTAGAGTTGTCATATTGGGTCAGACTGAGGGTCCATCAAGCCCAGCATCCTGTTTCCAACAGCAGCCAATCCAGGATACAAGTACCTGGCAAGTATCTAAACAGTAAATAGATCCCATGCTACTAATGCCAGTAATAAGCAGTGGTTATTCCCTAAGTCAACTTGACTAAAAGCAATTTATGGACTTCCCCTCCAAGAACTTAACCTGGCAACAAATTCCAAAGCTTAATTGTATGTTGAGTGAAAAAGAATTTTCTCCAATTTGTTTTAAATGTTCTAGTTGCTAACTTCATGGAGTTCCCCCTAGTCCTTCTATTATCCGAAAGAGTAAATAACCGATTCATATTTACCCATTCTAATCCTCTCATGATTTTATAGACTTCTATCATATCCCACCTCAACTGCCTGTTCTCCATGCTGAACAGGCCTAACCTCTTTAATCTTTCACTCTCTCTCTCTCTGGGAAAGATTTGGAATGCAAATAGTCCTACAGGAGCCGCTGTACTCCCTCTAACATTAGAAACCTCTGGCTGCACACCCAGTAGGTGTACACTACAGGGTCATTCCAGTCTGTGTGTTAAAAAATGTGTTTAAACTTTGGTAAGGGCAAAGGACCTTTACATTTAAATTTCTTACTCGCCGGATCACTTTAAAGTAGGATATGGGTATCTGAAACACTGAACATAGTTTAAGATATGTCATTATTCAGTGTAAAAACTGTTGCTATGTTGCCATTGCCCTCTACTTTTCTTTTCTTTTCCAGCTATGTAGCTTCTTGTTTTGTAACACCCAGCTGCTTGAAATTGGATTCACTACCTTAGCAGGAGTCAGCCTCACCAAGCTGATCTCTCCATGCTCTTCTTGATACTTCTGTGTCCTCCTTTGTGCTCAGCTTGGTTCCACTTTGCAGTTTCTAAAGGCTCAAATAATTGCTCATTTGGTTCTCATTTATTATGGAGTAATTTTTTTGCGTGTGAGGCCAGTCCAGCGCTGCATTTTTCTAGAGACAAACACAGATGTTTTGGGGAACAGAAATACACCAGACATAGCTTGACAGAAAGGCTAGATGCTTTGCTTTCATCTTATTGTTTGTTTACTAAAATTACAAAACTACAGGGGAAAGTTGAATGACTCAACCTAAGCTCATTTCTGTAATGGACGTCAGCAGTTCTGCCAAAGACGGCTCGTTCCATAGCGCCATTCTCTATTAACGACACTGACAGATCAACCCACTTTTTGCCTGTTTGTTCATCACTGGATCAAAACTGGGTCATCATATGGTTCAAAGTAATGCCATCTTTCACTAAATGACGATGTGTGTATGTTGTTAAAAGCTAGTTTGGGAGAATGAATTTGATTGGGTTTCATTATGTGTGGCAGCTCGGATCCAATGACTAATCAGCATAACATTTTTAGCCTCTCATTTACTGCTCAGGGGAAATGGATTCTTCATAGCCTCCAAGAAACATCTAAAACCTCTAAAAAAGGAATAACACACTTCTCTTCCAAAAAAAAAAAAAGTGAGAGAGAGAGAAATTACAGCTCATCATGGGATAGAAGAGGTATTTTGAATGCTCCAATTAAAATATCTTAAGGATTATACATAGAACAAAGAGAAAATGACTGGAGGTGAGATGCCTCAATAAATCAGATTTTTTTCTGTTGTGCCCTATTTTTTAAATTTGTTCTCAACAAACGATTACCAGACCATTATCTGATGACAACACAAGCTGAAAAAACACACCTTCAGCACTTTCATTCAGCTACTTTCACTGTGCAGCGAAGTGAAAGGGAAATGGTAAAACCAAGTTATGACATAAGGTCTTGTCCTGGTGCCAAGGCCTAGGCTCAGTGCTGGCACCAATATCTAGGACTATGCCTGATGTCAGGGCCCAGCCAGACACCCGATCCAAGCACCGAGGCCCAGGCCCAATGCCTAGTTCTGCTGACAAGACATAGGCCCAATGCTCAGTCCCAACGTCAAGCCCTAGACCTGATGCCCGATCCTGGCACCAAGGCCTAGGCCCAATGCCAGGGCCCTGCCCGAGACCACTTCCTGGTGCCAAGGTCTACACCTAGACCCAACACTGGGGCCCAACCCAAGACCTGGCTCCAATGCCAAGGCCTGTAATCAGGCCTCCGACATTATCTTTATTCTTCTTGTCTTCAAAAAATTATGCATCTGCTTTAAGGACATGCTGGAGTGACATTACTTCAGTGCATCCTTAAAGCAGACATATTATTTTTTGAAGAAAAGGAGAATAGAGAATACTTTAGGGGCCTGATCCTAGGTCTCAGGCCAAACTTAGGCCTTGGCACTGGGATTGGGCCTTAGGCTGGGCCCTGGTGTTAGGCCTAGGCCTCAGTGCTGAGACCGGACATTGGTGCCAATGAGGTGCCAAGGCCTGAGGTTTGGGCCTAGGCCTTGGCACCAGGACCAGGCCTCGAGGACCAGGCACCAGGACCAGGCTTCGAGTTGTGCCCCAGCGCCAGGTTTAGGCCTCAGCTTTTTCCTTTTTTTTTTTTCAAAACAAAACAATAGTAAAACGAATTAAATCTCATTGTTTTTTCATTCACTCTGTTTTGAAACGACATGAAATAAAAGAGGAAATGGTGTTGACATTACTTATTTTGTTTCAAACCAATGCACATCCCTGACAGTTATTAGCCAGGCAGACTTGGGGAAAAACACCACTTATTCCTGGGCGAGACCAACTGGATATTGGTTGCCAGAGTATCAATCCTTAAAATATTTTGGCTCAGTTCAGTTTGGTTTGAGCTTTACCAGTGATTCTTGTTCAGTTCCAGTTAAGGTCAAATCAAATGTGGTAACCAGCAAGCAGAATTACTTTGCTCTGGTTCAGTTCCAGTTCAGAATGAACAGCGAGACTGAACATTGCACTGTTTTGTTATGCAAAGCAAAACAAAAATGAGTTTAGAAATGTCTCTTCCAAATACACCAGTTTACAATTTCAACAAAAAAAATGGCAAGATAAAACAGGCAGTGGCCGACAGAAAAAAAACAGTCCAAATATATACTACATAGAGGTTTTAGGGATAAAACTCCCATCTTCTTGTTTTTGGCTCGGGAGTATTAGCTAAAGTGCCACTCTGACAATATTCCTTTAAAAGGTTCCAGAGCAGTCCTATCTGTGGCATCCATTTCCCAACACATCAGCTGTTGGTGTAATGAAAGCCTCACACACACCTCACAGCTTCAAAAAGAGCTCCCTGCTCCCTAGGAGAAGTAGGCGGGAGTTTCCGGCTATAGTTTTGTCTAATGTTTATTTCATTTCGGTTCCTTCGCCAAAACAAAATGAACATTAACCTCCCCCAAAACAACAACAACAACAGGGCCTCTCCCCCCCCCCCCCATTCCTCCTCCTGCCCGACCCATGGGGGTCCTGTGCAGCACAAAAAGGCAAGAGGGTTGCTCGTGCCCTTTAAAACGGTACTGGTCAGCCCTGATACTGGTACTGCGGCGACGTCAGAATGGTCTGAGGGCCGGCTTGGTAGCATCTTTTTACTGTAAGGCCGTATGTTTGCACGGCAATACAACAAAATGGCACTGGCTAGCCCGGAGACGAGCGCCATTTTGAAGTCACCATGGCACCGGTCTCAGGGCTTTTACCAGTGCCATTTGAAAGGAGATGGCCCAGGGCAGGTGGGGAGTGGTTACCCCTGCTGCCCCTTTTACTGCACAGGACCCCCCCTCCCCCTAAGGATGGAATAAGCGGGGGGGCTGAAGTGCTTTCCATTCCCCAGTGCCTTTATGGAAGTGGGGGTCAGAGGGGTCTCGTGCCCCAGTAACTTTTTTTTTTTTTTGGGGGGAGGGGGAGGGGGTTGAGGCTCCAGGTGCTTTTCTTTTGGAGGGGCCTGCTGGCAGCTTGTTTTGGGGGCAGCCCCCCCAGAAGACCTCAGGGAAATACCGTGAGCCTCTGGATGGTTTCATCATTTGATCTGGGGTTTCACTTTCTTCCCTGGCTCATGGTAATTCGTTCTTTCTGTGTTGCCTCTTAAATGCCATTTCCTTTAAAGCTCTTGAAATGTCCCCTCAGAATCTTCCAGACTCCCTGTCTCCCTCCAAGAGCTTCCTGTCACAAAGCCTCTTCTGCTGTCTTCCTCCCAAATATCCTCTGTGGGCTGATTGCTTCTTCCTCAGATTCACTGAAGTAAATCCCCTGCTGCCATCTCCCTCCCAGTGTTCCCAGCTCCTCCCAGGTCCCCTGCTCACGTGAACTTTAGTTCGGTCACCTTCCTCCGCCTGCCCCAGGGCCCAGGATGTCAGGCAGCAGAAGTGGTGACAGAAGCAGAAGATCAACAAGTGTCAGGAACAGTGGAGTAGTAAGGGTCTCCAGCATCTGGGGGCCAATGCATTTGCATTTCCTCTCCCATGCCCCCCCCCCCTTCCCACCACCACCACCCTCTCTGTAGAAACAGCAGACATTTCAAATAACGCCATCTTTTCACTTTCTACCTGCGTGTGGCTGAAAAAAAATACAGAAAGGACTCTGGGCGTCCCCTACAGCCCGGTGCCTTGGACCCCTCCCATCCCCTTCCCTCGCTACACCATTGGTCCGGAAGCATCCCTCTCCCTCTGCAACTGCGCAGCATTAGCAGCAGCGCCCCCTGCTGATGGAGGATGTACTCCACCACTAGACTGGTCCCCTTCCTTCCCGAGATGCACTCCGTTTCTGCAGTGGTCCCCACCAGCTGACTTTCTTCTGAACCCTTGTTCTGAATCAGTAACCAGTATTTTTTTTATTCTAGTTTGGTTCCAGCTTGGGTTAAACAGAGATGTTCAAATGTTGGTTCTGGTTCAGTTCCTGTTCAGGAAAATATAGAAACATAAAAATAATGGCAGAAAAGGACCAATAGTCCATCCAGTCTGCCCAGCAAGCTTATGGTAGTTTCTGCTGCGCCATCCAAGTCACCCTCATAGTTTCCCAGACCTTCAAAGTCAGGGCCTTCATTGGTTGCTGTTTGAGTCCAATTCCCCGTTACCTCCTGCCATTGAAGCAGAGAGCAATGTTGGAGTTGCATCAAGAGTTTCAGGCTTATTGGTTAAGGGCAGTAACAGCTGCAACAGTAAGTTACCCCCATGCTTGTTTTCCCTGACGGCAAAATTCAATGTTCTTATTGTTTGCTGTGTGAATCTAATTCCCCTTTTCCAATTATTCCCTTGCCGTTGAAGCAGAGAGCAATGATGGAGTTGCATCAACAGTATGAAGGCTTATAGGTTAAGGGTAGTAACCGCCACACCGTAACAGTTAATACCTCCTTTTGTAGTATTGAGGGTGTTCGCTTTCTCTCTTTCATCTCCCAATCTTCAGTAGATATTCATGGCCCATCTCTTTTCCTTTTCTGCCCTTTCTCCTTCTTCCTTTCACACAAGAAGGCTGGAAGTCATCCTCTCAGCTTCTTCCTGCAGGAAGGAAACCTCTCCCATTGAATTAAAGAGCACAGTTAAATAAGATTAACTGAGTCCAAAATGATTCGACACTCCAAACTCAAATGCTTGATCAAAGATCGAAGAGTGGACAGAAGGTGGAAAGAAACTCTCATCCATGTAGGTTTAAGTGGAGCTCAACACAAGACATGCTGTCTCCTCAAAAGCAAAAGGGATCAGAAGGGTAAAATGGTGATCTCTCAGTATAAACAGGACCGTTCCATCGCAAGCATCCACATGGAGGAGCAGCAAACCCCATCTCTGGCCCTCTCTCCCCCTGTTCGAACTGCAGGGCTCTACGTCTATGGGAGCCAACATGGTTCAAACATCTGCTTTTGGAACCGTGTGTCCCCATGCAGTTCTAAGAGCAGATGTTTGAACCATGTAAGCCTCCATAGATACAGAGCCCTGTGGTTCAAACAGAATATTTTCATTGTGGGGCTGCAGGAAGGAGGAGCCGCCCGAATTTAAACTGTAGCATGATGACTTAGAGGTGCTGGGGAGAGAAGGAACCGTGCAGAGGAAGAATGGAACTGAGGGAGAGCACAGGGGAAAACAGGAAACAGGTACTGGGGGGGGGGGGCAATAAAAGAATGGGAATCAGGGATTGGGGTGCAGAGGAAGACTGGGGGCAGGGACTGAGGGAAGAATGTGATTTGGGAACTCCGCCGGTACTGGGGGTAGAGAACGAGGAAAGAACAGGGACTCGGAGAGAGCAGGGTATTGGGGGCAGGGGTAAGAGCTGGAACTCAAGAGTTGGAGAGCAGTGGGGTCTTGGCAATTGAGTAGGTACTAATGGGGAATGAGATTGGCTAGGGGGAGTATGAGTGAGAGTGTGAATCGGGGGTAAGAGAAAGGCTGAAGGGTGGGGAAGGACTGAGAGATGGTGTGAATGCCCTTGAGGACTAGAGTCAGTGTGAAAGGCAGTGGAAAAGGATTGGGGTCTGTGAAGGGGGTGATACAGGGTGGAAATGGGGCTGGGTATATGGTGAAAGAGGGTATGGAGGAATAGGCAGAAGAATGGTTTGGAGACCAGGGAAGGAATGAGTGAGAGAAGGAGCAGAAGCTGATGAGGGAATATGAGGCACAGGAAGGTAGGTGAGAATAGTGTGAGTACAGAGGATGGTGGGAATGGGTGAAAGACAAAGGGGAATAGGAAAAGGTGAGAGAGAAAGGGGGAATGGGAGGGCTAGAGAGGGGCTGGGCTAGTGGATGGAAAACTGGTAGATGTGGATTTGTGAAAAGAGAGACAGGACTGGAGGATTACAGAGGGGTAAATTTTAATCATGAGTGAATAGAAAGTCAAAGAGAGAAATGAAAAAAAAAAAGATGAAAGGGAAAGATGTGTCAGACATGTTGGGAGGAAGAGAAGATGACAGGAGAGAAGAAATGGAAAGTGGAATGAAGTGAAAGACCAGGATTAGCTCAATCACAAAAATAAAATGCTCAGACAAAAGATAGACAAATATTTTTCAGTTTTTAGGGCACAAAATATGTCTACTTTAGAAATGTGCATTTCTTATATATTTGCATTTTGCTCGGGTCAGGAGGAAATGCATTTCTGTTTCTTTTTCTCTGGTATTGTCCTGCCTGCAGAGTTGGGCTTGTCAGGGTTTCCATTTCAGTTTGTTCTAGGACCTTCAGGAATCTGGGCAGTTGCTGCTGTGTGAGTCCTGGGAGTTTATGATTTGGCAGATTTTCTATATAGGTTCTGAGTGCCTTTTTTGGAAGGGTTTTGTGTTACTTCACAAAGTTTCTGGTAATAGGTGTTTGTGCAGCTGTTCCTGAGATGAATTTGAATTTATTTTTTTTATTATTATTTGTATGGCGAATGCCTGACTTTTGGAGCATTATCTTTTTGAGTAACTTAGCATGGATGGAGTGGGGTGAGGGTGATCTCATTCCTTGCCTCAGCCAACAGATTGCCTTGAGTCTTTCCTAACTGCTGGCACCAGTTACCACTAAAATAAAGCTCTCTTCCTGTTTTTGGCTGCAGCCACTCTGAACTATCTCCCACAGCCTAACATCAACATCATCATCCACCAGCTCTATGTTGTGCATGTCAAAGGAGACATCAAGCTGGGGAGGCAGCTCAGAGAGCTAAGCCCATGGAAGAAAAAGATGTTCTGATACACTACCAACTTCAGCAGTCACCCTCTGCCCCTGGTTTCCACCAATACCTTTCAGCTCTGGGAATCTCCCTGTTAACTATCTATAGACTAGCAGTAACTAACTATGGGGCATATTTTTAATACTGAAAGTAAGAAGATTTAACAGGAGCTAAAGAATCTAAAGCTGAATGTAAAATCTCTTGCCAGCTATTAACCAAACTCAACTTCCTGGTAAGATAAGATTGGGTAGGCAACCAGGTCACAATTGGTCCACCTCAAGATGGGGACTGTGATGGATTCTAGAAAGAAACAGGTACTGACTTTGAGGCTCGAGTATGAATTTAACACACAACGAAATAAATAATCAGAGCAAGAGCCTGGGACAGATAACTGGAAAAATAGAATCACCTGCCGTCCAACCACTCCCAACAAGAACTAGAGCTGAAGTATGGCCAAATCTATGTGTAGGTGTGTGGACAAGCCCAGCCCATCCCATAGCACACACAAAAGATAAAGAATCAACTCGTGGAGTGTGGAAAGACATCTCTATATACGTTATAGTCACCCAAAACATATAGCTTACTAGCAGCCAAAGTAGTTGATGTTGTATAGAAGTGGATAGTAAAACAAATCCCAATTCTGAATAAAACATGAAACAATTAAAGAGGAGCCACAGGGATTTTATTACAATTAAATCCACCCTCTCCCACAAGGCTTAGAAAAAAACCCCACATAACCAGGGAGGCGAAGCACATTCAATAAGGTTACATTTGATGGGTGAATGCCACGTCTCGGTAAGGCACAAAATATCAGAAAAGTCCTTTAATAAGTCCACTAAAACCAGAATTTTACGATGAATGGCTTGACCATTATTGAGATACACAGAAAGAACTGTAAGTCAAATCTGAGGCCAAAGGTGGCATGCAGTCCACCTGTAAGAGCATTCTAACCATTTCCACCCATTAATGCTGGATTTAGGAAGACCATAAATACCCAGTTCCCACATTACGGGAATTGGAATGCCCAAATAAAACCAGCATCCAAATCCAACACCCAAGCAATAAAAATAACCCAAGACAGTCTAGCACAGACAAAACTTGAGATTTAAACACTTAGCAAAATCAGGAGCCAGTTTAAACAGAATGATTGGATACCAATAAACTCACCCCTCCCCTTCTTAGCTGCTCATATAACCCTTCGCACACGCTTCTTCATACCCAACTGTAAGAGTGGATTACAATAAAATTACTAATACTATAAAAAAAAAAATTACACTCTCCCCTTCCCTCTCCTGCCAACCCTCAGCCTTGCAAACACAACCCTATCAGGGCCCCTCAGCCATCTCAGACCACCTTTTCAACCCACCTAGTTCTAATTCAAAGCAAAGGCTAAAATAAGACAGCCATGCCTTTGTCATCTTCCTAAATTTCAAGTAGTTAAAAGTCTTCCGTGAATTTCACATGGGACCCCCCATGCCAAATTTCTGTGGCATAACAAGGAAACGCTGTCTTGGGTGTCACAGAGCCTAGCCAAACTCGAGCAGGTAGAGAACAGCAACTGGAAAGATCAACTTGGTGTACGTGGAGGTTGATGCCGAAGTAAGACATTCTGCAAATATTGCAGACCCTTGTGCACTGTTACCCAGGTCCTAAAACTTCATACTGAATTAAATTGGTAGCCAGTGTAATTCTTCTAAAACAGGGGTAACATGATCTCATCACTTTTTACCAGTTAAAGAAAATGAGCTGCTGTATTCTGGATAAGTTGTAGGTGTTTCAAATTTGCCACAAATACCCCTCTATAAAGCAAATTTGCCACAAATACCCCTCTATAAAGCAAGGAGCAATAGTCAATGTGGCTCATCAACAAAGTGCAAATGAAAGCTGAGGCATCTTGTCATGATATCAATGGCAATAACTGGTGAATGACATGCAAATGAAAGATTGACCATTTCACTACACCAGAGATTTGCTTGGGCATAGTTTGTCATCCAGTAGAAACCCCCCCCCCCCCCCCCCAGGGTACATATACATTAATTAGGACAATCTGAACCCCTTCAACTATCAGTAAGTGGTGCGAAGGTCTCTTCTAGATATCCAAAGGGCCTCTGTTTTCAGAGGCTTCACTTTAAGCCTATAGGCCACTAACCAGCCCTGTACCATCATCTTCCCTCCCTCCCCATACCAGGCTGCAACACCTAAATGCTGGAAACTTTATGAACAGTTGTTTCGAGAGCTCTGCAAGATAATGGAACAAGCAAAACAGCAGCTAGGCACAGAGCATGCAGCTGTTTGGAATTTGATTCCTTTACAAGGAGCGGTTAGAGCAGTGTGGACTACAAACCCAGCATTCAGATCCCCACTGCTGCTTCTTGTGTCACTTCAGCCTCCATTGCCTCAGGTGCAAGGTAAGATTGTGAGCCCTCTGGGGAATAGAGAGATACAGTACCTGAATGTAATCCACGCTGATGTGCCAAAAAGCAGAATATAAGTCAAATAGAAGCTCACCTAGAGAATCAGTTCTTTAATAAAATAATTTGGTTAGTGCTTGCAGGCCGAGGTACATACATTTGGCTCTTTAGAAACTTGCATAAACTATTTTTGTTCAGAATTAAGAACATAAGAACCTGCCATACTGGGTCAGACCAAGGGTCCATCAAGCCCAGCATCCTGTTTCCAACAGAGACCAATCCAGGCCATAAGAATCTGGCAAGTACCCAAAAACTAAGTCTATCTCATGTTACCGTTGCTAGTAATAGCAGTGGTTATTATCTAAGTCAACTTAATTAATAGCAGGTAATGGACTTCTCCTCCAAGAATTTGAATGCTGTGATTCTGGCCAATTTTTTGCAGGCCTGTTTATGTTTTGTTAAGTTGTGTTCCAGATTTTGATATTAATTATAATTTTAGTTTTTCCTTTTGTTGCTATTTATACGTATGATTTTGTGTTTATTTTTGGACTGTGCGCTTTGTAGAAGGCAGGTAATCAAAATACAATTAAATAAGCTTGCAAGGCAATATTTTAAAGAATTTATTTTCTGCCCAAGTTTATAATAAAAACTTTAATTCATAAGCAAAATGTCTATTCACAAAAAAATAATATATATACACACACATGTGCCAAATAAATAGAAAGCATACAAAAGACATTATATACATACATGGCTTCAACAGTATAAATATATTGGCATATCAACATGAAAATACAAGTCTGTCTTCAGTTAATGAAGATATACACCCCAATAATAAAGAATCACAGTATTCATTACATACATATGGCGCTCTTACTTCACTTAGAACCGGATTATAGCATCCTGACAAATGGAACATGCTTAGGCCTTATGCAATAAGACTGGAGAGGACCCAGGAATATTGGGAGAGGGAGCACATTGAGGTTCACTACAGCTTAAGCAAAAGATTTTTAGAGCCCAATAAAGCAATAACTTAATTGCACCACCTAAGGGCAACTTACATTTGCCTGAACTCCAGACTGACAGATTCAGGGCTTCTGCTTATGTAAGTAACATTGTTTGGCTGTTCTTATATGCAAGACATACAAATAGATCAACTGGCACATCTTTTGTGGATAATGGATATGTTGATGGATGCAGATAAATGCCATTTTAGCAAGTTGGGCATAATTTTACTTTTGCTTAGCAAAAACCCAGATAGATTCTCACGCTTTGGTCTTGCTGTAGATCACCAGAAAAAAAAAAATCTTAAATGGTTGGGATCTATTTCTTAAAAAGATAAAGATGGCAACTACATATAGTAGCATCTAACATCCCAACAATATTTCAAGTGCAAAACAAAATCTCACTTGTAAGTTAAGTGTAAGGAAAGGTTCCATTGCACACACAAAATCCATACAAAGTTCTCTGTGGAATCAAGGGGGAAGGGGGGAGGGGTAACCACCATAGCTTTGCTCTCCCCCTATTTGGAGGCCAGAATCTCACAAGTCATGCACCCTCCCCTCAGACAACGTTTGGGAAGGAGAGGACTTTTGAAAATTATGTCCCCCCCCAGTAGCTGAGCTGCAGCTCTCCCTACCTTGTTTGACCTGAAAACCACTGCCACAATAGTCTGACTGAATAAGAGGAAGCCAGAGAAAGGTTTGGACAGCCTTGGTTTGAAACAAAACAAAAACAAGAACAAAAAAAAAAGATATACTGAATAGGTGGAATAATTACCAGAAGGCACCACCACAACTACATAGCAGCTGCATAAGAAAAAGAGCAACAGCAGTGCACATCTGGATCCTCTTCAGTTCTTCGTGTAGAGAGAACTGAATTCTGCTAGTATGCATGAAAAAGCAAAAAAGCAAGCCTGTACCAAGCCTGCCACAGAGGGTGAAACTTCTGAAGAACTCAGGGGGGTGAGAACTTATACACACACCTTCATTTCAATATCAAACTTTCACATTTGGGGTTTTTTTTGCTTATTTTTTTTAAGTGCATCTTTAAAATAGAGGGGGAAAGGTCTTTTCCCCTCATTTTTACTTCCATGTTTTAAAGGTCATTGGTAGGCACTTCAGACCAGTGCGTTGTTTTTTTTTAATTGGTTATTTTATATTAAACAGGTTGAGGGGCTGCACAAATGAGGGGATCTTTACACAGAGCTTGTTGTGGGAAAAGCAAGGGGTGGAATATACAGTTGCGCCAGAACACGCGGTTCAGGGCAAGGCTGGACCTGAGAGGATGCCATGGTTTCTTAGATTACAAAGGGCGCTCTAGTCTAGAAGCCGAGTGCAGCGCCCTGAAGCGTCCTAGTTCAGGCCGACGCGCACCAGCAGGTCCGTGCTGGCTCCAGGTGCACAGCTAAGCGGCCTTCGGTGCCCAAGTTTAGTCTTGCGATTTCATTGCTTCGTTCTGCTGGTGCTGCATTACAGCTCCTCACCACAAGCAGATAAGATGTCTGGGATTCTGGCAGCGTGCCTTCTCCTGGTGAAAGTCTTCTCGAAACGGTCCCCGTACGCTCTTATGAATGGATTCTGAAAAGTGGAAGGGAATGGTGGGGGAGGTGAGAAAGGGAAGAAAACAAAAAGAAAACAAAAAAAAAGTTCAGCGAGTTCTGCCAGCAACATTCGTACTGGTGTTCAAAATAGGAACAGGTTAGCATGGTCACTTTTTGGGGTTTTTGGTTTTTTTTTTAAACTTTGAACTGCCCTGTGAAAGAATAAAGTTGCATACTGTTGCCCCCACCATATAAACAAAGTGACTGTTTTATGTCAGGGCAGGACTGGAGGTGAGAAGAGGGCTCGATTCAGATCAAAACAGGAAGGCTGAGAAACTATGCAAGGCAGATGAGAGAGGGGCAGGGGAAAAAAAGAAATCCAGGAATTAAGTTTTTTTGGGGAGGTTTTGACCAGGTGAATCCTAGTATATAGAATATAAATTAAAATAAAATAAATAGTACTGCTACAAAAAGTGTAACAGCAGTGTCAGCTAAAACGGGCATCAGGCAGGAAGGTTAGGCGCAGTAGGCAATGCTCAACCTGTCCAGCCTAAACAGTAAAGCTACTCCCAGCAGGCTGTTTGGGTCGAGTGGGGCCAAGCCATGTCTCCCATGGCCAAGACCAGAGTTTCTGCAGACAAAACGAGTTAACTCAACTGCAAACTCGGCACCAGAACATGACAGGCCACTAGAAATATGGCTTTACCCTATTTTCCTTGTAACCTGGGAAGAAAATATAAGCTTATGAGACCACCAGTTCTGCATGCTCAGGGCAGATGCTGGAGCAGGTCAGCATGTCAAAGACGTGAAGGGAAAAAAAAAAGCCCCATCTACCTTTTTCTATTTTTGACTTCCCAGCCATCTCGACACTTCAGAAAATAGAGGTCTTTACCGGGCGTGATCTTGGTGTTCTGGAGATCGTCTTCAGCGCAAAAAGTAAACCTGCAGGAGTGAACATAAAGATCAGTAACAAGGGTGCATCAAGCCCAGGTATAGGACAGCAGGGAGATAGCATTGCTGGCTGGGGTACTGTGCCAGGAGCCCACCAACTCAGGGGAGTCTGAGGGAAAAGCGGATGCTACACTGCTGGGGGGGGGAATCAAACTCCAGCAATCCCACCACGCTGCAGCCCACCTCTTTCTAGTTTGGCTTGTTTTGTTCCCAGACTTTTCAGCTGATTAAGGGGCTCCATTCTTTAATCAGATTTTCACATCAGATTACAAGCTCCTACTAACCCCATATTGCCTCTCCTCAACCAAATGGTTCCAAAATATACTTGGAAGAGTTTTTATGTATCTTAAAAATAAAGATAACTCTGTATGCATAGCCGCCTCCAGAACACTATAGCTACAGGAAAACAAACGCACACTGAATAAAAAAAAAAAGAAAGGTGTTCAGGAAGGAAGAAGCAGTCCACCCCTTCACTGCTGCCTGCCTAAAAATGAGACCACCTTCTTCAGGCTTTATGAAATCTTGCAAATGAGGAGACCGGGTTTACAAAAGACAAACGCGTGCCAAATTCAGAAAACTGAAATCAGGCCAATAATAAAAAAAAAAATACTGCAAGCAATCTCCTAGAGCTTCAGTTCCATTTGTGGCTATTTTTGTCAAAATAAGTTGTAGGATTCCTTGCACAAGCCTTGCATTTTACAAGTAATTGCAGAAAAAACTGTTTTGTAATCTGATACGTAAAAAAAAGGAAAAAAATGTCAAAGTGACTTATTGGGGAGTGGAGCGGGTTCACATGCACTCATCTGTTTGAACATTGCCCTTCCTCCCTGCAGCTGGAAGTTCATGGATATTAAAAGCAGCAACATTTCCAGGGGGACGTTTAAGTCACAAGGGAGGAAGATGAAACAACTTGCATTTTCAACTAATATATTCTTTCCATGATAAAAAAAAAAAAGGTAGGCACAAACGCCGGCAGGTACCTTGCTACACTGACAAGCTTGGCGTATGTGCCTACTCCCTTCTAAAAACAGATGCCAACTGTGCCACCTAGAAGTGCCCACAAAAATGGTTTGTAAATTGTCTTGTATATGAAACCCTTAAACCTGATCTTTCGAGCCATGGCATTACTTCGGCTTAGAAGACGAGCAAACATTTTTAAAGACTCTCCAAGGCCCACTAGTTTTTGCTCTGTTTTGTTTTTTTTAATTTTCTAGAGAAAAAAGTGCACATCGTTATAGCTACAGTGCACGCGTGCAACCATATTAAGAGGAGTAAGGGGCATGGTGTCTCGGACACCATGCCCCTTACTCCTCCTTCCCAGAAGCCCATTGAAAAACAAGACTGTCTTGAGATGGCACCCGCAGCTGCTCACGCTCTACCCCTGCGTCAGGGCCCGGACGACGAGCAGCACCGCACTGTCCCGCTTGACACATGCATTCTGATTAACAGAGGGGTTTTGTTTGGTTTTTTAAAGAAAAGAAAGAATTACCAGGTTCAGCCCCAGGGTGACCTCCTTATTCCCATTCTGGCTGCAAAGTTAAAAATAAGGAAGCCATCTGCCAGATTTCAAAATGGTTCCAGATCAGCGAGTTGGTGTGACCTGGCAAGAAAACCATTACCACTCCTAGTTTTTGGTTTCATATAGCCAAATGCTGACTGGTTAGCTTATAACAGCTAGGGATTTTTTTTTTCCCTAGGAAAGTTGGGGGTTTGGTGGCACAGTTATGAATTTTTTTTTTTAATTCTGAAAATAAAGTTTCTGAAGCAGAGCACTCCAAGTAGAAGAGCCAGAGGTGGGAAGCCCAGCTGCAATCCTTCACCGTCTACTGTAATGTCCTAACCGGGGCTGCTGCTTCACTTCAGGGTAAAGGCTGAGAGGCTTGTCTGGGCAGTACTTCTTGCACAAGCTTAAAAAAAAAAAAATTCCCTTTCACTTGAGGCAGGGATCCAAGCCATGAGTACAGTGTTGCAAATGTCATTACGAAGCATGGGGGTCAGAGGGAAGAGATTCTGAAGCCCTGCTGCTGAATAAGCACTCAGGATTTCTGAGATGTGCTTACATGGCCCCAGGCGAGTGGTGACAGACAGTTCCTGAGCTGGGTTACCAACAAGAAAACTGCTAACCTCCAGAATGCTTTGGTCAGGAGTTAAAACCGAGCTGGCTCAGCCCTAGCCCTCCAGAGCTACAGTGGGTATTCCCCTTCCCTCCACAGTCTGTATAAAACGTTAGGGCTAAATGCTTAGTAAACGAGGCCCTTAGTTTGTTACTGTTCAAACTACACAGTCACAGCCTTCAGTTTTCTGCACCAGTTCGGGGGTAGATTCTGTGGCGAGTTTCCATGATAAATACGTTTATTTTTCTTTATGAAAATAAAAGTC